>NW_027362997.1:1702500-2302500 GCF_046119375.1 Phyllobates terribilis | reverse complement strand
GGGACCCTGCACACCTCCTTACTATGCTGGCAGTAGGGCTCAACGTCATCAGGCGGTTTTTACTTTGAAATGTCTGGGAAATGTGAGTCACACAGCTGAGGAGTTGTGGTCAGCTCTGGAGAACCAATTTCATGAATTGTTGTCTCCACTGGACCTGAAACCAGGGAAGGTCATGTGCGACAATGCTGCAAACCTGGGTGCGGCCCTTCGCTGGGGAAATGTCACACACGTGCCTTGTATGGCTCACATGTTGAATTTGGTTGTCCAGCAATTTTTAGCCCACTATCCCGGACTAGATGGCCTTCTGCAGAGGGCACGGTCGCTGTGTGCTCACTTCTGCCGTTCGCATCCCGCAGCTCAGCGACTTACATCTCTACAGAAGTCGTTTGGCCTGCCACTTCACCGGCTAAAATGCGATGTGCCTACCCAGTGGAATTCAACTCTGCACATGTTGCAGCGACTGTGGCAGCACCGACAAGCCCTGATGCAATACGTTCTGACGTATAGCCTGGGCCAACGAGATCCAGAGGTGGGGCAAATCATGCTGGAGGAGTGGTCTCAGATCAGGGACCTATGCACCCTTCTGCACAGTTTTGAAATGGCGACGAAGATGTTTAGTGCTGACGATGCCATTATCAGCATGACTATTCCGGTGATTTACATGCTGGAGCACATGTTAAACAGAATTCGGAGTCAGGTGGTGGCACAAGAGGAGGTGGAGGAAGTAGAGGAGGAGGAGTTGTATGCGGAAAGGCTAACATCTGCAAGGTCCAAACGGTTGGCAGCACCAAGGCGGCAGGCATGTGAGGGTGGGGGAGATGGTTTTACCAGGGCGCATGGTAGCAGCCAAACTAGTGAGGAAGGTGCAGGAGCCCAGGAAGAAGTGGAGGACGAACTGATGGAAGACTCATCAGATGAGGGAGACCTTGATCACATTTCTGTTGTGCGAGGTTGGGGGGAGAGGACAGAGGAAGGAAGCATGATTGTTACCTCGCCACCAACACAACAGGGACTTGGTGCTCCTTGATGCGCAAGACACATGAGTGCCTTCTTGCTGCACTACCTGCAACATGACCCTCGAATTATGAGAATTAGAAATAATCCTGACTACTGGGTTGCCACACTGTTAGATCCCCCACACTCTTCGATCAACCTTTTCATTTTAATAAAGACCAAAAAAATGGTCATTTTTGAAATTATAAGAATTAGCAGGCTATTAGAAACTGAAATCAAACAGTTTTCAACTCAAAACTTTATTCTAGGTGATATTACATTTGCACATAGGACCCCTTGTTCGAAAGGAGCTTCTGAACTCTCTCGTCCATTGAATTTGTCAGGTTTTGGATGGTTTCTGCTTCAATTGTTTTGCATGAGGACAGAATACCCTCCCAGAGCTGTTGCTTAGATGTGAACTGCCTCCCGCCATCATAGGCACTCCTTTTGATGATGCTCCAGAGGTTCTGAATGGGGTAGAGGTCAGGGGAGCATGGGGGTCACACCATAAGTTTGTCCCCTTTTATGCCCATATCAGCCAGAGATGCAGATGTGTTATGTGCAGCATGAGACGGTGCATTATCATGCATGAAAATGATCTTGCTGTGGAATACACGGTTCTTCTTCTTGAACCATGGCAGGAAGTGCTGTTTGAGAAACTCCACATACATTATGGAGTTCATCTTTACCCCTTCAGGGATCCTAAAGGGGCCGACAATCTCTCTCCCCATGATTCCAGACCAAAACATTACTCCACCTCCTCCTTGTTGGTGCTGTAGCCGTGTTTGCGTGGGGTGTCCATCAACCAGCCATTGTCCACTCCATCCATCTGGACCATCGAGCATTGCACGGCACTCATCCGTGAACAAAACAGTTTTGAAATCAGTCTTCATGTATTGTTTGGCCCACTGGAGCCGTTTCTGCTTGTGTGCAGTGGATAGAGGAGGTCGACAGGATGGCGTACGCACAGCTGCAAACCTCTGAAGGACCCTGCATCTTGTTGTTCGGGGGACGTTGGAGGCACCAGCAGCTTCAAAAACTTGTCTGCTGCTATGACAAGGCTTTTTTGCCACTGCTCTTTTAACCTGACGTAATTGCCTGTAGGAAAGAGTCCTCAATTTGCCCTTATCATCACACACACGTGTGTACTGTGAATCAGCTACATACTTCTTGATTGCCAAGACACTTCATCCTGATCATCGCACAATGTTGATTGTAGTCATGCCTTGACCTAAACACTCCACAATTTGTTGCTTCTCAGCAGCCGACACATCCTTTTTCTTTCCCATTTTGGCAGAAAATCTAGGCTGCTTAATAATGTGGGACAGCCTTCTTAAGTAGTCTTGCCTTTCATTGGACACACCTGCCAAACTAATTAGCACAGGTGTCTGCAATTGCTTACAGTGATATAAAGAGCCCTGACACACATCACCATCAATGAGTTTAACTGACAAACAAACAAATTCTTCCCTTATCACTCCTAAACACTTTTTGCATAATAATTTGGAACACAGTGTACATGTGCTTTTCCACAAAACACCAGTGGTTCACGTAGTGAATCTTACAGTTCTAACTTGCCAACCGTGGTCTGTATGGAGTGGTTCAATAAAGGGCCCAAAATTAAGATAACATAGACGGGAGAGGTCTCTATGAATAGGAATTCCTAAGTATTTGATACCCTGTGAGGGCCAGGCAAAGGGAAAGTTGGACTGGATGGAATCCTGTATGGATTTGGGGAGGGAGACATCGAGGGCCTCAGACTTCGCTGCATTGATTTTAAAATTTGACCAGGTAACAAAGTGATCTATTTCAGCCATAACAGCAGGGATGGATATATGAGATTGAGTGATATATACTAGGACATCATCAGCAAATAGAGAGCACTTGTACTCGGTGCCTCCCACCTCAATCCACCTAATATTGGGGTTATGGCGAATTGATGAGAGCAGGTTCTCCGTCATTAGGATGTATAAGAGAGGGGACAGAGGACATCCCTGCCTTGTCCCATTGGTGATTATGAAAGGTGATGAAAATGTTCTGACGCGCCCCCTGGGCCTTGGGACACCCGGAGCCGGACCCTTTTTGGTGGATGCTGATGGTTGTAGTCTCCGTGGCGGCGACACGGTTCCGTGGCTCAGGGCGGTCAAACCAGTGGCGGAACTATTTATGTGGTTTTGATGTTTAAACGTCCGACTACGCCACCCGTGGATTGCGGTCAGAGTGAACCGCCGCTGCAGGGCAGACCGCTGAGGCTGGTGTTGTGGGTGCAGCAGAGCGTAGCATAACTCCCCACGGTAGAAGTATAGCCTCAGGGCAGTGTATGCGGAGGATGGGGGTGATGGTGCAGGGCAGCAGCAGTAACGACACGGAGACAGTGATGCAGTCCAGGGCCTTTTCTCACAGTTCTTATTATCCAGACCACTTCTGCAGGTAACAGCTGCCCACGTCGTACTGTGCTCACCAGGTGAGGGGCTCAGACAACTCCCAGATAACTTTGGAGCGCTTCACAGGACCCCCTTTGTGTGTCCTTTGTCTGGCCTTCCTTACCAACCCTTCTGTCCGGCTGCCTCGGGCCTCCTCTTGGTAAACTTGGCGCCAGTTTCCCTGACCCTATGTGGTGCCTTCCTAGCAGGTGTAGCGAGGGGCTGCGCCACATAAAATGTCACAGCCTCCGGTTTCCAGCTGAGGGTCGTTTCCCGCCTCCACTAGTTTCGGGGACCGGTCTCCCCCTTTGGCCTGACACCTCCACGCAAGTGGATTCGGGCGTGCGGTGGTGACTCGCCCGTCCGCACCCCTGGGATCCCTTCGTTCCTCATTCCTGGAGCCTTCTCCGCTCCTTTTCCTTCCTTCTCCCTCTTCCAGGCCTGGGCCTCTGTTACTAGGCCTGCCTCCGGAGCAGAGCTCATGCAGAGCCCCTGCTCCCTGTCACTTCTGCTCAGACTTCTCTGCACTGAACTAAGATGGTGCCCACCTTTTATACTTTCTTCTCAATGCACCCAGGAACTGCTTCCTCCCTGCTCCTGCACTACAGGGTTCCCCTTCCTCAGTGTTCCCTCCCCCCACTCCAGGCAGGGACAGGGACTGTCGTGTCCATCTCAGGGGCATATTGGTCGCCCTGCCCCACGGCAATGTGGTGTAATGCATGCAGGTGTCGGGTCCTGATCCACACTCCATCCTTACCTGAGAGTGAGATATCACACCTCTGGGTGAGGTGCAATACCTCTGTAGCAACCGAGCCCTCAGGGTGCTACAGTTCCATTTATCTTCAGCCTAGGTGACGTATTGTGATACAGGGCCGTGATTTTGGCTATAAAAGGGTCCCCTAGACCCCTACCCCAAGCTTTTTAAGAGAATAATATATGGCGTGCCAGGAGACTCTATGGAATGCTTTCTCAGCATCCAACGAGAGTATCTAATTACAAATTTTTAACTGCATCTAGCCCAGGAAATACTTTGTGCCTAGTAGCAGTGTCTGCTAGTCAGCGGATTATCCCGGCTGTTAAGCAAGCTACACAACCTGTAGTTTGGACACTTAATTTTTTCAAAGGAAATGCTTCGGGACCACGGGATACTCAGTGAAGAGCATCAGGAGGCACCCCAAGGCATGGGGGCTGGGACTGGCGGTAGGATGCCTTGCGGTGGACAGCCGAGCTCGATCCTTATAAAAGCTTTTTAACTGCAGCAGCTTTAGTGGACGCTACTGAAGCTGGAATTATGCGGCTGCTGGCATGAGACTTGCCCTCCAATAGATCCTTGTAAATGGATTTAAAGTGTATTCATTCAAATTAGAGAGACAATTTAAATTAAAAAGCTTAGAGCTGCCTCCACCACAGGGGGGGGTCGCTCGACCCACCAGCAGACAGGCACCAGTATTGGGAGAGGGGGGCTGGCCGTCAGGGTCCACCGCGGCTCTGGCACAAACCCGGCGACACGGAGGTGGCACTGGCAGGAACGGACTGGCCGTGTCGGCTTCTCACTTTTTGGATTTTAGAAGGGCATGACATGCCTATATCTGTGTCTCCCCCTCCTTTTACTCCTCCACCTCTTTTCTTTTCGCATGACTATATGTACTTGTCACTTTTCCATGTGTTAGTTATGTCTTCTGAGCAGTTTGTCAGCTTTTGGACACCTTTGAAGGTGTTTTCTATGTGTTTCTATGTGTTTTTGTTTGCCTGCCATTGGTTTTAACGGTGTTCGAAGGTGTTCGACGAACAGTTCGACGAACAGTTCGGCGAACATGTAGCGCCCCGAGGGTTCGGCTTCTACAGGGGTATTGCACCTCTGCCAGAGGTGTGATATCCCACTCCCAGGTAAGGATGGAGTATGGACCAGGGCTCAGTTAGCTGCACACAGCACACACACCCCATTTCCGAGGGACAGCTCAACGGTGCTCCCACTAGACAGAAGTGCAGGCACGACCGACTATGTCCCTGTCTGGAGTGGGGAGGGGGGTGGAACACCCAGTGCTGTAGGGGCTGATAGGGGTTGGTTCCTGAGCGTAGGTAGGAGCCCATTGGTTGCTGGTCACCTGGGCTCATGGTCAGAGGGAGGTATAAAAGGTGGGCACCATCTTAGATCTAGGTTCTGTCCAGAGAGGAGAAGACAGGGAGTAGAGGCTCTGTAGGAGCTCTACTCCAGGAGGGCCTAGTGAGAGGCCGAGGAGGAGGTGAAAGGGAGCTCTCTCCAAGAGAAAGGAACAGAAAGGAACAGGAAGGAACAGAAAAGGAGAAGAAGAGACTGAGAAACAGAAGGGCTCAGGAACAAGAAGGTGGAAGGGACCCTAAGAACCCACGAGAATACAGGGTGAAGGGTCAGGCAGATTAAGGGTGCCGGATCCCAAGTTGGTGGAGGAGAAACTACCCTCAGCCAATGACCGGACGTCGTGATCATTTATTGGTGCGACACCTCATCAAACCTGCTAGGAAGGCACCATATAGGACAGTGGAGGACGGGGCCCACGTTTAACCGCACAAGTCCGCGGCAGCTGGACAAAAGTGGGTCACTGGTGAGGCAGGCCAGAGGAAGGATTGAAGGGAGTCCTGAGCCATACTCCTGAGCTGCCTGGGAGTTGACCGAGCCCCTCACCTGGTGGACGCAGCACGGCTCGGGCAGTCATTCCCTGCAGAAGTGACTTGGATATTAACCGTGAGTAAAGACCCTGGACTGCAGTATGTTGTCTGTGTGCTTTTTCGCTCCTCCGGCACTACCAGTACTGGGACTCTCACCACCATCACTCCCACCATCCACTACACTGCCCTGGGGCCGCACTCTTCCCGTGGGGAGTCACATCATCCCAGCTGCATACATCATCAGCCCCAGCGGTCTGCCCTGCAGCGGCGGTTCCTAATAACCGCAATCCACGGGTGGCGTAGTCGGACATCACCTAAAACATCTAAAAGACTGCCACTGGTCTGACCACCCTGAGCCACGGGACCGGGTCACCACTACTACCCCCATCGTCTCCTTATTGCCCGGTTCCGAGTGCCCCACGGCCCAGGGGGCGAGTCAACCACACGGGTGTTCGACGAACCGAACTCGAACACTACGGGGGTGGCTCAACACTACTGTTGAGAAAGGGTGTTGGTATATGCAACAGTTGTGGACTTCTTTGTGTGAAGGAGGACTTTATGCTGATCTGACAGTAGATGGCAATGTTGTGTACAGTTTCCTTGTTTACTGTATTGTAAAAAAGAAAAAAGTCTCTTTTGTATTTTCTGTTTTGCACTTACTTCCTGATGTAGTATTGAGTGACTGTGCGTTATTTCCTTTACCTCATGTTCTGAGAAGTAAAAGCTTGTTATCCCATGTAATCTGCTCTGTGAAGTTTCTACCACAACGGTGGGGATCCAGAACCTGTGCAACACTGGTATGCATGGAACCCCTTGATTCTGGTATGCTTAGCACCCCCTGATACCTATCACGCTGCCCACAAAAAAAATAAACAATCATACTCAACTCCTCTCTCCTCCAGCACTGCGCCCCACTCTGCTGCCGACACTCTCACTGTGTGAGCTGCGCATGGCGTCCCTACCATGCGCCCTCACACAGTGAGGTGCTGTGCCGGAATAGTCACTGCTCCCCACACCGGGACTGTGTGTGCGTGGGGAGCAGTGACCATTCACTCTCTTCAATAGCGTGCACACTGTAGCCACAGCGCTACTAAAGACCATGAATATTCACTACAACCCATGGGAGTGGGTTGTAGCCAATATTCATGGACTTTTATAGCGGGCAAACAGACCGCTGGCCGCAGCAGGAGCCGCGCTGCGGCTACAGTGTGCGCGCTATTAAGGAAAATGAATATTCATTACTTTCCACGCCCATGGGCGTGGGGAGCAGGGAATGTTCATTTTCTTTAGCAGTGGGCACACCAGTACATATGTATATATGGTCGGACTATAAGATGCACCCCCCCACACTTTCCTCCAAAATTTTGGAGGAAAAAAAGTGCATCTTATAGTCTGAAAAATACGGTAGTTAAAATGTTATACATTTCTCTACATGTTTCGAATTAGGAAACAGTGTGCAATGTTCCCAATGCATGGAAATAAAAATTACTATAAAGATTTTGTACTTAACTCATGTTTTTGAACGAACTGCTATTATTTTGAACACTACTGTATAAAAAAATATATACAAAATAGTGGTGGCTTCCAAGCGGAAGCTGCTAGAAGAAAAGACCAATCACTTCTTTTAGCGACTTCACAGCTTTTAAAGCCAGAAGCAGTTAAAAGAAGTGCCAACAGACGGATCATGCTGTAATCTTAATTACGTCATCGCTCGTCACTACAGCTGCGTTCTCATGCTACTGGCAGTGTGTTCTGGCTGTCGTGCTGAGCGGTCACATTACTAATGTCATCTGGATGTAGCAGTCGGGGATCGTCGTGTAAATAAATAAAAGAAAAAAATGGCGTGGTCTCTTCTATTCTTGATAACTAGCGCAGGTAAAGCTGACAGCTGCGGGCTAGAACAATAGAAAAATAGAGTGCTTCCACACCATTTTTTAAAATTATTTAAATAAATAAATTTAATAAACTGTGTGGGGTCCCACTTTTTGACAACCAGCCAAGCTAAACCAGACAGCTGTGGGCTGATATTCTCAGACTGGGAAGCAGCCATGGATATTAGCCCTCCCCAGCCTAAAAATAGCAGCCTGCAGCTGCCCCATTAGATGCGCCAATTCTGAAGTTTTGCCCGGCTCTTCCCACTTGCCATAGGCGGTAGCAATTGGGGTAATATTATTGGGGTTGATGTCAGCTTTGTAATGTCAGCTGACATCAAGCCAAATGGTTATTAATGGAGAGGCGTCTATCAGACGCCGCCATAACTAGACCTGTAAGTTTAAGTTAAAAAACACACACAGAGTAAAGTCCTTTATTTATTTAGAAAGGATGGGATCAGCAAGCAATATAGGCCAGGATTTCTCCAGACATTGACACAACAAGTTTGTTTGTCCATGGTACTGTGTGATAAATCTAATACAATTGTTTGATAGTTATATTTGGTCTGGTGGAATACAGTGCTTCATGTCTTGCTCTATTAAAAGCTTTTTTGATGAAACAACGGCTGTATCCTCTATTTAGGAATCTAGATTTAAGCTCCAATACATAACGTTCTAAGTCTGCCTTGTCTGAACAGATTCTACATAGATGCAGAATTTGGCCAATAGGAATGGACCGAACCATGGCTGGGAGATGTGAACGTGAACGTGACAAATTTCGTGGCTCTGTGAATTAGTGTATGCTATATTTTTGACCGCTTCCTTACTGATAGATCTAAGGTATTGTGTGTAATTATGTTGCTGACCTCACGAGCACTCGCCTGGGCGAATCCGATGATCGAGTCTCGTGATCCATGGTTAAATAATTTGGATGATTTCTTAGCCGCTATGGCATTAATGTTTGATGACCCTAACCGCCGTGCAACCGCTGAGTCTGCTTTACTATCTTTACGCCAGGCTAAACGTTCTGTTATTGAATATGTTACTGAATTTAGGAGATTAGCGGTAGATACCAATTGGGACAGTTATGCACAATTACCTATTTTTAAGAGAGGTCTGTCTAGTATTGTAAAAGATGAATTGGCCCGCTCTGAGTCACCACAAGAGTTAGAAATGTTTATACAGCATTGTGTACGCATAGACATACGCCTTACTGAACGTAGGCAGGAGAAATTGGCTGTATTTAATCGTATGTATAACTTTTTCCTTCCTCCCAAAGAGCCTGCAGGTAAAACATCTCGGGAGGTAGAAGAAGCGCCCATGCAAATTGATTCTGTGCAGAGGCGTGAGAATAATGAGCGCCGGGAGCACCGCCTGCGAGAGAGGCTATGTTTCTACTGCGGTCAATCTGACCACTTTCTAATCAACTGTCCCAAGCGGCCTAACAAGGTGTTAGCAGCGGTAGGAGAGTATGATAACACTGATGATGAATCTGACATCTCTGAATGTAGCCTGCCATTAAATGCTGTATTCCATTCTCTCTCTATGACTACACCTCACAAGGAGTTGAAGGAAAAGAACTCTCACTGTTCACTCCCTATTAAGATCCTGTGTTCAGGGCAGTGGATTTCCAGTGCAGCTATGATTGACTGGTGCAGGGGGCAACTTTATGGACATTACATTTGCCCAAAAACATGGTATTGAGATACAGCGAAGAGCCTCTCCAATTACCATGGAAACAGTGGATGGGTCACCTTTAATCTCCGGGCCTGTGGATCAGGAGACTGTACCTCTTAAGATTTTGTTGGAGCCTAATCATCAGGAGCAACTTTCTTTCTTGTTAATTTCTTCTCCTCATTTCCCTGTGATTTTAGGCATCCCTTGGTTGCGTTCTCAGAACCCGACTATCAACTGGGAGACCAAGGAGATTATTTTTCCGACTAGGAGCAACCCAGCGATAACTGAAGCTGTCCCTGAGTCCACTGATACAAAAGCTACTGTACAGGTATTCACTTTACCTTCAGCGTATAAAGCATTCTCTGACATCTGTGACAAGAAGAAAGCAGATCAGCTTCCTCCACATAGGCATTATGACTGTCCCATTGAGCTGCTTCCTGCGGCAGCTATTCCTTTTAGCAACGTATATCCTTTAGCAGCACCTGAACTTCAAGCCTTGAAGGAGTGTATTGATGAAAATCTGGCCAAAGGCTTTATACGTCCTTCTTCCTCACCAGCAGGGGTGCCTATATTTTTTGTAGAAAAGAAGGATGGAACCCTAAGACCCTGTATTGACTATTGGGAACTCAATAAGGTAACCATACGGAATCGTTATCCTTTGCCTTTGATTCCAGAATTATTGGAAAGAGTCTGCCATGCCAAGGTGTTCTCTAAATTAGATCTTCATGGGGCTTATAATTTGGTGCGTATTCGTTCCGGTGATGAATGGAAGACAGCATTCAGATGCCGGTATGCACACTTTGAATATATGGTGATGCCCTTCGGGCTTTGTAACGCCGCTGCGACATTTCAACATCTGGCTAATGACATTTTTAGAGATTTATTGGATCAGTTTGTGGTGATTTATTTGGACGATATTTAAATTTTTTCTGACTCTCTACAAGAACATGAAGAACATGTCAAAACTGTTTTGAAACGTCTGAAAGAGAACCATCTGTATATTAAGCCGGAGAAGTGTGAGTTCCATCGTTCTGAAATACAGTTTTTAGGTTATGTCATCTCTCCTCAGGGGCTGAACATGGAATCTGGTAAGATTCAGGCAATCCTTGACTGGCCAGTACCCAGGAACGTTAAAGAGGTCCAACGTTTTATTGGTTTTGCAAATTTCTATAGACGTTTTATTAGAAATTTTTCTGACATTGTCCGTCCCATTACTTCCTTGACAAAGAAGGAAAAGCCCTTTAAGTGGTCATCACAGGCTCAAGAGGCTTTTGATCGATTTAAGGTTTGTTTCACCTCAGGACTGCTGTTGATCCACCGAGACCCAGCACTTCCTTTCATTGTGGAGGTGGACGCTTCTGATAATGCTTTAGGGGCCATTCTCTCCCAAAGCCCTGAGAGAAGAGTCTGCTACACCCTTGTGCTTTCTTTTCCCGTAGACTTACTTCAGCTGAGAAAAACTATGATGTGGGAGAAAAGGAACTGCTAGCTATTATTGTAGCTTTCAAAGAATGGAGGCATCATCTGCAAGGAGCCACACAACAGATCGTAGTGCTGACTGACCATCGCAATTTGGAGTTTCTCAGATCCGCTAGATGTCTTTCTCCTCATCAGGCTCGTTGCAACCTATTTTTAAATCAATTTAATTTTGTTATTTCGTACCGTGCAGGTTCTCATAATGGGAAGGCTGATGCTTTATCCCGAATCCATGCTGCGGATTCCGTACCTGGAGCCCGTCCAAGACCATTCTATCCGATGCCAACTTCATCGGAGTTATCCACGATCAGGACTTGTGGACGGAGTTCAAGGAGGCCTATGATGGTGATGTATTTCTGGCCAATCCACCTAATGATATTAATCTTGTCCTTAAGGGTGGCATGTGGTTCAGGGATCGACGTATCTACGTCCCTGAGGCCGGTCGTCTGCAGATCCTCAAGTTGGTCCATGACTCCAAGGTGGCTGGTCACAGGGGGGTACAGAAGACACAAGAGTTCCTAAGCCGATTTTTCTGGTGGCCGACTTGCCTGAAGGATACTAAGGACTATGTTCTCTCTTGCGAGGTATGTGCTCGTTATAAGACTCCTCGTATGTCACCTACGGGTCTTCTTCAACCATTACCTGTTCCGTCCCGCCCATGGGGGTCTATCTCAATGGACTTCATTGTGGAGCTGCCTACATCAGGTGGCATGAATACGATCCTGGTGGTAGTGGATCGCCTGAATAAAGCTGCTCATTTTGTTCCTTGCCCCGGTCTTCCCTCAGCTAAGAATACAGTGAACTTGGTTATACAGAATGTTTTTTGGCTGCATGGGGTCCCGGATGAAATCATCTCTGACCATGGAGTGCAGTTTACCTCAAGATTCTGGAAGGAGTTTTGCTCTGCACTCAATATTAATGTCTGTCTTTCTTCCGCTTATCACCCCCAGACGAACGGTCAAACAGAGCGTACCAACCAGACCTTGGAACAATATCTACGATGCTATGTCAGCCATCTTCAGGATGATTGGTTGAAGTTACTTCCATTAGCTAAATTCTCATATAACAATTCTCAGAGTGCCTCCACTAAGTTCACACCTTTCTTTGCCAATCTGGGTTACCATCCGAGTATCTTACCTAGGTCTCCGATTAATGCTCCGGTTCCAGCTGTAGAGGAGAGGCTGACTGCGATGAGGCAAGATCTGGAGGTTCTGAAGGAATCTTTGACCTCAGCTCAGGAACGTTACAAGAAATCGGCTGATAGATTTCGTAAACCCGCACCCATGTTCAAGGCAGGAGATTCCGTGTGGTTATCCACTAAAAATCTGAAGTTGAACGTTCCTTCACAGAAACTTGGACAGAAATTCATCGGCCCTTTCAAGATCAACGGTATTGTGAGCTCTGTGGCCTGCCGTCTGAAGTTGCCTAGGACTATGAAGGTACACCCAGTTTTCCATGTTTCTTTACTAAAGTCTGTATCTCCTAATACCTTCCAGGGACGTGTTGTGCCACCTCTCCAGCCTGTGGTGATTGATGGGCAGGAACAATTTGTGGTGGAAGAGATTATTGATTCTAGGTTTCGCAGGAATCGGCTCCAATATCTGATAAGATGGCAAGGGTATCCCCCTGAAGAAGACTCTTGGGAACCTGTGGAAAACATCAATGCTCAACAGAAGATTTCTCATTTCCATCAGAGATTTCCTGAGAAACCGGGTCCAGGATCGTCCTGAGGCCGCTTCTAAGGAGGGAGTAATGTCAGGACTGCAAATATTTTTAATTACATCTTGGCCCTTTTTGCCCTCTTTCAAGATGGTGTCTTTTGTCTTATGTGCCCCTTGTCTTCCTGCTTTATAACTCCACCCCAGCCTCTAATCAGTGCTAGAGTATTCTGCCTGTGATCTGCTCCTTGTGGTTCCCTAGTTTCCTGCTCTGCCCTGCAGACTTGTTTGGATCTTCTGTTACTTGCTCTCAGAGACTCTGCTGCATTCAGTTGTTACCAGTATTCCTCCTTCTCCTGGCTGCTCCTGCTGCTACCTCTGAGCCTCAGTCTTCACCTGCATTCTGCTAACAAGTAAGCTGGTTTCTGCTCTGACTCACCTGCTTTAGATAGCTGCAGAGCACGGGACTGTGCTGCACTATCAGGGACTTCCTACCCAGGCCTCCCTGGATTATCTAAATATTGTATGGACTTCCTTGCATGGACTTGATAAGGACTTCCTTGTTTTCTAGCATCCTCTAGTGTGAATTGTGCTTTACAGATTGCTTTGCTGATTACATTTAGAGCACGGGACTGTGCTGCATTATCTGGGACTTCCTACCCAGGCCTCCCTGGATTATATAATATATATTGTTTGGACTTGATAAAGACTTCCTTGTTTTCTAGCATCCTCTAGTGTGAACAGTGCTTTACAAACTGCTCTGCTAATTGCATTTTCCCCTGAGTGTTTTTGGACTTGTGTTTTCGTCTGCACTTGTTTGAAACACCGTGTGTTTATAATATACACTTTGACACCTATAAGTTGTTCTGTTGTATCTTTGTTCCACGCAAAAAGACTCCTGTGGTATCCATTATAATTATTACAGTTTCCTCTGGGACAGAGCTAGTTCCAGTCTGTGAGGATCCAGTCTGTAGAAGGAAGCCTGTTGAGAGGAGCTCCTGCAGTAGACATCCTGCAGTGGAGCACAGTCCAGACTCATTGAGCTCAGGTAGTGAGCCCAAGGCGTGCCGACGCCATAAGAGTGGTGAAGAGTAGCGAGGCCTACTGCCAGTGTGAAGCCTAGTGAGGGCCCGGAGCAGGCCGAAGGCAAGTGGAGTAAGCGAGCTACATAGGGGGCAGAGGAGCTTAACCAGCTCACCCCACAAGCATTTAGCGGACACCAGGTCTGTGTCTGCAAGGATCTCTAGGACCAGCAGAAACAACTGGGATCCCTGGCGAACTACATGTCCCAGGAATACCAAAAGCTGACCGTAATACCAGGGTCAGGAGTCACTGAGGCCCAAGAAACCAGGGAGTGTGAACTCCAACAGAAGGCCCTACCACCAGGTCAGCAGGTGCAAGACAGAGACCAAGTTAGGCCTAGCTTAAGGCAAGTCATAAACTTACTAGGAAAAGGCAAGAAACAGGAGGCCCCACACCCGCTCACTGGGGAGAGTCCTGAAATGCACCATTCACCCTACAGTACCCCGAATCGTGCCTGAAAACACCACAAGTAAAGGTACTGAAGTGAACTGTCGTGTGTGTGTGCCTATTCTTCCTTTGACCCGGCTGGGTCCCTTCTGTCCTGCATCCCTTCTCCTACACTGCCCTGAGGCCCCGCTCCACCTGTGGGGAGCAGAACCAACTAAGCTGTCGGACCACCGGCCTCAGAGGACTGTAGCAGCGCTGGTGAGTCTCACCAGACACCACAGGTGGAGTCATGAACTTTCCCCTTTTCCCATACACCTTTCCCCCAATTCCTTGCTTTTTTTTAAGAGTGACCCCAGGGTACTGCCCCGGGAGCCGTCCACCGCGGTATCCCGCCAAACTAACAGCAAGGCCCGGGCGCCGAGTCCCCATCCCTTGGGCACGTCACAAATGTTCATCACAATTTTCAGATTTATATTTTTAAAATAATTAGAAAACCATGTGTCATTTCCTTTACACTTCATAAATACGTGCTATTTTATGTTGGTATATCACATATAATCCCAATCAAATACATTTAAGTTTGTGGTTGAAATATGAAAAAATGTGGAAAGGTTTGACTAGCCCAGGGGATGGGGATGACTCGGTACCCCTGCCTTTGCCTGGCCTTGGGGATGTCGCGGTGGTCGGCTCCTGGGCCCGTACCCTGGGGTCACTCTTTAAAAGGGTGGATATTTGTTTATTTTATAAAAGTTTGTGACGCCACCTGTGGTTTCTGGTGAGAATCACCAGCACTGCGGCAGCCCACGGAGGCCGGTGATAAGGCAGCTCGATGGTATAGCTCCCCACAGGTGGAGCTTGGCCTCAGGGCAGCGTACGGAGAGGGGGATGCAGGACAGGCGAGACCCCGCCGGGTCAGAGCAAGAACGGGGACGGACATGAGTCACTTCAGTACCTTTTACTGATGGAAAATCAGGCACATCCCGGAGCACTGTAGGGTGAAGGGTGCATATCAGGATCCTCCCCAATGAGCAGGTGTAGGGCCTCCTGTTTCTTGCCTCTGCGTAGTAAGTTTTTTACCTGCCTGGAGCTAGGCTTAACTTTGTCTCTGTCCTGCGCTGGCTGACCTTGTGGTAGAGCCTTTTCTCGGAGTACATGCTCCTCAGCTTGCGGGGCCTATGTGTCTCCTGGCTCTGTTACGTATCAGCACTTTAGCGATCCTGGGACTTGTAGTTCTCCAGGGATTCCAGTTATACCTTACTGGGTCGTAGAGATCCCGGCAAGCTTCGGACCTGGTGTCCGGTAAATTATTCGGGGTGAGCTAGGTAAGCTCCTCTGCCCCCTATGTGCTAACTCTCCACTCGCCTTCGGCCTACTCGGGCCCTCACTAGGCTATTCACACTAACGGCAGCTTGCCGCGCTTCACCGATCTTATGGTGCCGGCACACCTAAAGCTCACTATTCTGAGCTGCAACTGAGTACTCAGGACTCTGCTCCACTGCAGACTGACCTCTCTCAGGATTCTCTTACTGCAGGAACTCTCTCAACAGACTGACTGAGCTCGACTCTGTATTCAGATGTGTACTAGCTGAACTCTCCAGAGGAACTGAACTGCCTGGCTCCACCTTCCCTATTTATATCCCTAACGGGCTCCCCCTGCTGGTCTGAGGTGGAAGGTGGAGATGTGTGAATGTTTATGGGGGCCTCTTGTGGAGGAATCCATCAATGCACTCTTCTAGGATCTGTGATACCAAGCGCAGCTGGGCGTCACAGGTTCACTGGGTATGAATACTTTTTCAAGGCACTGTATATCGGTGACCAGATGTTTTGGGTGACACACAGAATAGCATTGTGGGGTGCATTTGGTTCTCCAGGTCACAGGTTGTGTTCATCTCATTTAAAAAGATGATAATCATTAGATGATACTAGTCGGTAGAAAGGAACTAGTTGGTAATTGGCAACACATCAACACATTTATTATATCATTAATTGCAGTGGAGGAGTATGGTTTGGGATGTAAACCCCTATAAAAAAAACTGATGTCAGATCAGGCAAATTAGAATATATTTGTCATTCGCATCAGTGATTTCTATGAATGGATGAGATTGCTTAACCAAGACTGTGGCGACTGTGGTGCCTCTGGCTAATGATCAATGTGAAATGATATGACCACCCAAATCAGTGTTTTCTTAGTAGGAGACTGTCCCTAGGTATGGGTGTCTCTTAGAGACCTAATAAATTGACAACTTGGCTTTGCAGATACAGTTGAAACCAGAAGTTTACATACAGTACACTATATAAAAAGACACATATGCAGGTTTTTCTCAATATCTGACATGAAATCAGAATAAACGTTTCCCGTTTTAGATCAATTAGGATTACCAAAAGTTTTAATATTTGCCAAATGTCAGAATAATGAGAGAGAAAGAATGTTTTAAGGCATTTTTATTACTTACTACAAAGTCAAAAGTTTACATACACTAAGATTACAATGCCTTTAAACAATTCTGGATTGCCCATATGGTGATGTCATGTGTTTGGAAGATTCTGATTTTTTTGGCAACATCTGAGTTAATCAGAGACACGTATGTGTCTTCTTTTCTCATGATGCCATTTATTTTGTGAAGTGCACCAATCCCTCCTGCAGCAAAACAACCCTACAACATGATGCTGCCACCCTGATGTTTTACAGTTGGGATGGTGTTCTTATTTAGAAGGTGTTCATAACAGTTTACACTTTCAACATGTCAAATAATTGTGATCACCTAGGTCTGCTGCCTCTTGAATCTGATGAAGGAGAACAGCAGTAACCATTTCATACCAAAACGCCTGGGTCAGTCCGTTCTGTATATTGCCCTGGATTGTGTTTTTAAAGGTGCCATTTGTATGGCACCGGTAATTCCACTAGTGGAGAACCAAAATGCTGCAAAGGTCACTGATATAAAAATGTTACATTCTGGTCTGAAACTGCCCCAACTGCAACCTCTTTCATCAGGCGTCACCACTCTTACACTGTGGATGGCACTGTTGACGCAAGTGTAGTGCATGCATCCAAGCATATTAGTGAGGCTGGGGCTGGTGGTGATGTCCAGCTGAAGAGTCTGTGGACCCGGTTCATCAAAGCTAAGCTAAGAGGCTAGCGCCAAGAGTGTTTGTGAGAGCCCTTTTAAAAGTTGCAAAAACTCCATGAACCGTCCCCTGTAACAACTTTTTCTAACTTTGGAAAACCAGAATTGGTTACCTCCATATAATAAAATGTTGAATTCACAGTTTCACTGCCAGTCAAGAGCTCATGTACTATGGTATCTAATTAATACTTTTGAGATATGCTCTGGCATTTTTAAACAGGAGCTGAAAAGGAGCTTACTGTTTTCATATTTTAGCAAAAAATTTTTTTTTCTAAAAACTACTTTAATCATGCCTTAGACTAAGTCCACTGCCCACAGCCCTGCTCACTGCAGATGTCCTCCTCAGCCCCTCAGCTTCCTACCTCTTCTCCTTGCCCACACCCCAGCTCACCGCAGCTGTCCTCCTCAGCACCTCAGCTTCCTACCTCTTCTCCTTGCCCACAGCCCTGCTCACCGCATCTGTCCTCCTCAGCCCCTCAGCTTCCTACCTCTTCTCCTTGCCCACAGCCCTGCTCACCTCATCTGTCCTCCTCAGCCCCTCAGCTTCCTATACCTTCCCCTTGCCCACAGACCTGCTCACCGCAGCTGTCCTCCTCAGCTTCCTACCTCTTCTCCTTGCCCACAGCCCTGCTCACCGCAGCTGTCCTCCTCAGCCCCTCAGCTTCCTACCTCTTCTCCTTGCCCACACCCCTGCTCACCGCAACTGTCCTCCTCAGCTTCCAATCTCTTCTCCTTGCCCACACCCCTGCTCACCGCAGCTGTCTTCCTCAGCCCCTCAGCTTCCTACCTCTTCTCCTTGCCCACAGCCCTGCTCACCGCAGCTGTCCTCCTCAGCCCCTCAGCTTCCTATTCCTTCCCCTTGCCCACAGACCTGCTCACCGCAGCTGTCCTCCTCAGCTTCCTACCTCTTCTCCTTGCCCACAGCCCTGCTCACCGCAGCTGTCCTCCTCAGCCCCTCAGCTTCCTACCTCTTCGCCTTGCCAACACCCCTGCTCACCGCAGCTGTCCTCCTCAGCCCCTCAGCTACCTACCTCTTCTCCTTGCCAACACCCCTGCTCACCACAGCTGTCCTCCTCAGCCCCTCAAATTCCTACCTCTTCTCCTTTTTTTTTTTTGCATTCTTATTCTTTTTTTTTAACTAACTTGGTCACACTATATAAAATCCATGCCGGTTGCAAGGATTTATATAGTGTGACCAAGTTGTCAGGCACTTTTCCAAGTGATGCTAAAATCGCTTGGAAAAGCGCTTGATAACCCGCATGCAGAAATGCTGCAAAAAACACTCGACAAACGCTTCTACCTGGCTGGAAAAACACATGAAAAAACCGCATGCGTTTTTCCTGCAGGGAGAAGCGTAAAAAATCTGCAGCATTTCTGCATCGTGGGCACATAGCCTCATAAACCCCTTGATTGCTGTAGGGATAGTAGGTGATAGGCGGGTGGTTTGTAATTAATGTTTGTATGCTTTTAGGCAAGTGGGTGGGAAGTATAATTAGGTTATTGGTGGGGTTAATTGTATATCCGCATTGTGTGCTATTGTTAATATTATTGTGTACTGTGGAAATTGGTAGTATATTAACTGTAGACTTGTGTGTAATAAATGTATTTTATTGATACACGGTTTCGTCTCAGTTAGTCGCCGTTAGTATCGCATATAGCAAAGGAATCAGAGTAGTAACAGGTGAGGTATTAGCCGGATACCGATTATTAATAGTCAAGCCTGATATTAATAATTAATATACGGAACACCACCCTGTAACATAAGGGCAGATATTATGGCGCCTATACTTACATCCAGCTCATAGGTGGATCTGCCGGCTCTGCCATCCTCAGGGTCTTAATGAAATGTACTTTTTAAGACTGCGGCTCTCATTTTACACTTACATCTGGAGGATGTACAAGTCCACTACCTGTAAGCTCTTGTGTTCTCCATAGGCCAAATTTTCCCTATTTAAAAAAAAAAAAAAAAAAATCCGGCCTCCTGCCACCCCTTAATAGCCGGCCATCTCTCACCTTTTTCCCCACTACTATGACAACACTGTCATAAGTATGAGGAAACCCAACTGCCGGTAATGGTAAATTTATCATAGGCAAGTGCAAGATGTTGTTAAAAAAAAAAATCCAACCACCTCCACCCCTTCATAGCCGGCCATCACGCACCTCAGTATTTCATCATTGCCCAAGACAGCACCAAAAAATGCAGCTAAAATGAGCAGGAGGAAATCCTATTACCGGTCAGTGAAAAATATTTGGCACATGCCTATGATTGGAATAAAGAGCAGATATTAGTAACATTGTAACGTAGGTTGAAGAAAGACCTCGGTCCATCAAGTTCAACTTTCCTCCCCCAATTGTACTCCGTACACTAACACTACACTAACTTACTAACTAACTGGCACTAGGCCTCACAAATGTATTATTATTATTATTATTATTATTATTATTACTACCATTTTTATTATTGCTGCACTATAACAATTAAGAATGTACCCGTTTATAATTAAATTTTTTAAATTAATTTTATATTTTGTATTACTCTTGTGATTCTAATAATGGTATTACTAGAATCCCTATGCCTAAATCTGTTGATCCAGAAGAAGGCAAAAACCCCCAGGACACATTCAGCCAATTTGCATCACAGGGAAAAATTCCTTCTTGACCCCGAGAAAAGGCGATCAGTCCTAGAACCCTGGATCAAACCTAATTATGTTATCACTAGTTATATATTTAATATTACACTACTTATTGTACTACTGCAGTTATTAATTAATTTGTTTTTATTTTTATAAATGTGACTATTTGATATCGTTACTATTATTAACATCCTGCTATCTTATTACAGTATTATTCTAACTTTCCTATCACTACTAATACTACCCTATGCCTACATTGTTGATCCAGAAGAAGGCAAAAACCCCAGGAGACCTTCAGCCAATTTGTGTCACAAGGGAAAAATTCCTTCTTAACCCGAGAAAAGGCGATCAGTCCTGGAACCCTGCATCAAACCTAATTATCATACTAGTTATGTAATTACCGTACTCCTCACCACAGTACCGCCCTCCTCACCACATCCCCACAGTCACTTCCACCTCCTACCCACGATCTATCCCAAACTCTCGTAACCCTTCTAACCTTATACTCATTCCCCGAGCCCCCGCTTCCCCAGTCCCCCTAACAGGAGCTCTATGGAACGCTTGCTCTCTCTGCAACAAACTTTCCTACATTCACGATCTCTTCATCACTAACAAGCTTTCCTTCCTCGGTATCACTGAAACCTGGCTCACCCCCTCCAACACGGCCTCTCCTGCTGCACTTTCGTACGGCGGATTCCACCTTTCCCATGCCCCCCACCCCACCGGCAAGCACGGTGGAGGAATAGGTTTCCTCCTCTCAGATAACTGCTCCTTCACCCATATCCCTCTGCTGCCCTCAATTACTGTCCCCTCTTTGAAGTGCACTGCGTGCGCATCTACTCCCCCTCCAACCTCCAACTGGCTGTCATCTACCACCCCCCAGGATCAGCCACCACTTTCTTTGACCACTTCACCACTTGGCTACTTCATTTCCTCTCTGTTGACATCCCCACTATCCTCATTGGCGACTTCAACATCCCCATTGACACTTCCCTCTCAGCTGTCTCTAAGCTCCTATCCCTCACTTCCTCCTTCGGTCTTTCCCAGTGGTCTTCCACACCCACCCACAAAGACGGCCACACGCTGGACCTCATCATCACCCGCCTCTGTTCCCTATCTAACCTCTGTAACTCACCTCTCCCTCTCTCTGACCACAACCTACTTACATTCTCTACCCTCTCCTCTCCAGGGCAACAATCCCCACTCCACAAACTTGCATACCCTCGCAGAAATCTCAAACACCTTGACCTACAGTCACTCTCTGAATCCCTTCTCCCTCTTACAGACATTAGTTCCTTACATGATGCAGATGTTGCTGCCACTTTATACAGCACCACAACAGCTGCAGCTCTCGATTCAGTCGCCCCCCTCACACATACCAAAGCTCGCACAACCAATAGACAACCCTGGCACACCAGCCTAACTAAAGAACTGCGATTGCCCTCCAGGGTTGCTGAGCGTAGATGGAAAAGGTCCCACTTCAATGAGCACTTCATCGCATTTAAACAGTTCCTCACTACCTTCAAGTCCACACTCACTGCAGCAAAACAAACATACTTCTCATCTCTCATATCCTCCCTGTCTCACAACCCCAAACAACTATTCAACACCTTCAATTCTCTCCTCCGTCCCCCAGTGCCTCCTCCCTCTACTCTTATTTCAGCCGAAGACTTTGCCTCATTCTTCAAGCAGAAGATTGACACCATCAGACAAAGCTTTTGCCTAAAGCCCCCACAGCCCCTCCCCACACCTACTCAACCCTCCTCCTCCAAAACCACATTCTCCACCATTACAGAAGATCAACTTTTCTCTTTATTCTCAAAATCACACCTGACCGCCTGTAAACTTGACCCAATCCCGTCCCACCTCATTCCAAACCTTACCACTATCTTCATCCCACCCCTAGCCCACCTCTTCAACCTGTCACTAAAAACTGGTGTCTTCCCCTCATGCTTCAAACATGCCTCAATCACACCAATCCTCAAAAAGCCCTCCCTTGACCCATCCTCTCTGTCTAGCTATCGCCCTATATCACTTCTCCCCTATGCCTCAAAACTACTGGAACAACACATCAATTCTGAGCTGTCCTCCCACCTCTCCTCCTGCTCCCTCTTCGACAGCCTACAATCTGGTTTCCGACCGCACCATTCTACTGAAACTGCACTGACTAAAGTCACCAATGACCTACTAACCGCCAAATCTATGCGACACTGCTCTGTCCTCCTCCTCCTAGACCTGTCATCTGCCTTCGACACAGTGGACCATTCCCTCTTACTACAAACTCTCCCATCTCTCGGCATCACAGACTTGGCCCTATCCTGGATCTCCTCATACCTAACAGACAGGACATTCAGTATCTCTCACTCACAGACCACCTCCTCATCTCGCCCCCTATCTGTCGGTGTCCCCCAAGGTTCAGTTCTAGGACCCCTGCTCTTCTCCATCTACACCTTAAGCCTGGGACAGCTCATAGAGTCTCATAGCTTTCATTATCACCTCTATGCTGATGACACACAGATCTACCTCTCTGGACCCGATATCACCTCCTTACTAAACAAAATCCCACAATGTCTGTCTGCTATTTCATCCTTCTTCTCTGCTATATTTCTAAAACTTAACATGGACAAAACAGAATTCATCATCTTTCCGCCAATTCATTCAACCCCCCCAACTGACCTATCCATCATAGTCAATGGCTGCCCACTCTCCCCAGTCCCTCAGGCTTGCTGCCTTGGGGTAACCCTGGACTCTGAACTTTTCTTCAAACCACATATCCAAGCCCTTTCCACTTCCTGCCGACTCCAACTCAAAAATATCTCCCGGATCCGCACATTCCTCAACCATGAATCTGCAAAAACACTAGTGCACGCCCTCATCATCTCCCGCCTTGACTACTGCAACCTCCTGCTCTGTGGCCTCCCTTCCAACACTCTCGCACCCCTCCAATCCATCCTAAACTCTGCTGCCCGACTAATCCACCTGTCCCCCCACTATTCCCCGGCCTCTCCTCTCTGTCAATCTCTTCACTGCCTCCCCATTGCCCAGAGACTCCAGTTCAAAATCCTAACCATGACATACAAAGCCATTCACAACCTGTCTCCTCCATATATCTCTGACCTAGTCTCCCGCTACATACCCGCACGCAACCTCCGATCCTCACAAGATCTCCTTCTCTACTCCCCTCTAATCTCCTCCTCCCACAATCGCATACAAGATTTCTCCCGTGCTTTCCCCCTACTCTGGAACTCTCTACCCCAACACATCAGACTCTCGTCGACCGTGGAAACCTTCAAAAAGAGCCTGAAGACTCACCTCTTCCGACAAGCCTACAACCTGCAGTAACCATCGCTCCACCATACCGCTGCACAACCAGCTCTACCCTCACCTACTGTATCCTCACCCATCCCTTGTAGACTGTGAGCCCTCATGGGCAGGGTCCTCGCTCCTCCTGTACCAGTCGCCGTCACATTGTGTTCAAGATTATTGTAATAGTTCTTGTATGTATACCCCTTCTTGACATGTAAAGTGCCATGGAATAAATGGCGCGATAATAATAAATAATAATAATACTATTACCGTACTACATGTACTACTATAGTTGTGACATTTTGTCAAATTTAACGGTAACCCTCAATGTTATGTGTATCGAGGAAATCGTCCAGCCCTTTTTTGAAAGCTGTTATAGTGTCTGCCATCACTACCTCTTGTGGTAGGGAATTCCACAGTCTGACTGCTCTGACTGTAAAGAACCCTTTCCTGTTTAGGTGCCTTAAAAATGGGAATATTCAAAATCAACTTTTAACCCACTTTATTCATTATTTACAGATATAAGAAACATGTAAGAGGTTTTAGTTGCATTAAAAAGCTTTGCAGGTTTTTTTGTTTTGTTTAACTATATAGATGTTCCATGAGAAGGCTCAATGGCTTCTGGAATGGGTACCCCTGGTATGGACTGGAATGACATTGGCATGGGTGTCTTCACAGGACTTTGATGAAATAGTCCTCCATTTGGCGATCTGGGTTTACATATTATGGCGCCTATACTTACATCCAGCTCATAGGTGGATCTGCCGGCTCTGCCATCCTCAGGGTCTTAACAAAATATACTTTTTAGGACTGCGGCTCTCATTTTACACTTACATCTGGAGGATGTGCAAGTCCACTAGCTGTAAGCTCTTGTGTTCTCCATAGGCCAAATTTTCCCTATTTAAAAAAAAAAAAAAAAATCCGGCCTCCTGCCACACCTTAATAGCCGGCCATCTCTCACCTTTTTCCCCACTCCTATGACAACACTGTCATAAGTATGAGGAAATCCAACTGCCGGTAATGGTAGATTTATCATAGGCAAGTGCAAGATGTTGTTAAAAAAAAAAAATCCGGCCTCCTGCCACCCCTTAATAGCCGGCCATCACGCACCTCAGTATTTCATCGCTGCCCAAGACAGCACCAAAAAATGCAGCTAAAATGAGCAGGAGGAAATCCTATTACCGGTCAGTGAAAAATGTTTGGCACATGCCTATGATTGGAATAAAGCGCAGATATTATGGCGCTTATTCTTACCGCCAGCCCATAGGTGGATCTGCTGGCTCCGTCATTCTCTATGTCTTCATTCGGGGTCCCTCGACGTCTCCATGGTCACCTTCATTCTTGCAGCGTTTGTTCCAGTGATGTCCAGTCTTCTGATTTTCAGTCTTCCGGAGGCTCAGGTGGGCCGCTCGCTCTGATGACTATAGAGCTGGGGTCTGCTCAAGGGTTTCCAAGTTGACAAATGAAAATCCCTCAAACAATGCCTGGTCCTTTGTTGATATAGGTGCTGTGGCCTCTGCTGCTTCTAGTTTCTCCAGATGGAATGGTTTATGACGACGGGGAGGCTCAGATGGCTATAAAGGAAAAAAGGAATTATAACATTAATATTATGACTTTATATCAGAGTCTCCGTTAAAAACAAGTTGTGTTGATTGAAAACTAGTAAAAGAATAGACACAAAGATTTTAATACTAAGAAACCATATCTGCTCATATACTTACTACAGGGACGTATGGTGGAGGCAGTTTCAGGGCTTCCACAGAGACCCAGTCGATACGCTGAAAAAACCTGTGCTTTCTGATGTTACCGTTGGCTCCTAAGCGACTGGCAGGATCTTTCTGAAGGAGCTAATAAAGATAAAACCAAAATCCATGAATGTAAACTGGAGAGAAAATGATGACTACTATGCAGAGATGAGCAAATCCACTTGATGCGAACTGAATTTGTGTTGAATTTTTGTGAATCTGCTGAACCCGGTGAATTTCAACAATTTGTGATTTGCTTCTTGGGAATCACCTAAAATAATTGCAGCCAATTTTCATACAGTATTACTAAAAATTACATCAGTCAGAGAAGACTTATGGGACCTCTGATGTAAGCCGTCCAGGCTTCACCATAATGCTTTAAGGTGTCACATCACATGTTATAGCACAATCAGGAGGGACTATCATAGCCTGTATGAAAGCCAAAGCAATGAATGTAGGAGTCATTTTGTGGTGAATCTGGATAGGGAGAGCACATCACAGCTTAGCAGTAGAGATTGAGAGAGAAAGACATAAAACAGTAAAAGACTGCACAGATAGTATGTGACAGCACAGCAGTAAAGAACGGTTACCACAAATTTACCCATTTATGTTGAGTACTTGCGATTTTAACATTTTTGGGAAAAAATTGGAACAAGCTGGTTAATTTGAATTTCAAAAGGTTTGCTCATCTCTACAACTATAACATTGTATACATCATAGTACTAATGACTCTTAAGACAACTGACCTGTTTAATGATGTTCCTGATGCCGGAGGATTTATCGTTGAGTGTCTGATGGTAGGCGCACTCATCGGTAACCATTTCTTTTAAGATGACACCAAAAGAATACCAGTCTACTCCGGCGTTATACTCCTTCCCAGCCAAAATCTACATAAAGAAGAAGAAAATAGATAAAGAGTTGGTCAAAAAGTTCCATATCTTCAGTGTAACAAAGTTCTCAGTATAATAATTGTAAGACTATGTAATATAGTGAGAGTGGATGATTCCTCTGGTTGTGGCATTGACGCGCCCCCTGGGCCATATTCTTTTAGGGGGAATATCCGGAGCCGGATCAGATGGGAGTTGTAGTCTTCCGAGTGGCTGTGACCCGGTCCGTGCCCAGGGTGTCAAACTCAGTTGTATGTGGCAGTCCTACAGATGTTATTAAGTTCTTTATTGTCGACTACGCCACCCGTTGTATTGCGGTCACTATGGCCGCCGCTGCAGCAGGGTCCGCTGAGGCTGATGATGTAGGTGCAGCTTGTGATGGTATAACCCCCAACGGGTGGGGTATAGCCTCAGGGGGTCAGGTGCAGAGGATGGGGGTTGTGGTGGTGCAGCGCAGATGTTAAAGGAAGACAGAGTCGGGTTATGCAGTTTAGGGTATTTACTCACTGCTGATGTTCCGGTCACTCCAGCTTCAAGTGACCTCCCGAGCCGTGCTGCATCCACCAGGTCCTGGATCCAGCCAACCCCCAAGCGAGTCCGGAGCGTGTCCCTGAGCTCTCCTTCTGTCCTTTCTCTGGCCGTCCCCACTAGTGATCCACCCAGGTCCAGCTCCCTCGGGCCTTCTGTTGGGAGACCCTTGGCCTTGGGTTCCCTGACCCTCCACGTGGTATGCCTTCGTGGTGGATGTGGTGGGTGACCGTGGCAGACGCTGCCCACGGCCTCCGGTCTCTGGCTGGGGTGTGTTTTTGCCCCCACCAGCTTGGGTTCCGGTACCCTGATGCCGACTCTTCACCCGTGGATTGGATTTGGGGTCTTAGAGTCCTTTCTTCTGTTTCCCCCTCTGGGTCTCTCTTTCTTTCTCCTCTCTCTCTCTCTGGGGCTTCTCTGCTCCTCTGCTTCTTACTTCTCTGCAAAGGCTGACAGACTGACCCTGTTCTTTGATGGTGCCCACCTTATATACACCCTCTATGTGTGAGCTCAGGTGACCAGCACCCAATGAGCTCCTATCTTTACCCAGGCTGCTCCCCCTATCTGCCCCTACACTACTTGGGATGTACCACCCCCCTCCCACTCCAGCCAGGAACAGACTCGGTCGTACCTGCACATTTCTAAGTGGGAGTACCGTCGGTCTGCTCCTCGGAAATGGGATGTGTGTAGTGCATGCAGCCTACCGAGCTCAGATCCACACTCCATCCTTACCCGGGAGTGGAATATCACACCTCTGGGTTGAGGTGCAATACCCCTGTAGCAGCCGAATCCTCAGGGTGCTACATTCCCCCCTGGTAAATCACAGCACGTCCTCGGGCTGTAAGACATAACACCAAAACATACAAATTTTTGCATAACATATAAAACATATAAAACAATATATATATATATATCAATATAAAACATTCTCGTCGCCTCTGGCTCCTCCTCCGGTCACTGTGCAACGTGTGACCGGGTAAAGTGCGACAGTCTCTCTGGAAAACTGGTTTTCCTATAAAACCGGTAGGGGGCGCTTTAGGACGCGCAACTATATACAGGGGTATGGCCGCTCTCAGTCCTCGGCCAGGTATTAGGGAGGAATGACCGCTCTCAGTCCTCGGTCAGTGGGATTTAGGGAAAAACGGGTAACAGTTCACACTTGCTGGTCCCAACGGGGACTATATTAGCAACTACAGTTTCAGTTTCAGTTTCACGGTTTCAGTTTCAGTTTCAGTTTCACGGTTTCAGTTTCAGTTTATGGTGCCCCGACGGGCAACTATATACAGCTTCTGCTTCGCTGTCCTTAGCGACGGCGTCCTCCTGCTCTTGCTTTTTGGTTACCTTTGGCTCTAGTTTCAGACCCGTCCGGGTCTGTATGCTGGGCGTACAGGTCCTCTCCCAGATGCGGCACTCTTGGTCTTATGGGCGCGGTGGTGTTAGCGCCCGGGTTGCCCGGGCCTTGCGGCCAGGCCTGGGGTATCTGGAAGGTAAAGGGCACCGTAAGGACGGCGGCGCCCTGGGCTACTTGGCCCTGCGACCAGGCCGGGGGCTCCGCGGAGGTAGGGGGCGCTGTTGGTATTGCGGCGCCCGGGGGTACTAGGCCTTGCGACCAGGCTGGTGGTACTTCCTGCTTGGTCACGCTCGGGGTCGAGGCGTGTGACGTCACAGGGGTTGCGGCTCCCGTTTGAGGCCTAGTCTGCGGCGGTGACGTTGCAGCGACGGGCACGGCAGGATAGACTTCGGGCTCTGCGACGGGGAGCTGGGGCAGGTACGCGGTTTCCCGGTTTGGGGTATAGACGTCCCCTTTACCTGCCTCCACTCGTTCGACTCCCTTCTCTGCGCCGTCTCCGGCCTTCAATCCTCCCGCGCCATCCTCAGAGGCGGTCTGTTTCCTCGTCTCGGGTGGCGTGCTCCGCTGACAGGTCTCGGTCTGCTGGGCCATCTCACGGCTCCACTCCGCCAACGTCTCTCGCTGCACCCGGGCCATCCTCCTTGCGAGGCCCTCCAGAGCGGTCTGTGCACACTCCCGGTCTCGGGGAAGCTGTGCTAGGACCTCCACTAGGCCTAGTGGGGTCGTTGTTTCCAGCAGGCTCCTGACCAACGGGTCGGTGCTGCTCTGCTCTCCTACTGTTGTCTCCAGCAGGCTCCTGGCCAGCGGGCCGGTGCTGCTCTGCTCTCCCTCCTCTGTTTCTAGCAGGCTCCTGGCCAACGGGCCGGTGCTGCTCTGCTTTCTCGCCATCTCCGGGTAAGCTCCTCCGATATTCTTCTCCAGGCTTCTTGCCTCCGGGTGCGCTCGCTCTAGACTGCTCCAAGCGGCACCCATCTTTGTTCTCTCCTTTCGTCTCCTCCCCCTTCGAGGGCGGTCCCGGGGCCACTTGGTGATTGTCAGCTCCAGGGGCAGTTCTTTCTTGCTGACAGACACCTCTAGCATCACAGTCTCTGTTGGTGGGGGCGGTTTCCACTTTTGGCGCCATTTTCGGTCCTGGCCCACGATGGGAGGTGGCCTCTCGCCACCCTCTGGCACGCCCATAATGGCGTCCGCTCTTCCAAGGCGGGAAACCTTTGGAAATGGCGGGAACCGCCTCCCAGTGGCGGGAAACTCTGCAGATGGCGGGAAAACGCTGTTAATGGCGGACAACCGGCGGGAATCGACCTGTGATGGAGTCCGATGGCGGGGACCCTCCGGAACCGGCAGGAGACTTCTTTTTGAGGTAAACTTGCACTTTTCTTCAGGCACGCAGTACCCGGTTGTTGTGGGCACGTAATCCTGCCGACTACGCCAAAGTTGACGCGCCCCCTGGGCCATATTCTTTTAGGGGGAATATCCGGAGCCGGATCAGATGGGAGTTGTAGTCTTCCGAGTGGCTGTGACCCGGTCCGTGCCCAGGGTGTCAAACTCAGTTGTATGTGGCAGTCCTACAGATGTTATTAAGTTCTTTATTGTCGACTACGCCACCCGTTGTATTGCGGTCACTATGGCCGCCGCTGCAGCAGGGTCCGCTGAGGCTGATGATGTAGGTGCAGCTTGTGATGGTATAACCCCCAACGGGTGGGGTATAGCCTCAGGGGGTCAGGTGCAGAGGATGGGGGTTGTGGTGGTGCAGCGCAGATGTTAAAGGAAGACAGAGTCGGGTTATGCAGTTTAGGGTATTTACTCACTGCTGATGTTCCGGTCACTCCAGCTTCAAGTGACCTCCCGAGCCGTGCTGCATCCACCAGGTCCTGGATCCAGCCAACCCCCAAGCGAGTCCGGAGCGTGTCCCTGAGCTCTCCTTCTGTCCTTTCTCTGGCCGTCCCCACTAGTGATCCACCCAGGTCCAGCTCCCTCGGGCCTTCTGTTGGGAGACCCTTGGCCTTGGGTTCCCTGACCCTCCACGTGGTATGCCTTCGTGGTGGATGTGGTGGGTGACCGTGGCAGACGCTGCCCACGGCCTCCGGTCTCTGGCTGGGGTGTGTTTTTGCCCCCACCAGCTTGGGTTCCGGTACCCTGATGCCGACTCTTCACCCGTGGATTGGATTTGGGGTCTTAGAGTCCTTTCTTCTGTTTCCCCCTCTGGGTCTCTCTTTCTTTCTCCTCTCTCTCTCTCTGGGGCTTCTCTGCTCCTCTGCTTCTTACTTCTCTGCAAAGGCTGACAGACTGACCCTGTTCTTTGATGGTGCCCACCTTATATACACCCTCTATGTGTGAGCTCAGGTGACCAGCACCCAATGAGCTCCTATCTTTACCCAGGCTGCTCCCCCTATCTGCCCCTACACTACTTGGGATGTACCACCCCCCTCCCACTCCAGCCAGGAACAGACTCGGTCGTACCTGCACATTTCTAAGTGGGAGTACCGTCGGTCTGCTCCTCGGAAATGGGATGTGTGTAGTGCATGCAGCCTACCGAGCTCAGATCCACACTCCATCCTTACCCGGGAGTGGAATATCACACCTCTGGGTTGAGGTGCAATACCCCTGTAGCAGCCGAATCCTCAGGGTGCTACAGCATCACTTGAATATTATGATTACTACACTAATGACTGAAAGGAGCCATGCTGCTCTTCTGAGCTCCAGAACCTTTGTTGGCTGACTTGTAACTCTTTGGGTCTCTAATGCTGGCAAAACATATAGCATGATCATGTATTGTGGCCGGACTCACAGATTCCGGAGAGATCATCTAATGTGTATGGAGACATCCCAATTCAGCTCAAACACTGAATGCTGAATTTCAGTGCCCGATCCTTTGTGTCTGGCATGGTCATACTCCCCCCTCCCATTCAGAACGCATGTACACTCAGTTGAGCCAAGCTGCCTATCTAATGTGTATGGCATGCCAGATGTCAATGTCAGAATGTCCCATTTACTGTAATGGACATTTGTTGGATTATGTGTGTGATCCAGGCAGACATACAATTATAGTATGAAAAAAAGAGAAAATCCTTGTTCTTCTCACCTCAGGAGCCATGTAACCGGCAGTTCCAGCGTATCCAGTGGCTGTTCGGTCTCCATGCATGTTGTCAATTGAGAGACCGAAATCTGTGATCTTAATATGGCCCGTTTCAGCCACCAAGATGTTCTCGGGCTTGAGGTCTCTGTGGATGACGCCCTTTGAGTGGAGATGTTGGATTCCACAGACGAGTTCAGCGGCATAGAATCTGACAGAGAGACAAGAAATTAGTGACTGTCTACAGAAATACAAGAAATCCTGCCCTATCCATCGTGTAATAAAGTGGCCGGTCAGGATTCTGTCCAGGTTCTGATGACTAATATATTGCTTTAGTCTAATCCATATTGCCATCAAAGAGCAATCAATACTGATGACGGAACTGCTGTTTATATATACTGTATATTTCTACTCGTGTATAATTACATAAAAATAAAACTTTACCTTGCACTGGGGATGTCAAGCTGCCCCTTCATCAGTAAGTAGCTGTAAAAGTCTCCGCAGCTCACGTATTTCAGACCAAGGAGCAAATGCAGCTGTTGTACAGAGCAGAGATATAGGTGAATTGCCAGATTATTACAGTACCTACACATCTACTACAGAATAGGACAGAATAACTATAGGCTACATGGTAAATGCCTGTCTGATTGTCCAGATACAAACATAGAGACATAACTATAGTAGGTACATGTGTTGCAGTCGCACTTAGCCCTGGAGCCTATGGGGCCAAAATATCCTTTTGGCCCATAAGAGAACACCAGTACTATTAAAGATCTGTAATGGTTGGGGGCCATGTTGGAAATTTTTCATTGGGGCTGTAATGCAGCGGCTTGCGGCATTACTGTAATGGTCCAGGGTGTGTTTTGGCCGACCATGTACCTCCCGAGGTGACTGATCACATGACTGTGACATCGCACAGGTCCTGTGTATACAGAAGGTCTGATCACATGACTGTGAGATCAGCACAGGTCCTGTGTGTGCACTAGAGGATATATAAACCCTGGTAGATTTGAGACAGGTGTGAAAGGCGTGAGGCCTGTTCCCGTGTGTGGGACACCGTTAGCCTGGAGAGGCTTAGTGAGGCCTAGTGAAGCCTGAAAGGCAGAGGCTGGATCCTTACGTGTAAGCGATACCAGTAGCCTTGGAGGGCCAGAGGCTTGGAAGGCAAGAGTCCTGGAAGGCAGAGGCTGGATGTTAGGTGAGAAAACATACCAGTAGCCTTTGAAGGAATGAGGGCTGGAGACCCCCATCTGGGAAGCCCTAAAGCCACAGTGATGGCAGAACAAATCTGACTGAAGCAGCTAAAACCGGGGAAAGGTAAAGCACTGCATTATATGGACGTTGATATAAGTGACTTTGCTGATGGCTGTAACTGGAGCCAAGTGGGCCTGTCTGCCACTTGAAAGGCTCCTGGACATTATATGTGTATGTCGGCGAGCCACTGAGTTGGACTCGGTGATAAGCAGTAGTGAAGTGTAATAAACTGCTGGATTGTGAAATACTGGAAAACGTGGCTGGTGTGCTTTAATTGACCCGATGCAGCGAGTGTCCCCCAGCATGATGACTAGCGCTGCCTTACAGGGCCTATAAACTTCAAGCAACGCCACTATACACATATACACATACAGTATATACTCACACACATGCACATGTACTGTATGTACACACCAATGTGTAAGTGTGTCTATATACAGGGTCGGACTGGGGCACCGGGACACCGGAGAATTCTCCGGTGGGCCCGGGTCCTCAGCGGGCCCCCGAGCAGGACACACGGGTGCCCCTGGTTAACATGGCCGCCGGTACTCCGCACTGCAAGGGCCTGGAGGGTCAGGGGGGCCCTTGCAGTGCGGCTGATGAAGGCAATCTGGCCTGCTTCTCGGTCCCATGGGCAGATTGCCCTCATCCTGTGCGGCAGGCAAGGAGCGATCCCTCCAGCTCCACTGCCGACAGGAGGAAAATGGCAGCGTAGCTGCAGGGATCCGTCCTCACCTCTGTTTTCTGCCCGGCGTTTCCTCCCTCACACAGGCTCGCGCTGCTTGATGACGTCATCATGCAGCATGGACCTGTGTCAGGGAGAAAGATGCCGGGCAGGAAGCAGAGGACAGTGCTGCGGGGGAGCGCGCTGAGAGATAAGTTTTGGGTTTTTTTGAGGGAGAGCAATGGTGATTGAGGAGGTGGGGGGAGATATGACATGGTGGGGGATATATGGCATGGCAATGGGGGAGGTGGGGGGAGATATGCATGGCATGGTGATGGAGGAGGTAGGGGGAGATATGACATGGCATTAGTGATAGAGGAGGTGGGGGAGATATGGCAATGATGGTGGAGCAGGTGGGGGGAGAAATGGCAATGATGATAGAGTAGGAGGGGGGAGATATGGCAATGATGACGGAGCAGGTGGGGGGAGAAATGGCAATGATGATGGAGTAGGTTGGGGGAGATATGGCAATGATGACGGAGCCGGTTGGGGGAGATATGGCAATGATGACAGAGCAAGTGGGGGAGATATGGCAATGATGACGGAGCAGGTGGGGGGAGATATGGCAATGATGGAGGTGGTGGGGGGAGATATGGCAATGATGATGGAGGTGGTGGGGGGAGATATGGCAATGATGGAGAAGGTGGGGGAGATATGACAATGTTGGAGAAGGTGGGGTAGAGCAATGATTGGGATGGGGAAGAGCAATTATGGAGGTAGGAGAGAGAAATGATGGGGAATTATTTGGACGCTATTTGCTGTTAATATCTGGTCTGGTCATGGCATGGTGGTATTTCTCCCTTGTATGTAGTAATATTCGGTCACTATGGGGTGGTAATATCTGGTCTGATCAAGGTGTGGTGATATTTCTACCTTGTATGTAGTATTATTCGGTCACTATGTGGTGGTAATATGCTGTCTGGTCATGGTTTAGTGGTATTTCTCCCTTGTATGTGGTATTATTCGGTCACTATGTGGTGGTAATATGTGGTCTGGTCATGGTGTGGTGGTATTTCTCCCTTGTATGTAGTATTATTTGGTCACTATGTGGTGGTAATATGTAGTCCAGTCATGGTGTGGCAGTATTTCTCCCTTGTATGTGGTACTGTTTGTGTTGGTACAGTGGATTGTGTTGTGTATGGCAGTCATCTGTTCTCTCTGATATTAATTAGGAGAAGATTCTTTGTTTCCATTAGTGATTAATTAAATACTTGGAACAAGATGCACTTACAGGGGTTCTCCGATGAAAACAAGTAATCACCTCTCCACAGGATAAGTGATAAGTTATTGATTAGTGGGGGTCTGAATGCTGGAACCTGCACCGATTGGTAGAATGTGGAGCTTTTATCCCCATTAGACTGGAGCTCATGTGTGACTTGACCACTGATCCATTCATTCCCTCAGTGGCTGTTCTTGTTTTTTTTCTGGAAACCCCAAAGAGAATGAAGGGAGCTGCAGTCAGACGTCCCACCTGCCGCTGCATTTTAAAATGGGGATAAGTGTCCTGACAGGGATAAAACTTCCCCATTCTTCTGATCGGTGCGGTTTCCAATGTTCGGACCCAAACGATCAGTCAGTTATCACCTATCCCGTGGAGCCCTTGGATCGGTGATAACTTGTTTTAACCAAAGAACATTGTACATCCTAGTTATAGCATGTGCACAGTAGATGTGCAGGAGCCGCCTGTGATTTACAGCAGACGCTCCACTATAACAGGGATATCGGCTATCAGGTATTTACATATAGCTGTAGGGTGGGCCCTGAGGATCAATTCCTCCTGTGGGCCCCAGACACCCCAGTCCGACACTATATATATATATATATATATATATATATATATATATATATATACGAGAGTTGCCATTAAAATGGTATTGGTTGTATATCTCATACTTATGTTCAAAGATATATTGACCTCTAGAACCATGGTACTACTACAAGCCCAACAGGCACATGCTCACTGGGCTGCAGCCCTCACCTACATTGTGGGCCATCGGCCGTGGTTTTGCAGCTGCTGGCCTTTTAATATTTTTTCATGTCCATGTCGTGTGTACCCGCCCATGCGCGCCCATGCACGACGCACACGCACAGCGTTCAGTACACCGCAGTGGCGTACTCTTTGCCAGGCCTAGTGCCAGATAGTGTTATCAGGATGTTCTTGGTAGGAGGGGCTACCGCTCTCTGCGCGCCGCCTCCTTACTTTCCTGCAGGCTCATCTTCAAGCTCTGCATGCTACACTGATTCATCTCCAGGCTATGAATGAGTTAACAAGCAGAGGCCATGTAATGTATGTACATCAGCCCTAGTGTATCCTACTGTATATGATGTGTATACATCAGCCCCAGTGTATCCTATGTGATGTACATACTGTACATCAGCACCTGTATATCCTATATGATGTATATACATCAGCCCCAGTGTATCCTATACGATGTATATACTGTACATTAGCTCCAGTATCTCTTATATGATATATATACATCAGCCCTAGTGTATCCTATACGATGTATATACATCAGCCCCAGTGTATCCTATATGATGTATATACTCTACATTAGCACCCGTATATCCTTTAAGATGTACTATATATACATCAGCCCTAGTGTATCCTATAAGATGTTTGTACATCAGCCCTAGTGTATCCTATAAGATGTTTGTACATCAGCCCCAGTGTATCCTATATGATGTATATACTCTACATTAGCACCCGTATATCCTTTAAGATGTACTATATATACATCAGCCCTAGTGTATCCTATATGATGTATATACATCAGCCCCAGTGTATTCTATACGATGTATATACTGTACATTAGCTCCAGTATCTCTTATATGATATATATACATCAGCCCTAGTGTATCCTATACGATGTATATACATCAGCCCCAGTGTGTCCTATATGATGTATATACTCTACATTAGCACCTGTATATCCTTTAAGATGTACTATATATACATCAGCCCTAGTGTATACTATATGATGTTTGTACATCAGCATGTCACAAGGAGGTTTTCTCTAACATCACAAACTGTGATGGCGGCGTCCAAGTCTGTGGATTCCACAGATTCATATACTGCTCCTTGTAACTCCATTGATAGCTATGGTCAGTGCAGGGTGACTAGGGCATCGACTCTTAGAGCTGCAGCTCCTTGGCAGGTGAGCAAAAGTTAGTCTTTGCTGGGCTGAGGTTGTTGACTGCCTTTGATCACATGCTAGAGGAGAACCAGTCGTGTCTGCTGTTTCTCCATTTAAGCCGGCTGTGCTTTGCTGGCAATGCCAGTATCGTTTTTCTCTATCCTGTTCTGGAAAGGTGAACACATACTGGTTTAGTGGTTATTGCTAAAGTTGTTGCAAGCGTTGTTTGGTAACCCTTTCCTTTTTCCCTAGGTGTCTTTATATTACTTTGTTGCCTCTCGGGTTTTAGACTTTATATTCCTTTGTGTATTTCCCTGAGAGCGTGTTGTGTGACTGTGCTTCAGTTCTGTCCTATCTTGTTTTGTATTCCCCCCATACACTGTACAAACTAGTGCTGCTTAGGAGCATAGTAAGGAACGAGGCTCGGGCATCTCCACATTCAGGAGTAATCCTGGGAACAGAAATAGCTAGGGACCCCTAGCCTGAGGGTCAGAATAGGAGCACACTTGCTATCCCACAGTCACACCATGACACAGCCCCAGTGTATTCTATATGATGTATATATATCGGCCCCAGCATATCCTATATGATCTATGTACATTGCTCCCAAGGTATCCTATAGAGATGCATATACACTGGCACAAGCGTATCCTATATGATGTATATACATAGTCTCCAGCATATCCTATGTAATGTATGTACATCATCACCAGTGTATCCTACATGACGTATATACATCAGTCCCAGTGTATCTTATATTATGTATACTGATCAGCCCCAGCATCCTATATGATGTACAGGTGCATCTCACTAAATTAGAATATCATCAAAAGTTAATTTATTTCAGTTCTTCAATGCAAAAAGTGAAATTCATATATTATATAGAGTCATTACACACAGAGTGATCTATTTCAAGTGTTTATTTCTGTTAATGTTGATGATTATAGCTTACAGCCAATGAACAAAAGTCATTATCTCAGTAAATTAGAATACTTTACAGCAACAACAGCTTGAAAAATGTTTTTAAAATCCGAAATGTTGGCCTACTGAAATGTATGTTCATTAAATGCACTCAATACTTGGTCGGGGCTCCTTTTGCATCAATTACTGCATCAATGCGGCAATGTGGCATGGAGGCGATCAGCCTGTGGCCCTGCTGAGGTGTTATGGAAGCCCAGGTGGCTTTGATAGCAGCCATCAGCTCGTCTGCATTGTTGGGTCTGGTGTCTCTCATCTTCCTCTTGACAATACCCGATAGATTCTCTGGCCAATCAAGCTCAGTGATACTGTTGTTTTTAAACCAGGTATTGGTATTTTTGGCAGTGTGGACAGGTGCCAAGTAGGGTTGAGTGAGTATGTTCTGACCGAGTATGCTCGGGCCGAGCTCCGAGTATTTCCAGCTGCTCGGTGATGAGGTTAAATCGCTCCCGTGTGCATGATTTGCAACTGTTTGACTGCTTTATTACATGTGAGGAATGTGTAAGAAATAGACATTCCTCACATGTAATAAAGCTGTCAAACAGTTGCAAATCATGCACACAGGAGCGATTTAACCTTATCACCGAGCAGCTGTAAATACTCGGAGCTCGGCCCGAGCATAGTCGGCGAAAGGGTTAATAGGACATACTCGCTCAACACTAGTGTCAAGTCCTGCTGGAGAATGAAATTTCCATCTCCAAAAAGCTTGTCGGCAGAGGGAAGCATGAAGTGCTCTAAAATGTCCTGGTAGATGGCTGCGCTGACTTTGGTCTTGATAAATCACAGTGGACCTACACCAGCAGATGACATGGCTCCCCAAACCATCACCGATTGTGGAGACTTCACACTAGACCTCAAGCAGCTTGGATTGTGGCCTCTCCACTCTTCCTCCAGACTCTGGGACCTTGATTTCCAAATGAAAATTGGAACTCTGGGACCTTGTGGAGTGTGTCAATGACTGCCTTCTGGACATCTGTCATGTCAGCAGTCTTCCCTATGATTGTGGAGCCTTCTGAAACAGACTAAGGGACCTTTTAAATGCTTAGGAAGCCTTTGCATGTGTTTTTTTGTTAATTATTTTAATTCACTGAGATAATGGCTTTTGTGTTTTCATTGGCTGTAAGCCATAATCATCAACATTAACAGAAATAAACACGTGAAATAGATCACTCTGTTTGTAATGACTCTATGTAATATACTAGATGGTGGCCCGATTCTAACGCATCGGGTATTCTAGAATATGTCTCCCGACGGTGGCGTACTTATTTTAAATCTGCCGCCAATTGGCCGGAGACCGTGTTTAAATTTGGCGCCACAATCGCAGATTGGTCGCCGCGGGCGGCCGCGAGCAATCAGCAGAGCGGTGTTTAAATTTGGCGCTGAAATAGCTGATTGGTCGCGGCCGGTGGCTGCGACCAATCAGCGAACCGTGTTAGTGAGGACCGGGGAGCATCCACCTGCCTTATAATGCCCCATGCAGGTTGTCACTTCCCCCTCCCCCATATAATGCCCCATGCAGGATGTCACATCGCCCCCTCCCTTATAATGCCCCATGCAAGATGTCACCCCCCCCTCCCTTATAATGCCCCATGCAGGATGTCACATCGCCCCCTCCCTTATAATGCCCCATGCAGGATGTCACCCCCCTCCCTTATAATGCCCCATGCAGGATGTCACTCCCCCCCATATAATGCCCCATGCAGGATGTCACATCCCCCCCTCCCTTATAATGCCCCAAGAAGGATGTCACATCCCCCCCATATAATGGCCCATGCAGGATAATGCCCCATGCAGGATGTAACATCCCCCCTCCCTTATAATGCCCCTTGCAGGATGTCACATCCCCCCTGTATAATGCCCCATGCAGGATGTCACATCCCCCCCTTCTTTATAATGCCCCATGCAGGAAGTCACATCCCCCCCTTCTTTATAATGCCCCATGCAGGAAGTCACATCCCTCCTATAGAATGCCCCATGCAGGAAGTCACATCCACCCTATATAATACCCCATGCAGGAAGTCACATCCCCCCTATATAATGCCCCATGGAGGAAGTCACATCCCCTCCATAGTGCCCCATGCAGGATGTCACATTCCCCCCACCCTTATAATGCCCCATGCAGGATGTCACTCCCCCCCCCACCATATAAATGCCCCATGCAGGATGTCACCACCCCCCTTATAATGCCCAATGGAGGAAGTCTCATCCCCCCTCCCTTATAATGCACCATGCAGGAAGTGACATCCCCCTATATAATGCCCCATGGAGGAAGTCACATCCCCCCCATAGTGCCCCATGCAGGATGTCACATCCCCCCCTCCCTTATAATGCCCCATGCAGGAAGTCACATCCCCCCTATATAATACCCCATGCAGGATGTCACATCCCCCCATAGTGGCCCATGCAGGATGTCACACCCCCCCCTCGCTTTTAATGGCCCCTCCACGATGTCACACACCCCCACCCCACCATTTAATGCCCTATGCCCCCATACAATAAAAAAAAATCCAATACTCACCTCAATTCTCAGCTGCTGCTCCGGACTCCAGAGTAGCCGGCATCTTCCCGCTGCGCTCTGTGACCGCTCAGGAGAGAGTGCAGTGTAAAGACGTCACCGAGCCCTCTGACCTGAGACGTCACAGAGCGGCAGTGGAAGACACAGGAGCTGCTGCGGAGGCACAGGGAGGGGTAAGTATGGCGCCGGGTGCTGGGGCCCTGAGCAAGCGGGGGGAGGGGAGGGGGGGGAGAGGGGAGAGGAGCGGAGAGGGGAGGGGAGGAGAGGAGAGGGGAGGGGGGGCGTCACACTTGCCGTCGGGAGATAAGAGGCCGTAGTCGCTGATCTCCTGACGGTAGCTGCATGGAGGTCAGCGGCGCCTCCGGTCAGGGGACTTATGCTGCGAGCAGCCGGCTGCATCTCCCGGCTGCATCGCCGCTGACCTCCGTGCGGCAGATGAGCCGCTAACGGCCGCCATCTTTTTCTGAAATGCCGCGTTGCTGATTGGCCGCGCCAGACCAATCAGCGACGCGGGATTTCCTGAACAGAAGGACAGACAGATTGACAGACGGGATAAGACAATTATATTAATGACTCTATATAATATATGAGTTTCACTTTTTGTATTGAAGAACTGAAATAAATTAACTTCTTGATGATATTATAATTTAGTGAGATGCACCTATATATACATCGGCCCCAGTGTATCCCATGTGATGTATATACATCGTCCCCAACGTATCCTATGTGATGTATATACATTGTCCCCAACGTATCCTATATGATGTATATACACAGGGGTGGATTAAGAGTAGCCAGGGCCCTGGGCAGTTTAAAAGGTGTGCCCCCCCCGCAGGTACCGGATGTATCACGTGAGTGACATGTCACATGATCCCCTTTGATAGATCATGTGATTGGACATGTGATCAACACACAGATCTTCTGATCACATCTATAGACAGAGAATGAGGAAAAAAAATTTCCATAACATAGCACTATATATAGTAGATCAGGGTGGCAGATTAATTTTCCGGAGGGGCCACATGAGAGATCGTGACTGTTATGGAGGCCGATCCAATAGGCTGAAATTAATTCTGCTCCATATTAATATTAACAAAATAATTAAAAAAAATTATATTAATTGTATGACTTAATATTGAGCAGAATTAAGTATGCTGACATCCCTCTATATACAGTATGAGCCCCCGCATAGCTCCCTAGATACAGTATGAGCGCCCGCATAGCTCCCTAGATACAGTATGAGCCCCCGCATAGCCCCTCTATATACAGTATGAGCCCCCACATAGCCTCCTATATACAGTATGAGCCCCGCATAGCTCCCTAGATACAGTATGAGCCCCTGCAGAGCCCTGTACATAAAGTATGAGCCCCCACACAGCCCCCTACATACAGTATGAGCCCCCACATAGCCCTGTACATAAAGTATGAGCCCACACACTGCCACCTACATACAGTATGAGCCCCTACATAGTTATTTAGATACAATATGAGTCTGCACATAGCCCCTATATACAGTATGAGCCCGCACATAGCTTCCTATATACAATATGAGCCCGCACATAGCTCCCTATATAAAGTATGAGCCCGCACATAGCTCCCTATATACAGTATGAGCCCGCACATAGCTCCCTATATACAGTATGAGCCCGCACATAGCTCCCTATATACAGTATGAGCCCGCACATAGCTCCCTTCTCTGATCGACTGTCGGTTCCACAGCAAGCTCAGAGAATGGTCGACTCCCACTCTGGGGGCGGCAAATTGCAGCTGCCTGGGAGACACCTCTGACCACCGAATGAGGTGGGCCGAAGGCACCCCACTGACGGCTGTACGCAGGTCACATGCCCCTCCTCTTCCCCTAGGTACGGCCCTGTAGAGTCTATATGAGAATACATGACTATCTATAATATAATCAGGGATGTGTCCGTCTGTCCGAAGCCTCTATAGACTGTGCACGCAATGCGCCTGCACAGTCTGGCTGGAGACAGAAGAACACATCAGATGTTACAGGTGACAGGGAGGAGGACGAGGATAAAGGATTGTAATGACGGAGATCACGTCATACTGCCATCTTCGGCGCCATTAGGACACATACCTTGATGTCCGGCGAGGTTGGAGGAGTGTGGCGTTGTGGTTCATGCATGCGCAGGTGCGAACTCTGGCGCCACACTCCTCCAGCCTTGCCGATGTTCGAGGATGCGCTGCAAGCGAGAGGGGAAAAGGCGAGTAGGAGTGTTGTTTTTTTTTTTGTATGGATGGAAGAACATCAGAGCAGGCAAGATGGGGGAACATATACCAGGATGGGGGATAAGGATGGGGAGGGAGCATATACCAGGATGGGGAGGGAGCATATACCAGGATGGGGGAGCATTTGGTTTTAGTAATGGGGTCTGGCCCGGCGCCGGTTCAGTCTTTACTTTCAGTATACAGAGCAACCCCTGTAATCCTGGCCCTGACTGACAGCCGGTCTCAATGTAGAGTCAGTGTCAGTCAGGGCCGGGGGCTCGGTTGCAGAGGATGCTCTGTATACTCAGAGTGGTGACCGAACCGGCACTGCCCTCATGACTGAAACCGAATGCTGGCGAGTAGAATAAAGATCATTTTCTCCCCACTGCATTCAGCTACTGGGCAGTATAAAAACGCTGTTTACCTGAACGCAGGTTAATAGCGTTATTTCCGATGAAAGGAACCCTTTAATTTTGTAGCACATTACTTCAATGAAATGGTGCCGGAGTCAGTGCATGCGCTTACCACGCTATCCAGCGCCATTTTATTGAAGTGTTTATGAGAATTCGCAGACACAGTGTCTTAAAAAAAATGGCGCCAGAAATGTACCACTAAAAATGCTTGTGACCCGGGTGTAAAACGGGTTCAATAGCTAGTATAATATACTGTGATACAGACATTAGATGTTATACTATACACATTGTTATATCCCATATCATGTCTGTACCACAGTATAATATACACTAATCTGTTTACTGGATGTGACATTTTGTACAGGGATATACACTGTACTGATCACACCTGCCTACAGGACCTCACATATCATATATGGATCAGTACAGTATGTGATGTCCTGCAGGTTCAGGGTTGATCAGTCAGTGCAGGATCCTCTATGCAATGTCTGTGGTCGCTCTGCTGGGGCTCAGTGGGATTTATTACAGGACTCTGAATTTTCCTGCAGATCTGGTGATGCTGGAGCCGATGACCCAGAGTGACCTGATCTGCAGCAAGGATGAAAGTCCTGCAATAACTTATACAGAGCCCTATCAGAGCGGCCGCTGAACTGACACTATGGAATCTTATGCAAACTCATCAGGAGGGGAGCAGCATCCTGCAGCCCCCTCCTCACTCCAGACATCCTCTCCAGACCTCATATTTACCGCCATTCACTGACCTGATCCACCAGCTCCTCTCCCGCAGGATAAAGAAGCTCCAGGCGCTGCTGTGTGATGTCAGTCCTGGAGACGCAGCACACAGCGCGCACGGTGCGTGTCTGCCTCCCTGTGATGTGGCCGGCGTCTAAAAGGTACAGTGCGGTCCCCCTGCCAAACCTGCCCCTGCCTCTGCACAAAACATTATAATGAGGGCAATCTGGCCATGGGTCCCCCTGAAGCCTCGGGCCCCGGGCGGTAGCCCAAATTGCCCTCATTATAATCCGTATATACATCAGCCCCAGTGTATCCCATGTGATGTATATACATCGTTCCCAGCGTATCCCATCTGATGTATATACATCGGCCCCAGTGTATCCTATGTGATGTATGTAGATCGCCCCCAGCACATCCCCTCAGAAGTATATACATCGGCCCCATTGTATCCTATGTAATGTATACATATCATCCCCAGTGTATCCTATGTAATGTATATGCATCGGCCCCAGATTATACTATCTGATGTAAACAGCATAATTAAGTACTGTATATAGTGTGGACCTGTGTATATAGCATGTAGTGAGGTGCTGTGTGTAATATATAGTGTAGATGTGATGTGAATATAATATGTGTGTATAGCATATAGTGTGGGCTGCACATTTTATATAAAAGGCACATCTCTACACTATATAGTATACACACAGCTCCATACCATGTTTTATAACCCAGTATATAGTGTGGAGCTCTGTATATGGTGTGGACTTCCCACTAAAAGTTATGTACTCAGGCACAGCACCACACTAAATAACTATATACACAGCTCCATAGTTCATACTATAATATATATACTATAATATTTACTACATGTATATACAATGGTCCCAGTGTTTGTGTGGGTATATATATATATATATATATATATATATATATATATATATTTAGATGTTTGTAGCATATATTTTGGAGCTATGTATGCTGTGTATAATTCTCCCTATGGCCACGGCCCCACTATCAGTATTCGGTCAGTATTTTTTCTCAGGAGTTGGAGACAAAACCAGGAGTGGGTGATAAATCCAGAATTGGTGACTTGCTTCTATTATACCTTTTCTCTGATTGTTCCTCACCTGGTTTTGGCTCCCACTCCTAAGAAAAAATACTGACCAAATACTGATAGTGGGGCCGTGGCCTTACACACAGTATATATAGGACATGAGAAGTGGTACTTTGCAGTGTACTGTATATATACAGAATAATACGGATACTGACAATTGCAATCAGCATACAAACAGAAGTGGTACTGTGCAGTGTATACTGTATATACAGAATAATACAGATACTGCGGAAATAATACTGACCGAATACTGACCAAATACTGATAGTGAGGCTGTGGCCTAAGTCTCAGTATCTGTATTATTCTGCATATTTACACTGCACAGTACCACTTCTCCTGCCCTGTATACTGGGTGTAATTCTCAGTATCTTTATTATTCTGTATATATACACTGCACAGTACCACTTCTCCTGCCCTGTATACTGATGTAAATCTCAGTATCTGTATTATTCTGTGTATATAAATTGACTGCAATATTCTCAGTATCTGTATTAATCTGTATATATACACTGCACAGTACCTACTTCTCCCGTCTTGTATTCTGGTTTTAATTCTCAGTATCTGTATTATTCTGTGTATATACTGTATATAGACTGTATATAGACTGCACAGTACCACTTCTCCTGTCCTGTATGCGGAGTGTAATTTTCAGTATTTGGATTATTCTGTATACATATAGACTGCACAGTGCCATTTCCTCTGTCCTAATGTTGGAGAGACTGTATTACAGTTAGGTAGAGTCATTATTGGTTTATAATTTTCTACATTCCTATGGGCAAATAAAAATACATTTTGAAATCCTGTTTAAATGGGTTATCCCAAGTTTGGAAGTTATCCCCCTTCTTATGGATAGGGGATGACTTTCTGATCACTGCGGACCTAACCACTGGGACCACCATGACCCAGAGAAACGGAACTGTGAAAAGATAAATGGAGCTGTGGTTGATGATGCGCACTGCTGCGCCATTCACGTGGGGCTCGTCAAATAACTCCTTTAAGAGAGTGCTGAGGGCATGACCAAGAAAAGTAACACATAGGTGCGCTTGTACACATCTGTAGATGGACAAAGACAGCGGTGCACACAGCGCGCAGCGCAAAGTTCACCCTTATGTACAGCACCATACATAAAATGGCACTATATAAAATAGAGCAGGGGTGGGAGATTAATTTTCCCAAGGGGCCACATGAGAGACCATGATTGTTGTGGAGACCAAACCAATAGGCTGAAATTAATTCTGCTCAATGTTAATATTAACATATTAATTATAATTATTTTTTATAATATAATATTTAATAATAATAAATAATAATAACTTAATATTGAGCACAATTAAGTATGCTGACATCCCCCTATATACAGTATGAGCCCTCCCACATCACCCCCTACATACAGTATGAGCCACCACATAGCCCCCTACATACAGTAAGAGCCCCACATAGCTCCTTATATACAGTGTGAGCCCCCAGATAGCGCCTTAGATACAGTATGAGCCTCCATATAGCCTCCTATATACAGTATGAGCCTCCACATAGCCTCCCATATACAGTATGAGCCTTGCGCATAGCTCCCTAGATACAGTATGAGCCCCCATATAGCTCTCTAGATACAGTATGAACCCTCGTATAGCTCCCTAGATACAGTAGATACAGTATGAACCCTCGCATGGCTCCCAGGATACAGTAGATACAGTATGAACCCTCGTCTAGCTCCCTAGATACAGTAGATACAGTATGAACCCCCACATAGCTCCCAGGATACAGTAGATACAGTATGAACCCTCGCATAGCTCCCTAGACACAGTAGATACAGTATGAACCCTCGCATAGCTCCCTAGACACAGTAGATACAGTATGAACCCTCGCATAGATCCCTAGACACAGTAGATACAGTATGAACCCTCGCATAGCTCCCAGGATACAGTAGATACAGTATGAACCCTCGCATAGCTCCCTAGACACAGTAGATACAGTATGAACCCTCGCATAGCTCCCAGGATACAGTAGATGCAGTATGAACCCTCGCATAGCTCCCTAGACACAGTAGATACAGTATGAGCCCCCGCATAGCTCCATAGATACAGTATGAGCCCCGTGCATAGCTCCCAAGATACAGTATGAGACCCCGCATAGACTCCTAGATACAGTATGACACCCCGCATAGCCTCCTAGAAACAGTATGAGACCCCACATAGCCTCCTAGATACAGTATGAGACCCCACATAGCCTCCTAGATACAGTATGAGACCCCGCATAGCCTCCTAGATACAGTATGAGACCCCACATAGCCTCCTAGATACAGTATGAGCCCCTGCATAGCCTCCTAGATACAGTATGAGCCCCGTGCATAGCTCCCAAGATACAGTATGAGACCCCACATAGCCTCCTAGATACAGTATGAGACCCCACATAGCCTCCTAGATACAGTATGAGCCCCTGCATAGCTTTTTGGTAATAATCTAAATTGCATACATTTTTAATTTTTAAATAGATAAATTTGTTAGCTAGTTATTACTAATCCTCAGATATACATCAGTTTTTTGTACACTGGTCCACACGCACATGTAGACACACACACAGGCAGTCATGCACAAACACACATGCAGTCACGCACATACACACACATGCAGTTACGCACATACACACACATGCAGTTATGCACATACACACACATGCAGTTACGCACATACACACACACGCAGTCACGCACATACACACACGCAGTCACACACATACACACACATGCAGTCACGCACATACACGCACATACACACACATGCAGTCACACACATACACACACATGCAGTCACACACATACACACACATATGCAGTCACACACATACACACATGCAGTCACACACATACACAAACACGCAGTCACGCACATACACACACATGCAGTCACACACAGACACACACGCGCAGTCATGCACATACACACACATGCAGTCACGCACATACACACACACGCAGTCACACACATACACACACATGCATTAACGCACATACACACACATGCAGTCACGCACATACACACACATGCAGTCACACACATACACACACACGCAGTCACGCACATACACACACATGCAGTCACGCACATACACACACATGCATTAACGCACATACACACACATGCAGTCACGCACATACACACACATGCAGTCACGCACATACACACACATGCAGTCACGCACATACACACACATGCAGTCACGCACATACACACACATGCAGTCACACACATACACACACATGCAGTCAGGCACATACACACACATGCAGTCAGGCACATACACACACATGCAGTCAGGCACATACACACACATGCAGTCAGGCACATACACACACATGCAGTCAGGCACATACACACACATGCAGTCACGCACATACACACACATGCAGTCACGCACATACACACACACGCAGTCACGCACATACACACACATGCATTAACGCACATACACACACATGCAGTCACGCACATACACACACATGCAGTCACACACATACACACACACGCAGTCACGCACATACACACACATGCAGTCACGCACATACACACACATGCATTAACGCACATACACACACATGCAGTCACGCACATACACACACATGCAGTCACGCACATACACACACATGCAGTCACGCACATACACACACATGCAGTCACGCACATACACACACATGCAGTCACACACATACACACACATGCAGTCAGGCACATACACATGCAGTCAGGCACATACACACACATGCAGTCAGGCACATACACACACATGCAGTCAGGCACATACACACACATGCAGTCACGCACATACACACACATGCAGTCATGCACATACACACACATGCAGTCACGCACATACACACACATGCAGTTACGCACATACACACACATGCAGTTACGCACATACACACACACGCAGTCACGCACATACACACACACGCAGTCACACACATACACACACATGCAGTCACGCACATACACGCACATACACACACATGCAGTCACACACATACACACACATGCAGTCACACACATACACACACATGCAGTCACACACATACACAAACACGCAGTCACGCACATACACACATGCAGTCACACACAGACACACACGCGCAGTCATGCACATACACACACATGCAGTCACGCACATACACACACATGCAGTCACGCACATACACACACACGCAGTCACACACATACACACACACGCAGTCACGCACATACACACACACGCAGTCACACATATACACACACATGCAGTCACGCACATACACACACATGCATTAACGCACATACACACACATGCAGTCACGCACATACACACACATGCAGTCACACACATACACACACATGCAGTCACGCACATACACACACATGCAGTCACGCACATACACACACATGCAGTCACGCACATACACACACATGCAGTCACGCACATACACACACATGCAGTCACGTACATACACACACACACGCAGTCACACACAGACACACACATGCAGTTACGCACATACACACACACGCAGTCACGCACATACACACATACGCAGTCACACACGCAGTCACGCACATACACACATGCAGTCACACACATACACACACGCGCAGTCACGCACATATGCATGCAGTCTTGCAAATACACAAACATGCAGTCAACACTCAGTCACGCACACACGTAGTCTTGTACACACATGCAGTCTTTTACACAAGCAGTCATACACACGCAGTCACATACACTCACGTGGTCATGCACACAGTCAGACACCAGCAGGCATGCGCACACATGGTCATACACACACGGTCATGCACATGCAGTCACGCATATACGGACACGGAGTCACGTATACACATGCAGACTTGCACATATACGGGTCGCAGAAATGTGCGCACACAAACATATACAGACATATACAAAGACACATACAGACATAAACATATTTGAAGACATACAGAAAAATACATGTAAACAGACATATCACATATTACAACTGTGCTGGTCTCAGAGATGGTCTTCAATGTCCAAGGGCTACTAAATGGATTTGATGCTTACATTCATGTGATAATTTACCCCATACTGTAAATCATACTAATATTAGTGGTTTCCCTGGGAAGAAGCTAAACCACCCTAGCCACCGGTCTGAGGGTCCTTGGGATACAATTTAGGGTAAGCGGTCATAGGCCCTTTGGTCCATTATTCTGATACTTATACATTTGCTGATGGTGGCCCTGGGAGTTGGTATTTTAGTGGCACACTTAGTGCTTATACTCTCACCACTTGCCCTATATAGATTACCTGGGTCAACCTGTTACCACTAGCCTAAAACACCCCGCTTTTCCCAGCCTATACCTTGCATAGAGCTATATATAATCTCTGATTGGTTTTCCCCTGGGGGGTTTCCTTACACTTACCCCTATGCACACTGTTTTTGTCTTTATTGTCTATTTGCTATTATGTATACATGTGTATTTAATAAAGATTTTGTCATATTTTTGCATAAGAAACTCCTAGTTTCTCTGTTTTTTTCCAAATTATCCTAATATTAGTGGTTTCCCTAGGAGCATCAGGACCTAAGATGTTATTATACAGATGAGGGAACACTGCGAAAAATGTAATAATCTATAGTAAGGGGTATATTGGGCCTCATTTACCCCAAAAATGTCCTTGTTACCCATCCCAAGAAGTCAGAGCTCAGTGTAATGAGTACAATGCCGCACGTTACTAAATCATTGTGCCGTCTATAAACATGGACCAGTGCATCCTACTGTAAACTCTAGACATATTAGCTGTCATCCAAAGAGCACCATGACCTAAAGAATCAGGGGAATCTTGGGGTGATGGCTGATAAATCTGCTTTTTAAAAATAAAATAAAAAATAAAAAAAATTGAGGTTTTATTACTATTGATAACAAAGCCAATTTTAATATCAGACAGTATTTCTGAATAAGGCCTAATGTTACCCCTACTATTGTTAAAATATTAGCTGTCACCCCAAAGCCAAAACCAGGTGAGGAACAATCAGAAAAAAGGTATAATAGAAACAAGTCACCAACTCTGCATTTATCACCCACTCCTGGTCTTGGCTCCCACTCCTGAGAAAAATACTGACTGAATACTGACCAAATACTGATAGTGGGGCCGTGGCCTAAGAGCTAAAGGCGGTCTCAGGGGTAGGTAAGCCTTTTTATCATGCTCTCCCACTGCTAACTTATAAAGGAGGCAGAAAAGCGTTTGCCGACATATGATGTAATAGCTCCTCCAATGTCAGGTCTCTATGTATGGAGCAGGTTCAGGAGCTGAGCCCGCATCATACTGGGCAGATGCCTGTACACATAACACCGACAATGAATGGGGTATAGCTACACATTCAGGAAAAAAATACATGTGTATAATCATTAAGGTCCACTGGACCACAATTCAAGTATGAAATGACCTACAACAATCCAGTAAGGATTAAATAATACAGCAGACATAATGGAGTAAATTCTTTATTTGGATAAATCAGTGATCAGACATGAAAAATACGTTAAAAAACATGTAATTGACAACTATACATTAAAACACACGTGGGGTGTAGAGACACAGCCTATGTATTGAATAGTGGTTCTCCCTAGGATGCACATATATTGGATTTCATCCAGTAAATACATGAATACAAGTAAATTAACACCATTGATATATTAAATACATAAAGTGCATGTGCAGATATATATATATGTATATACCAGAATAACATCAAAGAGAAAAACAGTACATCTAATATAATATATAGGAAAAATCTCATATAATTCTTGTGACACATAACTTGAATATATGGCCGTAATAATGTACATAGTGCAAAAGTCATTGGCCAACATAAGAATAAATATCAGGATATAATGAAGAAATAAAGATGGGATGAGCCAAATCCAGAGGCAGTATGGCATGAGCAGGGTAGGGCTGTGTGACCTCCACCCACAGGCGTTTTGCTCGCGGTTCTACAGGGAGATGCCTGTACACAGCCGGCATCTGTAACCGCAGCCATCAGAGATTGTTCTGATCGCTGCTGTTACACTGATCACTGGCTGCGGATGGGTTATCATGGCAGCTGACTATGAGAACTACTAGGATGAGTGTAAAAATAAATGTTCCTGTGCTGAGATAATCTTATAAATGTGCCCCTGCTGTGTACTGTGTAATGGCCGTGTCTGACCGTGCTGGAAAATGGTCTGATCATACCACAGCTCCTGGGCAGGAGGAAGCAAAAGAGGATACAGACAGGATCACAAATGATTATTTCTTTCAGGAAAAATATTGCTTAAAAACAGACAGCAAAATGTTTTGCCTCACAAAATGAATCAGCTGTGATCCCGTGTTGTAATGTCTGTATACTCTTTTGTGTCCTCCCCTGCCCAGGAGCTGTGGTATGATCAGACCATGGCCCTGTAAGGTCAGACACATCCATTACACAGTACAAACCAGGGGCACATTTATAAGATTATCTCAGCACAGGAACATGTTTTTAACACATCCAATTGTAGAACTTATTTTTACTCCAAGATCTATTAGTTAAAATGTACTTTGTTTGTGGGAAAACCCTTTAAATTCCATAAGAGGACTGAAAAAATAAAGTAAACATACATAAAAAAAGTGTTAAAAATATAAACCAAATAAAAACTTATAACAATTTGAATCAACCCTTTTCCTTTATTAAGTATAAAAAAAAATAATTATATTATTATAAAAATATTCAATTAAGTGTGTTTTTGGCCGACACACTTTCCTAACAAAAGGCAATAAAATGTGATCAAAACATCTCCCCACCTCACAAAAAAAAAGAATAAAACATTTGCAATGTTTTTTTATTTACAAATGTTCACATTTTTTTCATCACTAGTGTTGAGCATTCCGATACTGAAATATCGGGTATCAGCTGATATTCGCAGTATCGGAATTCCGATACTTAATTCCGATACTTTTACAATATCGAATACCGGAATCGGAAGTTCCCATAATGCCTGCACTCTGCAGTGTCTCTGAAGGATGACAAGCTGGATGGCAGCGCTCAGCTGAGATCCAGCCTCTCATCAGAATGCCATCCCGGCGTGGGAGAATTCTCCTGATCGTTTAAAAGCCGGCGGGCGGTAAAAAGCCGCCGGCTTTTAAACAATCACACAGCCCCATACTGCTTCCCTGTAGCCTCCCACCCCGATCCTCCGCTCCCCTCGCCACCTCCCATCCCGATCGTAAGTTAGGACCGGGCGGGGAGCGCAGCACCAAGGAGCGGGGAGCAAAGGACCCGGGCGGGGAAGTCGGCAGTGAAAAGACTTCACCGCCGGCTTTCCCGTTCTGTGCTGCGCTTTCCCGCCGGTTATTTCAAATGAACAGCTGAGGTATCAGGTGATGCTGATCAGCTGTTCATTTGAAGTAGCCGCTGCCCTCAGAGGGTTCATGTGAGTTCATGCTTGACTGCATTGCATGAACTCACATGAACTTTCCCACGGTCGCACAGGTCAGCCTCACCTCCCAGACGATCAGCCCGTCATGATTGGTGTGTGTGGGTGTCTGTGCGTGTGTCTGCGAGTGTGTGCGGGGTGTCTGTGCGATGTCTGCGGGTGTGTGCGATGTCTGCGGATGTCTGCGGTGTCTGTGCGATGTGTGCGGGTGTGTTCGGTGTCTGTGCGATGTCTGCGAGTGTGTGCGGGGTGTCTGTGCGATGTCTGCGGGTGTGTGCGATGTCTGCGGGTGTGTGCGGTGTCTGTGCGATGTGTGCGGGTGTCTGTGCGATGCCTTCGGTGTCTGTGCGAGGTCTGCGAGTGTGTGCGGTGTCTGTGCGATGTCTGCGGGTGTGTGCGGCGTCTGTGCGATGTCTGCGAGTGTGTGCGGTGTCTGTGCGATGTCTGCGAGTGTGCGCGGTGTCTGTGCGATGTCTGCGGGTGTGTGCGGTGTCTGTGCGATGTCTGCGGGTGTGTGCGGCGTCTGTGCGATGTCTGGAAGTGTGTGCGGTGTCTGTGCGATGTCTGCGAGTGTGCGCGGTGTCTGTGCGATGTCTGCGGGTGTGTGCGGTGTCTGTGCGATGTCTGCGGGTGTGTGCGTGCAGGCAGACATAGGCCGATGTGACACTACTACTCCCATCGGCCTATGTCTGTCCCCCGTCCACTCGTGCCAGCAGGATCAGCTCGATGGGAGCAGTAGTTCCCATCAGCCTGATCCTGCTATTTAAATTGCCCTACTGTGTCCCCAATACATTTTAAATACATGTCATTGGTGGCCAGTGGTTGCCTACAATAAATTAGTTCATACATTACCTGTCCCCGCCGATCGCCACCTAAAATAAAGTAAAAAATAAAAAACTACACCTATACTCACCTAGACACCTAATTCCCCGAAGCCATCGATCTCCTGTAATAAAATATAAAATAATAAACCACAACCTTATCCTTACCCCTCCGTAGTAGTCCATGAGTGTCCCACGATGATCTCCAGTTTAGAGCAGCCACATAGAATGTGACCGCTCTGAACCGCTGCCGCTGCTAGAATGACGGGGCCGTAAAGCAGCCCCGTCATTGCATAAGCGGGTTCGCCGGAGTTCAGGCAGCGCTGCTCCGGTTAGCTGCTTTACGGCCCTGCTGTATCGTGAGAAATTCCCACGGTACAGCACTGCCGTAAAGGAGGTCTCCAGAGCTGCGCTGCCTGAATGCACTCCGGTGACCTCAGTCAGTGGCTCCCGCTGCCGGGAGCGGACGTGTTCCCGGCAGTGTGAGCTTACAGCAGCCATGCACAGCTGTCACCATCTCCAGATGTGACAGCTGTGCATGGGAGATCAGCGCAGGAACGTAGACAGGTAACTATTTTTTTTAGTAAACTAAGAATTAAATAAAATTGTGTGTTTTATTTCAAATAAATTATTTTTTTCTGGGTGTAGTGTGTGTTTTTTCTTTTTAACACTTTGTAGGTTAGTAATGGGGGTGTCTTATAGACGCCCATCATTACTAACCTGGGCTTCATGGCAGCTGGCGGTGACATGAACCCCAACCCTATTACCCCCTGCCACCGCACCAGGGCAGCATGGAAGAGCGAGGCTAAGTGCCAGAATTGGCGCATCCTATGCATGTGCCATTTCTGGGGCGGCTGACGGTTGGTGTTTCTAGCCTGGGAGGGGGCCAATATTCATGGCACCCTTCCTGGGCTATTAATATCAGCCCCCAGCTGTCTGCCTAGCCTTTGCTAGCTATTAAATAGGGGGTCCCCCATTTTAATAGCTAGTAAAGGCTAGGTATTCAGCTGGGGGCTGATATTAGTAGTCTGGGAAGCTCCGTGGGTATTACCCACTTCCCAGGCTTCAAACATCTGCCCCAGCCGTCTGCTTAACTTCCGCTAGAGCCTAAAATTATGGGGGATCCCACGCCAATTTTATTTTAAATAAATCCTTTATTTTAACACTAAATGACATTTGAGGAGTTAATAAAGATGCAGTCCCTAAATTATTATTTATTTTTTAATTAATTTTTCCCAAAAATTTTGACGTGGGCTTTGCCATATTTTTGTGTGCCAGCCAGGTACAGCATCCAGCTTCTATGAACGCGCCATTTTCCGGGGTGGCTGCGGACTGCAATTTGCACCGGGGGGGGGGCAGAAAGCTTGGGCCTCCCTGCGCTGCAGATTCCAGCCCCCAGCTGCCTAGTTGTACCTGGCTGGACACACAAATAGGGAGAAGCCCCACGTATTTTTTTTTTAAATTATTTCAGGAAATTCATGAAATAATTAAAAAAAAATTGATGTGGGGCTTCGCACTATATTTGTGTCCAGCCAGGTACAGCAGGCAGGAACGGGCTGCCCCCAACCACCAGCTGCCTATTTGTACCTGGTTGGACGCAACAATATAGGGAAGCCCTTTTTTTCTTAATTATTTCATGAATTTCATGAAATAATAAAAAAAAAAAATACGTGGGGCTTCGCCCTATTTTTGTGTCCAGCCAGGTACAACTAGGCAGCTGGGGGCTGGAATCTGCAGCGCAGGGAGACCCAAGCTTTCTGGGCCCCACACGCAGCAAATTGCAGTCCGCAGCCACCCCGGAAAATGGCGCGTTCATAGAAGCGCCATCTTCTGGCGCTGTACCCAACTCATCCAGGGCCCTGGTGCGGTGGCTCACTGGGTAATAAAGGGGTTAGGGCCAGCTTGGCATTATCAGCTGGCCCTAAGCCCGAAATTCATGGGGTCACGCCAATATTAGACATGACCACCATGAATTTCTAGTAAAGTATTTAAAAAAAACACAACACCCAGAAAAAAGTCCTTTAATTGAAATAAACACACAATTCTTTATTGTTCTAAATTAAACTATACTTACCATTACGCCCATTCCAGCTGAAGCCAACGATCTCCTGCAATAAAAGAAAAATAATAAAGCAACCTCATCCTTACCTTTCCATGGTTCCCACGACAGCTTCAGCTCTGCTACATCGAGATGACAGGCTGGACCGCAGCAGAACGCTGCCATCCAGCCTGTCATCCCGCGGACACTGAGAAGCGCAGGCATGCTTGCGCTCCTCAGTGTCTCTCTGCGACGGCATCCAGATGAGCCGAGGTCATGTCCAATGAACTCAGCTCACCTCATGCACGTCACTGACAGCGTGGGAAAATTCTCACGCTGAAGCGCTGAGTGCAGGAGAATTCTCCCACGCTGTCAGTGACGTGCATGAGGTGAGCTGAGTTCATTGGACATGACCTCGGCTCATCTGGATGCCGTCACAGAGAGACACTGAGGAGCGCAAGCATGCCTGCGCTTCTCAGTGTCTGCGGGATGACAGGCTGGATGGCAGCGTTCTGCTGCGGTCCAGCCTGTCATCTCGATGTAGCAGAGCTGAAACTGTCGTGGGAACCATGGAAAGGTAAGGATGATGTTGGTTTATTATTTTTCTTTTATTGCAGGAGATCGTTGGCTTCAGCTGGAATGGGCGTGATGGTAAGTAGAGTTTAATTTAGAACAATAAAGAATTGTGTGTTTATTTCAATTAAAGGACTTTATTCTGGGTGTTTGTGTTTTTTTTTTTAACTTTGACTATGGGGTTAGTAATGGGGGTGTCTTATAGACGCCTCTCCATTACTAACCTGGGCTTGATGTCAGCTGGCATTATAAGCTGACATCAACCCCAAACCTATTACCCCACTGCCACCGCTACAGGGCAGTGGAAAGAGCGAGGCTAAGTGCCAGAATTGGCGCATCCTATGGATGCGCCATTTCTGGGGCGGCTGACGGCTGGTGTTTCTAGCCTGGGAGGGGGCCAATATTCATGGAACCCTTCCTGGGCTATTAATATCAGCCCCCATCTGTCTGCCTAGCCTTTGCTAGCTATTAAATTAGGGGGGACCCCACGTCATTTTTTTTGGGGGGTCCCCCATTTTAATAGCTAGTAAAGGCTAGGTATTCAGCTGGGGGCTGATATTAGTAGCCTGGGAAGCTCCGTGGGTATTACCCCCTTCCCAGGCTTCAAACATCTGCCCCAGCTGTCTGCTTAACCTCCGCTAGAGACTAAAATTAAGGGGAACCCCACGCCAATTTTTTTTTTAATAAATCCTTATTTTAACACTAAATGACAAGTACAGTAATCAACACTGTCACTGTACTTCATATATATGTGACTGACATGTTTCTATCTATCTAATCTATGTGTGAAGCTCTATTCTTTCTGTTGTAAATTGTCGGGTAAAGGTGTATGCCGCTGATGAATTGCCGGCTTTTCGCATAATACATTCTACATTATTCTTAGTTGTTTTACTTCATGTAGAATTAACCTACAAGGAAAGAAAGGGTTTATTTTCATTCCGATATTTGTGTCCCATTGACTTGCATTGGTTTCCGGTACCGGAATCGGCGATATCCGATACTTTTTGGGTATCGGTCCGATCCAATCCGATACGATATTTCCTGATATCGGAAGGTATCGCTCAACACTACTGATAAGTCCAAATTTGAGATCTTTCGTTCCAACCACTGTGACTTTGTGCGACGCAGAAAAGGTGAACGTATGGACTCTACATGCCTGGTTCCCACCGTGAAGCATGGAGGAGGAGGTGTGATGGTGTGGGGGTGCTTTGCTGGTGACACTGTTGGGGATTTATTCAAAATTTAAGGCATACTGAACCAGCATGGCTACCACAGCATCTTGCAGCGGCATGCTATTCCATCCGGTTTGCGTTTAGTTGGACCATCATTTATTTTTCAACAGGACAATGACCCCAAACACACCTCCAGGCTGTGTAAGGGCTATTTGACCAAGAGGGAGAGTGATGGGGTGCTACGCCAGATGACCTGGCCTCCACAGTCACCAGACCTGAACCCAATCGAGATGGTTTGGGGTGAGCTGGACCGCAGAGTGAAGGCAAAAGGGCCAACAAGTGCTAAGCATCTCTGGGAACTCCTTCAAGATTGTTAGAAGACCATTTCCCGTGACTACTGTACCTCTTGAAGCTCATCAAGAGAATGCCAAGAGTGTGCAAAGCAGTCATCAAAGCAAAAGGTGGCTACTTTGAAGAACCTAGAATATAAGACATATTTTCAGTTGTTTCACACTTTTTTGTTAAGTATATAATTCCACATTTGTTAATTCATACTTTTGATGCCTTCAGTGTGAATGTACAATTTTCAGAGTCATGAAAATACAGAAAAATCTTTAAATAAACTTTTCGTCTGTACTGTATATATAATATAATGCTACAAGCCTCCCTCTGTCTGAAGCCTTTAAAGACTTGGCAAGTGCTACATGCCTGCGCAGTCTGGCTCTAGACAGAAGAACCCATTACGTTACAGGTAAGAGGAGTGTGTATGGCGCCAGAGATTGCGGTATGCGTAGACACTGAACACATACCGCGATCTCCGGCGCTATACTTACCTGACCGGGAGGAGCGTTGCAGCGGCGTTTCTCTTCTCGCCGGAGACCAGGGCAGGAGTGAAGGTGTTGGAATCGGCACATGTGCATAACTCTATCCGGCGCCATTTTACTGAAGACATATTTGCAGTGTGTCTTCAGTAAAATGGCGTTGAACAGCACGGTATGGTCACGCGCGTACTCTGGCGCCGCACTGCTCCCCCGGCAGAACAGGATACAGTAGCACTGGAGCACAGGGAAGAAAGGTGAGTATGTGTTTATTTTTTTGTATGTGTGCACCGTGAAAGGGATGAGGGGTGCCATACATACCAGGAATGGGGTGTGACGGGTACCATACATACCAGGAAAGGGGTGTGAGGGGTACCATACATACCAGGAAAGGGGTGTGAGGGGACCATGCATACCAGGATTGGGGGATGAGGGGTACAATGCATACCAGGATTTGGGGGGTGACTGAACCATGAAAACCAGGATTGGGGGGTGAGGGGTGCCATACATACCAGGATTGGGGGGTGAGGGGTGCCATACATACCTGGACTTGGGGGGTGACTGAACCATGAAAACCAGGATTGGGGGGTGAGGGGTGCCATACATACCAGGATTGGGGGGTGAGTGGTGCCATACATACCAGGATTGGGGGGTGAGGGGTACCATGCATACCAGGATAGGAAAGTGGGGTTCCATGCATACCAGAATAGGGATGAGGGGTACCATGCATACCAGGATTGGGGGATGAGGGGTACCATACATACCCGGATTGGGATGAGGGGTGCCATATATACCAAGATGAGGGGTACCATAAATACAAGAATAGGAATGAGGGGTACCATGCATACCAGGATGAGGGATGGGTTGCCATGCATACCAGGATGAGGGGTAACATACATAGCAGGATAGGGATGAGGTGCACCATAAATACCAAGATGAGGGATGGGGTGCCATGCACATCAGGAAGAGGGATTGAGTGCCATACATACCAGGATTGGCGAATGAGCAGTGCCATACATACCAGGATGAGAGATGGGGTGCCATGCATACCGGATTGGGATGAGGGGGTGCCATGCATACCCGGATTGGGGTGAGGGGACAGGATGGGGGCAGCACAAATACCAGGATGGGGGGCAGCACATACCAGCATGGGAGACCATATACCAATAAAAATGCTCGCCACCCGGGCGTAGAACAGGTTCAATAGCTAGTGTGTGTGTGTATATATATATATTATATATATATATATATATATATATATAACATGGTTGCCAAAAATAAAAAATCCTAGTGATTGCACAGATACGTAGCACAATGTGAATGTTAATCTATATAATTGACATTAACTAAGGGGAAATGTAAGCGTCTGTAGAACTACTAAAAGGATATCTTCATAGTGTGACAAAGTCTCTGGTAGTGTGTCAGAAGGGAGGTATGTGTCGCTGAGACTCTTAGACTCAGTGATGTGAAAACATGCAAGTTCTCATGCACAAGTAGGTGCAGAGAGTTAATAGAACGATATTTACAAGGGAATGTTTTCAGTGGATAACGAAAGTGTAGGGAGGAACGTTATCCACCATCCTTCCAATCAGGGGAGTGTCTGGGCTTTAAATAGTCAGCCCTGACACTCAGGTGTGTTCAGTACCTGGGGAAACTTTGTTCTAGGAAGGAGCTAGCACATGCTGTGATCAACCTGTGTGTAGCTAATTGTGAGTGGCCAGACCTTGGCCGAGATAAGGACTCTGCTGAAAGTTCTGAAAGTTTTGCATTTAGTTTTGTCTCTTTAGCTGAATGGGCTGTGTTTTTATTTATGGACTCAAGGGTAGTTTATGACTGCTAAATAAACTAACATGAGAATTTAAAGAGACAGTATCTTGTGTTTTACCTACGCATACAGCCGAGCTTGTCGCTGTTATGTTCTGCTACCAGAGCTAAGGAAAGAGAGGAGATCTGTCCCTACGATAGAACTCAGCTGAATCCCTACGATGTAACAGGGAACCTGATCCTGCGATCAGACCTGCTAAAGTCCTAAGCTAGTCTGTACGAAGACCTATAGATGTGGGGGAGGAATCCCTACAAGTACTAAGGACTGGGAGGAATATGGGACACCTCCTAACAGAAATAGTAGCAGAAAGATGAACAAACAAAATATAAAGAACATAGAGGTCAGTAAACCAAGCAAACTAACAGAGCAAGACACAGAGCACAGGCTAGCTAGAAAGTAGATATACAATGAAGTCCAGCAAAGCCAGAAGGGCGGAGCAGGATTAAATAGGCCAACAAGGTCATGTGACCAGCAAAGGAAAAAAAACCTAACAGCAAGGTTCTAACAGTACCCCCCCTTCTAAGAGGATCCTCCGGATCCCCTAGGACCAGGCTTATCAGGAAATCTCCTGTGAAACGCTCTGATAAGTCTGGACGCGGAAACATCATCTGACCTCACCCAAGAGTTATCCTCGGGTCCGAAACCTTTCCAGGCCACAAGATACTGCAAACTACCTCTATACCGTCTAGAGTCAAGGATGCGAGAAATTTCATATTCCCCGTCCTCCACCACCGGAGGAACAGAGGCAGAGGCGTCACCATCCGACACAACAGCTTTTTTTAACAGAGAGACATGAAAGACCGGATTAATTCTCCAGGAGGTAGGAACCTCCAACCTAACAGCAGATTGGTTGACAACCTGAAGCACCTTAAAGGGCCCTACAAACTTGGGACCCAATTTCTTAGAAGGAATCCTCAACCGCAGATTCCTAGAGGACAACCAAACCATGTCACCAACAGCGAACAAAACCTCCTGTCGTTTCCTATCAAAGTAGTCTTTAGATTTTCTGTTGGCCTCCTGAAGATTACCACGCACATCCGTCCAAACTCTTTCCAAATCACCGGAAAAATTCTCCTCCTCAGGCACGGCAGATCCCAACTTGGAGAACGACCCAAACGACGGATGTCTCCCAGAACAACAAAAAAAAGGCGAACAACCAGCAGAAGAAGATGTATGATTGTTCAGAGCAAATTCGGCAAGTGGCAGAAACTCAGACCACCCCTCTTGATTGTCTGCCACAAAACAACGCAAGAACTGCTCAACATCCTGGTTTTTCCTTTCTGTCTGGCCATTAGATTCAGGATGATATCCGGACGAAAACGACAAATGAATTCCCAACCTGTCACAAAAGGCACGCCAAAAAACGAGCCACGAACTGAGGACCCCTATCAGAAACAATGTCAGTAGGAACGCCATGAAGTCTGACAATTTCCTTGACAAAGGCCTTAGCGAGAGTTTTAGCGCAGGGCAGTTTGATGAAGGGAACCAAGTGACACATCTTACTAAAACGGTCCACGACCACCCAGATGACAGTAAAACCCTCAGAGGGGGGAAGGTCAGTTATAAAGTCCATAGCCAAATGTGTCCAAGGAGCACTGGGGACCTCCAAAGGACAAAGCAACCCCGCAGCAGGAGTATGTGAGGACTTAGATCTAGCACATACAGTACATTGGCGTACCCACTTAATGACTTCCTTCTGCCATCCAGGCCACCAAAAACTGCGACCCACCAGTCTCTTGGTCTCAGAGATTCCGGGATGACCTGCCAACCGAGATTCGTGACACTCAACAAACAAATCTCTCCTAAAGGTCCCAGGCACAAACAACCTCCCATGAGGAGTGTTAGATGGGGCATTCTCCTGAGCTTTAAGAATCTCATTTTCCAAAACGGAGTCTAAAGCAGCTATCACAACACCTTCTTGTAAAATGTTTTCCTCTTTCTCAGCACCGACTATGGGAGAAAAACTGCGAGACAAGGCATCCGCCTTAACATTCTTAGTACCAGGGATGTAAGTAACGGAGAAATTAAACCGCGAGAAAAACAGTGCCCACCTAGCCTGACGGGCATTCAGGCGCTTGGCAGCGTCAAGATATATCAGATTTTTATGATCCGTAAGAACCTGAACGGGAAATTCCGCACCTTCCAAGAAGTGGCGCCAGTGTTCGAATGCGAGTTTAATAGCCAATAATTCCCGATTACCAATATCGTAATTCAATTCAGTCTCCGAAAATTTTTTTGAAAAAAAGGCACAGGGATGTAATCCATCCCCGTTATCCTGAGACAATACTGCGCCAACCCCCACAGAGGAAGCATCAACCTCAACCAAAAACGGCCTAGTAACATCAGGCTGCATAAGGATGGGAGCAGAGGTGAACCTCTCCTTGAGATACACAAAAGCTTCAATGGCCTCAGAAGACCACTGAACCGCATCAGCACCTTTCCTGGTGAGATCAGTCAGAGGTTTGACAATACTAGAAATTTTTTTTATGAATTTTCTATAGTAATTGGCGAAACCCAAAAACCTCTGTATCGATTTCAAACCAATAGGCCTAGGCCATTCCTGCACAGCCTGAACCTTAACCGGATCCATCTCAAAACCTTTGCTGGAGATAATGTAGCCCAAAAAACTAATTCTCTGTACAGCGAACTCACATTTCTCCAGCTTAGCAAAAAGCGAATTGTCCATTAATAACTGTAATACCTCACGCACGCTCCGCCAATGAGACTCCAGATCTGGCGAATAAATCAAAATGTCATCCAAATACACAACCACATTTTTACCGATCAAAGGTCTAAGGATGTCATTAATCAGATTCTGAAAAAATGCAGGAGCATTAGTAAGACCAAAAGGCATAACCAGATTCTCAAAATGACCCACAGGAGTGTTAAAAGCAGTCTTCCATTCATCACCCTCCTTCATGCGCAACAGATTGTATGCCCCCTTAAGGTCAATTTTAGAGAACCACTTGGCCCCCAATAACTGGTTAAACAGATCAGGAATCAATGGCAGTGGGTAAGGATTGCGTACCGTAATTTTGTTAATCTCACGAAAATCCAGACAAGGACGTAAACCGCCGTCCTTTTTTTTTACAAAAAAAAATCCAACCGCCACAGGAGACTTAGAGGGCCTAATGTGACCGGCGGCCAAACTTGTCTGTATGTATTCCTCCAAAGCCTTCCTCTCAGGAATAGTAAGGTTAAATAAACGACTTTTAGGAAGAGTCGCTCCAGGGACAAATTCAATAGAACAATCATAGTCTCTATGGGGAGGCAAAACCTGCGATTCCTTCTCAGAAAAAACTCTCCAAAAATCCTGAATAGGAACAGGCAATTCTCCCCTATCCAAAGCTGCAATACGCCCATTACAACACTTGTCATAACATTTATGGCTCCAGGATTTAATTTCACTGGTAGACCAATCCAGTACAGGATTGTGACATTTTAACCAGGGCAATCCCAATATTACTGGAGAAGGCAAGTTATTCAACACTACCAAATCCAATTTCTCATGGTGAACACCATTAATAGTGAGAGGAAATTCACAGACCTTGAGAGTAATATTCTTCAAAGGGGAGCCATCCACAGAAACCACAGCAATGGGGGATGATAAAGGTTCAGGTTTTAAATTGAGTTTTTCCACGAATCCCCCATCAATTACATTCAGTGTAGACCCGCAATCAACAAACACCCGAAATTCCATTAATTTTTCCTGAGCAATCGTGGAAGCAGCTAAAAATACACCCTTGGAATTTAAACAGGCAATACGGGCGTGACTGACCATTTTTTTTTCTTTCTTCATACGAAGCTCACAGCCTTTAATCAAATGACCAGATTTTCCGCAATAGAAACACAAGCCTTCTGAAAAACGACGGTCTTTTTCTTGAGAGCGAGGTGCCACCGATCCAATCTCCATCGGTTCACCACTGTTAGTACACACATTATCATAACCAGAAACTGACATAGCAGAGGATTTGCTCTCATTAACCCTAGCACGCAGTCTTCTATCCTCCCGTATAGCTAATTGCATAGCCTGTTGCAAATCCTCAGGTGTAGGATAAGCAATTAGCAGGTCTTTAACCCTTTCACTGAGCCCAGCAAGAAATAGACTTTTCAGAGCAGAATCGTTCCACCCTGTTTGAGTGGACCAACGACGAAAATGTGTACAATATTTTTCGACATTACCTGATCCTTGTTTTAAACGTCTCAACTCAGTCTCAGCTGATGCGACACGGTCAGGATCATCATATAATAGTCCTAAAGCAGAAAAAAAACTATCCACTGATCTGAAGCATGTATCACTAGGTTGCAAAGAAAAGGCCCACTCCTGAGGCTCTTTGCGCAAAAGTGACATTATGAACCCTACGCGCTGGGATTCATCCCCAGAGGACTTGGGTCTCAAACGAAAATACAATAAGCAAGCATTTTTAAATGAAAAAAATTCTCGATGTTCACCAAAAAATAAATCCGGCAAACATACCTTAGGCTCCAAGAAATGTGCTCCAGAACAGTTACTCACGTGCTGACGGAGCTCGGCCACTTCCAGAGAGAGTCCCTGCAGGCGATGAGCCAAATCCTGAACCGACACCATGATGGAACAGAAAAATCTTTCCTTAGAGAATTTGCTGGCTGGACTTACTGTTATGTTCTGCTACCAGAGCTAAGGAAAGAGAGGAGATCTGTCCCTACGATAGAACTCAGCTGAATCCCTACGATGTAACAGGGAACCTGATCCTGCGATCAGACCTGCTAAAGTCCTAAGCTAGTCTGTACGAAGACCTATAGATGTGGGGGAGGAATCCCTACTAGTACTAAGGACTGGGAGGAATATGGGACACCTCCTAACAGAAATAGTAGCAGACAGACGAACAAACAAAATATAAAGAACATAGAGGTAAGTAAACCAAGCAAACTAACAGAGCAAGACACAGAGCACAGGCTAGCTAGAAAGTAGATATACAATGAAGTCCAGCAAAGCCAGAAGGGCGGAGCAGGATTAAATAGGCCAACAAGGTCATGTGACCAGCAAAGGAAAAAACCTAAGAGCAAGGTTCTAACAGTATGCTGTGTGTGGGGGACTTGTCTATATACCGTATGCTGTGTGTGGGGGACTTGTCTATATACCGTATGCTGTGTGTGGGGGACTTGTCTATATACCGTATGCTGTGTGTGGGGGACTTGTCTATATACTGTATGCTGTGTGGGGAACTTGTCTATATACCGTATGCTGTGTGTGGGGGACTTGTCTATATACTGTATGCTGTGTGTGGGGGACTTGTCTATATACTGTATGCTGTGTGTGGGGGACTTGTCTATATACTGTATGCTGTGTGGGGGACTTGTCTATATACCGTATGCTGTGTGTGGGGACTTGTCTATATACTGTATGCTGTGTGTGGGGGACTTGTCTATATACTGTATGCTGTGTGTGGGGGACTTGTCTATATACTGTATGCTGTGTGTGGGGGACTTGTCTATATACCGTATACTGTGTGTGGGGGACTTGTCTATATACTGTATGCTGTGTAGGGGACCTGTCTATATACCGTATGCTGTGTGGGGGACTTGTCTATATACCGTATGCTGTGTGGGGGGGACTTGTCTATATACTGTATGCTGTGTGTGGGGGACTTGTCTATATACTGTATGCTGTGTGTGGGGGACTTGTCTATATACTGTATGCTGTGTATGGGGGACTTGTCTATATACTGTATGCTGTGTGTGTGGGGGACTTGTCTATATACCGTATGCTGTGTGGGGGACTTGTCTATATACCGTATGCTGTGTGGGGGACTTGTCTATATACCGTATGCTGTGTGGGGTACTTGTCTATATACTGTATGCTGTGTGTGGGGGACTTGTCTATATACCGTATGCTGTGTGTGGGGGACTTGTCTATATACTGTATGCTGTGTGTGGGGGACTTGTCTATATACCGTATGCTGTGTGTGGGGTACTTGTCTATATACTGTATGCTGTGTGTGGGGGACTTGTCTATATACTGTATGCTGTGTGGGGTACTTGTCTATATGACGCACCCCCTGGGCCATATTCTTTAGGGGAATACCCGGAGCCGGATCAGATGGGGGTTGTAGTCTTCCGAGTGGCTGTGACCCGGTCCGTGCCCAGGGTGTCAAACTCAGTTGTATGTGGCAGTCCTACAGATGTTATTAAGTTCTTTATTGTCGACTACGCCACCCGTTGTATTGTGGTCACTATGGCCGCCGCTGCAGCAGGGTCCGCTGAGGCTGATGGTGTAGGTGCAGCTTGTGATGGTATAACCCCCAACGGGTGGGGTATAGCCTTAGGGGGTCAGGTGCAGAGGATGGGGGTTGTGGTGGTGCAGCATAGGTGTTAAAGGAAGACAGAGTCGGGTTATGCAGTTTTGGGTATTTACTCACTGCTGATGTTCCGGTCACTCCAGCTTCAAGTGACCTCCCGAGCCGTGCTGCATCCACCAGGTCCTGGATCCAGCCAACCCCCAAGCGAGTCCGGAGCGTGACCCTGAGCTCTCCTTCTGTCCTTTCTCTGGCCGTCCCCACTATTGATCCACCCAGGTCCAGCTCCCTCGGGCCTTCTGTTGGGAGACCCTTGGCCTTGGGTTCCCTGACCCTCCACGTGGTATGCCTTCGTGGTGGATATGGTGGGTGGCCGTGGCAGACGCTGCCCACGGCCTCCGGTCTCTGGCTGGGGTGTGTTTTTGCCCCCACCAGCTTGGGTTCCGGTACCCTGATGCCGACTCTTCACCCGTGGATTGGATTTGGGTTCTTAGAGTCCTTTCTTCTGTTTCCCCCTCTGGGTCTCTCTTTCTTCTCCTCTCTCACTCTGGCTCAGGCTGCTCTGCTCCTCTGCTTCTTACTTCTCTGCAAAGACTGACTGACTGACTGACCCTGTTCTTAGTTGGTGCCCACCTTATATACACCCTCTATGTGTGAGCTCAGGTGACCAGCACCCAATGAGCTCCTATCTTTACCCAGGCTGCTCCCCCTATCTGCCCCTACACTACTTGGGATGTTCCACCCCCCTCCCACTCCAGCCAGGAACAGACTCGGTCGTACCTGCACATTTCTAAGTGGGAGTACCGTCGGTCTGCTCCTCGGAAATGGGATGTGTGTAGTGCATGCAGCCTACCGAGCTCAGATCCACACTCCATCCTTACCCGGGAGTGGAATATCACACCTCTGGGTTGAGGTGCAATACCCCTGTAGCAGCCGAATCCTCAGGGTGCTACATTCCCCCCTGGTAAATCACAGCACGTCCTCGGGCTGTAAGACATAAAACAACACCAAAACATACAAATTTTTTTCATAAACATATAAAACATATAAAACAATATATATATATATATCAATATAAAACATTCTCGTCGCCTCTTTCTCCTCCTCCGGTCACTGTGCAACGTGTGACCGGGTAAAGTGCGACAGTCTCTCTGGAAAACTGGTTTTCCTATAAAACCGGTAGGGGACGCTTTAGGACGCGCAACTATATACAGGGATAGTGGCCGCTCTCAGTCCTTGGCCAGGTATTGGGGAGGAATGACCGCTCTCAGTCCTCGGTCAGTGGGATTAAGGGAAAAACGGGTTACAGTTCACACTTGCTGGTCCCAACGGGGACTATATTAGCAACAACAGTTTCAGTTTCACGGTTTCAGTTTCAGTTTCAGTTTCAGTTTACTGTGCCCCGACGGGCAACTATATACAGCTTCTGCTTCGCTGTCCTTAGCGACGGCGTCCTCCTGCTCTTGCTTTTTGGTTACCTTTGGCTCTAGTTTCAGACCCGTCCGGGTCCTCTTGTTCTTCCTCCTCACACCGCAACTCTTCCTCCGTCAGGCGATGCACATGGAGGGCGTAGGGACCTTTGGCACACTTGTGCCGGGTGAAGGTGACCTCGTCCCCGATGTAAAGGTCACGACCTCTGTGTCCCTCCGGTAGGTGGGACTCAACGTCTCTCCTGGTTACGAAGACGTCGCCTAGGGTGTGATGGTCTCGGATGAAGCCCCACCCATGCTGCAGGTTAAACTTTATCACAGTCCCGGTGGTGCGGGGACTATGCGCTGCACGGGGGTCTCTCCTGGCCCGGCTCTTCTGCTCCGCGCTCCTTATTTGAGCTTGCTGTTCCCGGACCCGCCTCTCTCTCCGCTCCCTCTCGAAGTCCTCGAGCTGTTGGCGGCAGCACTCAGCACGCTCCGCTGCAGCTGCCCGAGTCTCTTGAGTGAATCCCATAAGATCTTCTCCGGTGGGGTCCCACTCAAACTGTGCTTCCGCTAGCGGGGGCGAGATCCTCTTTACGGGCTTTGGAGCCGGGATCAGGGGTTCATCCAGGGGTCTCTCTCTCCGGAGTCGGGGATGGTGGAACTCCGGTGGCCATATAAATGGCTGCCCATCCGGGCACGTGTGCTGGGCGTACAGGTCCGCTCCCAGATGCGGCACTTTTGGTCTTATGGGCGCGGTGGTGGTGGCGCCCGGGATGCCCGGGCCTTGCGGCCAGGCCTGGGGTATCTGGAAGGTAAAGGGCACCGTAAGGACGGCGGTGCCCTGGGCTACTTGGCCCTGCGACCAGGCCGGGGGCTCCGCGGAGGTAGGGGGCGCTGTTGGTATTGCAGCGCCCGGGGGTACTAGGCCTTGCGACCAGGCTAGTGGTACTTCCTGCTTGGTCACGCTCGGGGTCGAGGCGTGTGACGTCACAGGGGTCGCGGCTCCCGTTTGAGGCCTAGTCTGCGGCGGTGACGTTGCAGCGACGGGCACGGCAGGATAGACTTCGGGCTCTGCGACGGGGAGCTGGGGCAGGTACGCGGTTTCCCGGTTTGGGGTATAGACGTCCCCTTTACCTGCCTCCACTCGTTCGGCTCCCTTCTCGGCGCCGTCTCCGGCCTTCAATCCTCCCGCGCCATCCTCAGAGGCGGTCTGTTTCCTCATCTCGGGTGGCGTGCTCCGCTGACAGGTCTCGGTCTGCTGGGCCATCTCACGGCTCCACTCCGCCAACGTCTCTCGCTGCACCCGGGCCATCCTCCTTGCGAGGCCCTCCAGAGCGGTCTGTGCACACTCCCGGTCTCGGGGGAGCTGTGCTAGGACCTCCACTAGGCCTAGTGGGGTCGTTGTTTCCAGCAGGCTCCTGACCAACGGGTCGGTGCTGCTCTGCTCTCCTACTGTTGTCTCCAGCAGGCTCCTGGCCAACGGGCCGGTGCTGCTCTGCTCTCCCTCCTCTGTTTCTAGCAGGCTCCTGGCCAACGGGCCGGTGCTGCTCTGCTTTCTCGCCATCTCCGGGTAAGCTCCTCCGATACTCTTCTCCAGGCTTCTTGCCTCCGGGTGCGCTCGCTCCAGACTGCTCCAGGCGGCACCCATCTTTGTTCTCTTCTTTCGTCTCCTCCCCCTTCGAGGGCGGTCCCGGGGCCACTTGGTGATTGTCAGCTCCAGGGGCTGTTCTTTCACGCTGACAGACACCTCTAGCATCACAGTCTCTGTTGGTGGGGGCGGTTTCCACTTTTGGCGCCATTTTCGGTCCTGGCCCACGATGGGAGGTGGCCTCTCGCCACCCTCTGGCACGCCCATAATGGCGTCCGCTCTTCCAAGGCGGGAAACCTTTGGAAATGGCGGGAATCGCTTCCCAGTGGCGGGAAACTCTGCAGATGGCGGGAAAACGCTGTTAATGGCGGACAACCGGCTGGAATCGACCTGTGATGGGGTCCGATGGCGGGGACCCTCCGGAACCGGCAGGAGACTTCTTTTTGAGGTAAACTCGTTCTTTTCTTCAGGCACGCAGTACCCGGGTGTTGCGGGCACGTATCCTGCCGACTACGCCAAAGTTGACGCACCCCCTGGGCCATATTCTTTAGGGGAATACCCGGAGCCGGATCAGATGGGGGTTGTAGTCTTCCGAGTGGCTGTGACCCGGTCCGTGCCCAGGGTGTCAAACTCAGTTGTATGTGGCAGTCCTACAGATGTTATTAAGTTCTTTATTGTCGACTACGCCACCCGTTGTATTGCGGTCACTATGGCCGCCGCTGCAGCAGGGTCCGCTGAGGCTGATGGTGTAGGTGCAGCTTGTGATGGTATAACCCCCAACGGGTGGGGTATAGCCTCAGGGGGTCAGGTGCAGAGGATGGGGGTTGTGGTGGTGCAGCATAGGTGTTAAAGGAAGACAGAGTCGGGTTATGCAGTTTTGGGTATTTACTCACTGCTGATGTTCCGGTCACTCCAGCTTCAAGTGACCTCCCGAGCCGTGCTGCATCCACCAGGTCCTGGATCCAGCCAACCCCCAAGCGAGTCCGGAGCGTGACCCTGAGCTCTCCTTCTGTCCTTTCTCTGGCCGTCCCCACTATTGATCCACCCAGGTCCAGCTCCCTCGGGCCTTCTGTTGGGAGACCCTTGGCCTTGGGTTCCCTGACCCTCCACGTGGTATGCCTTCGTGGTGGATATGGTGGGTGGCCGTGGCAGACGCTGCCCACGGCCTCCGGTCTCTGGCTGGGGTGTGTTTTTGCCCCCACCAGCTTGGGTTCCGGTACCCTGATGCCGACTCTTCACCCGTGGATTGGATTTGGGTTCTTAGAGTCCTTTCTTCTGTTTCCCCCTCTGGGTCTCTCTTTCTTCTCCTCTCTCACTCTGGCTCAGGCTGCTCTGCTCCTCTGCTTCTTACTTCTCTGCAAAGACTGACTGACTGACTGACCCTGTTCTTAGTTGGTGCCCACCTTATATACACCCTCTATGTGTGAGCTCAGGTGACCAGCACCCAATGAGCTCCTATCTTTACCCAGGCTGCTCCCCCTATCTGCCCCTACACTACTTGGGATGTTCCACCCCCCTCCCACTCCAGCCAGGAACAGACTCGGTCGTACCTGCACATTTCTAAGTGGGAGTACCGTCGGTCTGCTCCTCGGAAATGGGATGTGTGTAGTGCATGCAGCCTACCGAGCTCAGATCCACACTCCATCCTTACCCGGGAGTGGAATATCACACCTCTGGGTTGAGGTGCAATACCCCTGTAGCAGCCGAATCCTCAGGGTGCTACATATATACCGTATGCTGTGTGGTGGGGGAGGGGGTGCTGGACTTGGTTCTCTTTGCTATATGTGGGGGAGGGAGACCTGAATAAATATGCTATACATGGAGGAGGGGACCTTGGCTATATACTTTGTGTGGGGGAGCGGGGATCTTGGCTATATACTTTGTGTGGGGGAGCGGGGACCTGGCTATATACTTTGTGTGGGGGAGCGGGGACCTGGATAAATATGCTATACATGGAGGAGGGGATCTTGGCTATATACTGTGTGTGGGGGAGCGGGGGCCTGGCTATATACTTTGTGTGGGGGAGCGGGGACCTGGCTATATGTGGTAGGTGTGGGGCAGTTGATGTTACGGGGGCAGCTTTATTGTGAATGTATATGTAGTGGGTACAATGTGGAGGACTCTTTATAGATCACAGACATCATATGTGCTGATCAGGAGCCTTTCTGTGAATGCTATGTGTCAGGTCAGAGCTGCACTATTGCTAGATGGTCTTGTGGGGTGAACGTCTCATTCATACGTCTGTTTTTTTACATCCATGTTATTGACAGACATAATACGCACCTTTATCATCTATGGGGCAGCTCACATATCCATATATATATTTTTTTATTTGCATATAGTAACAAACATTGATACAATTCGGATCGATCCCTTTGATGAAAATCAGTTTTGTTTTTTTTGCTTTTTTTTTTAATGTACCAGAAAACTACAGATGTCTGAATGAGGCCTGAAGATCTGTTCAAATGTGGCAGATTGTTCCTGGAGGATTTCCATAGAAAATCAGAGCAAATTAGCAAGAATCCGCAAGAAAATCCACAACAGCAAATTTGCACTGCATGATTATGGTGCAGATCTTTCTGGTAATTCACTTTGGAAAACAGCAGCGTGTAAAATAAAAAGAAATAAACTTGCTGGGAGTTGTAGTCCCTCACCACATACTGCAGTGTTATCATGACACAGTGATGGTTTAGTTACATGACCGGTGCCTGCGCTGTCACTTGCTGGGAGTTGTAGTCCCTCACCACATACTGCAGTGCTATTATGATGCAGTGATGGTTTAGTTACATGATCGGTGCCTGCGCTGTCACTTGCTGGGAGTTGTAGTCCCTCACCACATACTGCAGTGCTATTATGATGCAGTGATGGTTTAGTTACATGATCGGTGCCTGCGCTGTCACTTGCTGGGAGTTGTAGTCCCTCACCACATACTGCAGTGCTATTATGATGCAGTGATGGTTTAGTTACATGATCGGTGCCTGCGCTGTCACTTGCTGGGAGTTGTAGTCCCTCACCACATACTGCAGTGCTATTATGATGCAGTGATGGTTTAGTTACATGATCGGTGCCTGCGCTGTCACTTGCTGGGAGTTGTAGTCCCTCACCACATACTGCAGGGCTATTATGATGCAGTGATGGTTTAGTTACATGACCGGTGCCTGCGCTGTCACTTGCTGGGAGTTGTAGTCCCTCACCACATACTGCAATGCTATTATGATGCAGTGATGATTTAGTTACATGATCGGTGCCTGTGCTGTCACTTGCTGGAAGTTGTAGTCCCTCACCACATACTGCAGTGCTATTATGACGCAGTGATGGTTTAGTTACATGACCGGTGCCTGCGCTGTCACTTGCTGGGAGTTGTAGTCCCTCACCACATACTGCAGTGCTATTATGACTCAGTGATGGTTTAGTTACATGATCGGTGCCTGCGCTGTCACTTGCTGGGAGTTGTAGTCCCTCACCACATACTGCAGTGCTATTATGATGCAGTGATGGTTTAGTTACATGATCGGTGCCTGCGCTGTCACTTGCTGGGAGTTGTAGTCCCTCACCACATACTGCAGGGCTATTATGATGCAGTGATGGTTTAGTTACATGATCGGTGCCTGCGCTGTCACTTGCTGGGAGTTGTAGTCCCTCACCACATACTGCAGTGCTATATGATGCAGTGATGGTTTAGTTACATGATCGGTGCCTGCGCTGTCACTTGCTGGGAGTTGTAGTCCCTCACCACATACTGCAGTGCTATTATTATGCAGTGATGGTTTAGTTACATGATCGGTGCCTGCGCTGTCACTTGCTGGGAGTTGTAGTCCCTCACCACATACTGCAGTGCTATTATGATGCAGTGATGGTTTAGTTACATGATCGGTGCCTGCGCTGTCACTTGCTGGGAGTTGTAGTCCCTCACCACACACTGCAATGCTATTATGATGCAGTGATGATTTAGTTACATGATCGGTGCCTGTGCTGTCACTTGCTGGGAGTTGTAGTTCCTCACCACATACTGCAGTGCTATTATGATGCAGTGATGGTTTAGTTACATGATCGGTGCCTGCGCTGTCACTTGCTGGGAGTTGTAGTCCCTCACCACATACTGCAGTGCTATTATGACGTAGAGATGGTTTAGTTACATGATCGGTGCCTGCGCTGTCACTTGTTGGGAGTTGTAGTCCCTCACCACACACTGCAATGCTATTATGATGCAGTGATGATTTAGTTACATGATCGGTGCCTGTGCTGTCACTTGCTGGAAGTTGTAGTCCCTCACCACATACTGCAGTGCTATTATGACACAGTGATGGTTTAGTTACATGATCGGTGCCTGCGCTGTCACTTGCTGGGAGTTGTAGTCCCTCACCACATACTGCAGTGCTATTATGATGCAGTGATGGTTTAGTTACATGATCGGTGCCTGCGCTGTCACTTGCTGGGAGTTGTAGTCCCTCACCACATACTGCAGGGCTATTATGATGCAGTGATGGTTTAGTTACATGATCGGTGCCTGCGCTGTCACTTGCTGGGAGTTGTAGTCCCTCACCACATACTGCAGTGCTATTATGATGCAGTGATGGTTTAGTTACATGACCGGTCCCTGCTCTGTCACTTGCTGGGAGTTGTAGTCCCTCACCACATACTGCAGTGCTATATGATGCAGTGATGGTTTAGTTACATGATCGGTGCCTGCACTGTCACTTGCTGGGAGTTGTAGTCCCTCACCACATACTGCAGTGCTATTATTATGCAGTGATGGTTTAGTTACATGATCGGTGCCTGCGCTGTCACTTGCTGGGAGTTGTAGTCCCTCACCACATACTGCAGTGCTATTATGATGCAGTGATGGTTTAGTTACATGATCGGTGCCTGCGCTGTCACTTGCTGGGAGTTGTAGTCCCTCACCACATACTGCAGTGCTATTATGACTCAGTGATGGTTTAGTTACATGATCGGTGCCTGCGCTGTCACTTGCTGGGAGTTGTAGTCCCTCACCACATACTGCAGTGCTATTATGAAGCAGTGATGGTTTAGTTACATAATCGGTGCCTGCGCTGTCACTTGCTGGGAGTTGTAGTCCCTCACCACATACTGCAGTGCTATTATGATGCAGTGATGATTTAGTTACATGATCGGTGCCTGCGCTGTCACTTGCTGGGAGTTGTAGTCCCTCACCACATACTGCAGTGCTATTATGATGCAGTGATGGTTTAGTTACATGATCGGTGCCTGCGCTGTCACTTACTGGGAGTTGTAGTCCCTCACCACATACTGCAGTGCTATTATGACACAGTGATGGTTTAGTTACATGATCGGTGCCTGCGCTGTCACTTGCTGGGAGTAGTAGTCCCTCACCACATACCGCTGTGCTATTATGACTCAGTGATGGTGAATTGTGTATCTAATCCTATCCTGTGTGATACTGTCTGCTGAGCCGTGTATCTAATCCCGCCCTGTGCGATACTGTCTGCTGAGCTGTATCTCTAATCCTCTTCTGTGTGATACTGTCTGCTGAGCTGTGTATCTAATCCTATGCTGTGTGATACTGTCTGCTGAGCTGTGTATCCAATCCTGTCCTGTGCGATACTGTCTGCTGAGCTGTGCATCTAATCCTCTCCTGTGTGATACTGTCTGCTGAGCTGTGTATCTAATCCTCTCCTGTGTGATACTGTCTGCTGAGCAGTGTATCTAAACATCTCCTGTGTGATACTGTCTACTGAGCTGTGTATCTAATCCTCTCCTGTGTGATACTGTCTGCTGAGCTGTATCTCTAATCCTACCCTGTGTGATACTGTCTGCTGAGCCGTGTAGCTAATCCTCTCCTGTGTGATACTGTCTGCTGAGCTGTGTATCTAATCCTACCCTGTGTGATACTGTCTGCTGAGCTGTGTATCCAATCCTGTCCTGTGCGATACTGTCTGCTGAGCTGTGCATCTAATCCTATCCTGTGTGATACTGTCTGCTGAGCTGTGTATCTAATCCTACCCTGTGTGATACTGTCTGCTGAGCTGTGTAGCTAATCCTCTCCTGTGTGATACTGTCTGCTGAGCTGTGTATCCAATCCTGTCCTGTGCGATACTGTCTGCTGAGCCGTGTAGCTAATCCTCTCCTGTGTGATACTGTCTGCTGAGCTGTGTATCTAATCCTACCCTGTGTGATACTGTCTGCTGAGCTGTGTATCCAATCCTGTCCTGTGCGATACTGTCTGCTGAGCTGTGCATCTAATCCTATCCTGTGTGATATTGTCAGCTGAGCTGTGTATCTAATCCTCTCCTGTGTGATACTGTCTGCTGAGCTGTGTATCTAATCCTCTCCTGTGTGATATTGTCTGCTGAGCTGTGTATCTAATCCTCTCCTGTGTGATACCGTCTGCTGAGCAGTGTATCTAATCATCTCCTGTGTGATACTGTCTACTGAGCTGTGTATCTAATCCTCTCCTGTGTGATACTGTCTGCTGAGCTGTGTATCTAATCCCATCCTGTGTGATACTGTCTGATGAACTGTGTATCTAATCCTATCTTGCGTGATACTGTCTGCTGAGTCGTGTATCTAATCCCGCCCTGTGCGATACTGTCTGCTGAGCCGTGTATCTAATCCACTCCTGTGTGATACTGTCTGATGAACTGTGTTTCTAATCCTCCTGTGTGATACTGTCTGCTGAGCTGTGTATCTAATCCTCTCCTGTGTGATACTGTCAGCTGAGCCGTGTATCTAATCCTCTCCTGTGCGATACTGTCTGCTGAGCTGTGTATCTAATCCTCTCCTGTGTGATACTGTCTGCTGAGCTGTGTATCTAATCCTCTCCTGTGTGATACTGTCAGCTGAGCTGTGTATCTAATCCTCTCCTGTGTGATACTGTCTGCTGAGCTATGTATCTAATCCCCTCCTGTGTGATACTGTCTGCTGAGCTGTGTATCTAATCCTCTCCTGTGTGATACTGTCTCCTGAGCTGTGTATCTAATCCCCTCCTGTGTGATACTGTCTGCTGAGCTGTGTATCTAATCCTCTCCTGTGTGATACTGTCTGCTGAGCTGTGTATCTAATCCTATTGTCGTCACTGAATTTTGGGTCTTCTATCCTTTGGATTACGAGCTCGGAGAGAATGAAGACACAGGACAGGATGTTTGTGTCTAAACATACTCTAAAAACTTTATTACAAAACACAGGGCTAATATACACCCTAAAAGGCAGGAAACGGATTTGCCATATATGGTTCGATTATACAGTTTAGCTGAACAAGCGAAAAAAAGCTAGTTTCTGTATGCTTTAAAATATTTAATTAGACTTATCTAGTTAGCAAGGTCATTTCATCTTTCTGCAAGAACACATTATTGCTACAAGAAGAAACATCTGGCCAGGGAGCATACTTTATCTTCTCCCAAGGACACGCTATTGATACAAGAAGGAACATTCATAGCTGCTGTTTTCACCTAAAATAACTGTCAGACTTATATAGCATAGATGGGGCCTTTAAACTTGAGGGACTCCATCTTCTGCTATAACATTCCATCCTTTTGTTCCTTCATTTATCAATACGAATTTCTATGTTTTCTTTTAGTACAACACTGAATACACATTAAAAAAAGCTTAAAAACCAAATAAACCGCAAGACACATTAGCAAAACCTGTAAAATCACTTGTACTATACCAGCCAACCACCCACCAATACCTTTAAACCAATTTGTGGGATTTAGAAAGGAAAATCTCTGTGTGGAATTATTGGCCCAAGTATCTGAACAGTTCACCCAAAAGTTTATCTCTTCCCATGAGACCGGGACAGCGAGAAAGGGTATGCTAGTGGACGTCACAGGGGCATGTGTACATATCCAACAATTAGCAATGGTCTGGTTTTGCTCCTTTAGTCCATTGATTAGAGCAAGATGGTGTCTAATGAATCTATTGTCATCTCCATCCATGGTGCCTAACCTAGTCCATGCACCTGTGGTTGTAAGTATGCAGGTAAGTATAAACAATGTCATCATTCTTTGTCCGCTGGTTCTCCTAGTATCTTTTTGCAATGGGACGCGTGGATCCAGGTCTCTTTTCCCTCTAGCTTAACGGCTGTACTTGTGGTCAGCAGAACTTGAAAGGGTCCGTCAAACCGTGGATCTAGGCTTTTCCTCACGTGTCTTTTTATAACCACCCAGTCTCCAGGTTGCAGCGTATGGCTGCTAGAGTCTTGATCTGGATCTGGAAGAGAACTGAAGACATTATCATGTACTTGCTTAATCTTTTTGTGTAAAGCCCTCACATAAGAACTTAGCACATGGTTGTTCATTTCTAATGCTTGCGGATAGAAACACCCTAGGCTGGGTACGTTGCCAAACAATATCTCATATGGAGAGAGTCCAGTCTTTCTATTAGGCGTGTATCTTACTGAAAACAGAGCAAGTGGTAAACAGTCCGGCCATGGTTTTCCTGTCTCAGCCATGGCTTTCTGAATTTTTAATTTCAATGTCCCATTCAGTTTTTCCACTTTACCACTACTTTGTGGGTGATATGGGGTGTGGAATGCTTGTTGAATTCCTAGAGCTGACATGACTTCATTCATTATTTCACCTGTGAAGTGTGTACCTCTGTCACTCTCAATTACCTCTGGTACACCATACCTGCAGACCACCTCCGCAAGCAGTTTCTTTGCGGTTGCCGCAGCCGTGGCTTTGGCAATCGGGAAAGCCTCTGGCCATCCTGAGAACAAATCAATACAGACCAACACATATTCCCATGATCCTGACTTTGGCAGCTGAATATAATCAATTTGCAGTCTCTGGAATGGATAGAGGGGCCGGGGGGTGTGTTTGGGTGGTGTTTTAACTACTCTACCCTGATTATGTGTAGCACATAAAATGCACCCTTGTACCAGGTTTTCAATACAGGTGGAGAATCCTGGTGCCACCCAATGTTTCTGCATCACACTCATCACACCCGTTTTAGATTGGTGTGTCGGCCCATGTAGTATCTGGGCAGCTGCTGGGTACAGTGCCCTTGGAAGGCATCGTCGTGTCCCTTTCCCCCATACCCCATTTGCTTCATTCAGGCATGCACCTTCCTTTAACCACTTATCAACCTCCTCCTTTTGAGCCTGAGCCTGCATTTGGGATAAGATGTCCTCCGACACAAAGGGGTTTTTAGGGGCACTTAACTGACGTACTGTTGACCCTTGTTGCGGCTTACAGGCTGCTGTTTTTGCCGCTGCATCTGCCATCGCGTTTCCTCTGCTTACCTAGTCGGTGCGTCTGGTATGTGCTCTTACCTTTATGACAGCTACTTGTTTAGGTAGTTGTAGAGCATCAATTAACTGCTGGACCGCATCAGCATTCTTAATGGGGTGTCCTGCTGCCGTCAGGAAACCTCTTGACTTCCATATTGGACCAAAATCATGCGATATACCGAATGTGTACCTAGAATCTGTGTAAATGTTAACAATACTGGTCTGTGCCACTTGAGACTGGGTCTGTGCCACTTGATTGGCGACAGGCGAATGTAGTGCCAATATTCAAAAAGGGAGCGAAAAGTGACGCCAGAAACTATCGGCCGGTGAGTCTGACGTCCGTTGTGGGCAAAATTTTTGAAAGCTTCATTAAAGAGGCAATTACGGAGCATCTTGATGCTAATAATCTTTTAATCCCGAACCAACATGGATTCATGAGGAATCGCTCCTGCCAAACAAACCTGATTGACTTCTACGAGGAGGTTAGCTCTCGAGTAGATCAGGGGGAACCAGTGGATGTCGTGTATCTCGACTTCTCAAAAGCGTTCGATAGCGTGCCACATAATAGGTTGGTATACAAAATGAGAATGATGGGGCTGGGGGAAAATGTCTGCAAGTGGGTAGCTAACTGGCTAAAGGATAGAAGGCAGAGGGTGGTTATAAATGGAATATACTCAGATTGGGTAAGCGTCACTAGTGGGGTACCACAGGGGTCTGTACTAGGCCCAATGTTATTTAATATCTTTATTAATGACATAGTCAACGGGATAAATAGTAAAATATCAATATTTGCAGATGACACAAAGTTATGTAAAACAATTAATACAAAAGAGGACAGTGCAGACCTACAGAGGGACTTGGATAAGCTGGGTAGGTGGAGCACTAAATGGCAAATGAGGTTTAACGAGGAGAAATGTAAGGTCATACATATGGGAAGGAAAAATGGAAGTCACCAGTACTCACTGAATGGGAAATCATTGGGGAATTCAGAGATGGAGAAGGACTTGGGCATCTTGATTGATAGCAAACTAAATTGGAGTGCCCAAAGTCAGGCCGCTGCTGTAAGGGCAAACAGGGTAATGGGATGTATCAGAAGAGGTATAGCTGCAAAGGATGAGAACATTGTTCTTCCACTGTACAAAGCACTGGTCAGACCACACTTGGAATACTGTGCTCAGTTATGGGCCCCAATATATAGAAAGGATATAAATGAGCTTGAAAAGGTACAAAGGAGGGCAACAAAATTAATAAAGGGAATGGAGGGACTGCAATACCCAGAGAGGTTGGCAAAACTAGGACTATTCAGCTTGGAAAAGAGAAGGTTGAGGGGGGACATAATAAATGTGTACAAATATGTTAGGGGACAGTATAGAGATCTTGCCCGAGATTTGTTCAAAAGGAGGGATATTACGGTAACAAGAGGGCACTCACTAAGACTGGAAGAGAAAAGGTTTCAGCACCAGCATAGGAAGGGGTTCTTTACGGTAAGAGCAGTGAGAATATGGAATTCACTGAGTGAGGAGACGGTAATGTCGGATTCACTACACCAGTTCAAGCGGGGACTGGATGCATTTCTAGATACCAGGCAGATTTCAGCATATACTTAAAAATAAAATAAAATAGTAGGTTGATACAGGGATTTATTCTGACTGCTGGTTTCAGAGTCGGGAGGGAATTTTTCCTCAGGTGAAGATTGGCCAAATCATTTGGGGTTTTTGCCCTCCTCTGGATCAACTTTAGCAATTACAGAACTAACAGGTCGAACTTGATGGACGCAAGTCTTTATTCGGCTTTACAAACTATGTTACTATATGCTGCTGACAGGTGAGCGGGTTGCACTTGATTCAATATAGTGTAGACATCATGAGGTGTTAGCACGGTGAGCGGGTGGTCAAGAACAATGTCTGCGGATTTATGGAGTAATAGTCCAACAGCATGCAGAGCACGTACGCAGGATGGTGCACCTCTGGCTACCGCATCCAATCTGCCACTAAAGTAGGCAACAGGTCTCTGATTATCACCGTGTGTTTGAGTAAAAACTCCTGCTGCATGTCCAGCTTGTTCATGAAGGTACAGAGTAAATGGGAGCTCATAATTAGGGGTACCCAAAGGTGGAGCGGCCAAAATACGGTTCTTGAGAGAATAAAAACAGTCTATTGCCTCTGATGTTAGTACAAAAGGTGTTGGGGTAAGACAGTCATAGAGGGGCTGCATCAAAATAGAGACGGCATGAATCCACTGTCTGCAATAGGAAACAAGTCCAAGAAAAGTTCTGAGGGCTGCAACATTAATGGGGACGGTGAATGCCTGTACTGCTTGTTTTCGTGCATTTGTTAAATGACGAGCTCCTGGTGTAATGTAATGTCCCAAAAAGGTGACTGAAGATTTACAAAACTGAAGCTTATCTTTCGATGCCTTGCAGCCAGCGTGATAGAGAAACAACATAAGCGATATAGTTGCACTATGACATTGTTTCCTGGAGGGGGCACAAATGAGCAGTTCATCGACATATTGCAAAACAACGATATGTGGTTCAGACCATCCCTCCAGTATTTCCTGCAGACTTGCAGTGTACATTGTGGGTGAATTCTGGGCACCCTGTGGCAACACTGTCCATGTATATTGACTACCCTGGAATGTGAAAGCAAACAGGTACTGGCAGTCAGGATGTAATGGTACACTGAAAAATGCATTTGCCAAATCAACCACTGAAAAGCAAAGAGAGTTAGAAGGTATCTGTGACAGAAGAGTATGCGGGTTGGGCACAACTGGTGTTAGAAGTTCTGTGGCTTTGTTAACCAACCGGAGGTCATGGACCATTCTATATGCGGCTGGTTGTCCTGGCACACTCTTTTTCTTTACTGGGAACAGGGGAGTGTTGCAAGGGGACTGGGTTTTGACTAGGACTCCTCTCTGTAGTAATTTTTGGACCTGCTGGGCTATGGCATTCTCCTGAGCCGAGCTAAGGGGATACTGCCTCTGTTGAGGCAAGATGGCTCCTGGTTTTAATTTCACCATTACTGGTTGAACTCTTAACCTACCAACATCTGTTTTGTCTGAGGCCCAAAAATCATGTGGTACAGCCTGCTCCAATATCGGGGGAAACTCATTTGTCTCTTCTATGCTGGCAATATCTAGTGACATAATTTTGCAAAGGGTACTTGGTTTTAAACCTGGGGTCATGGTGACAGTGCCATCGGGATGATACTCAATATGTGCTTGTAATTGGGACAACACATCATTTCCCAATAGATTTCATTGGCCTCGGGGCGATACCATGAGCTGGCTATGTACAGTAGCTCCTTGAATTTGCAGGGGAATTCTTTTAGTGACAGGAAGCAGGACAGACGGGGAATTGAAGGGGGTGGCAATGACAAGATGTGAAAAATCAGTGTCAGTATATGGCCAATCACCTTGCGTAATTACTGAATTGTCGGCCCCCGTATCTACTTGGAAATCGATTTCATGTCCCCCTGGTAGGTTCACCTGCACTATACAACTGGGAGTTGGGGGTAAGGAGATGAGGGGGTTCATGTGCAAGCTACCCTCATCCTATGGGGGCGTTGTTTGGTCGGCTGGAGGACCCGTACTCTGAGCATTTGGATACGGGTTGGTCCTACAGTTCTTTCTAAAATGTCCTGGCTTTTTACATCCGTAACACAGTTTCTGTCCTCCTCCTTCAGTCCGTCCTCTGCCTCTGTTGTTTCTGGGGGTCGTCTCTACTATATGTATTCTGGCAGCTCTTTTTGCCTGCGCTATGTCATGCTGTGCCCCCTGAGCTATTCTAGCTAAATCTTCTGCCTTCACTGATCTCCAGTCCGGTCTACTTGCTTTTACCTTCTCTGCAATCTCTTTCTTTAGTCCATTCATGAAAGCACTTGCTAATACCCTCTCACTAGTCTTATTCCCGGGGTTGAACCCCATTTCTGACCAGGTTTTCTTTAGTGCATAGAAATAATCCTTAGGACCTTCCTCCTTCCCCTGCACTCTATCTTCTAGTGTAACTTGCTTTTCTGCTTGCCTATCTTTACATGCTTTTACCAACGCTTTTGCGTACAGAACCCCGGCTGCTGCATCATTAGCCTCCGCTACATCAGGGCCTGTTCTACTGTCATATTGTTTATAAGTTTCGTCCGTCAGTCTGTCATACCGAGCTTCATCTGCCAATTTCCCTTTAATTACCCCCTGCAGATCTATTCTAGTGGCATGATACGTATCCTCTATGGTGGTGATGATTCTAGCAAAACCCATAGGGGACTGGGATGGGTCTGGCAGCTGGGAGATCAGTGCCAACTGCTCTGAAGGACTCCATGGTCTATACATTAACATTGTGCGAGCTTCCTGACCTGGAACCACTGCATCCCCCCCTGCTGCTGCTGGTGCTGCTCCCGGTGCTCCTGGCACAACTACCGTCCTCATTGGGAATAGACTAGCTGGGTGGGGTCTCGGTCCTCCACATGCCACACAGATGTCTACTGTCAAGGGATTCTGCTGTCCACATCTGGGGCAAACCCAACATTTAGGTTCCTGGGAATTCTGATACTGGGGTGGGGGTGACGTCGGGAGCGGACAGGGAGGAAAATCTGTCATTCCAGTTTTTGTCAGTCTGTAACGTCCGTCTCCTAATTCTTCAATCTTTCCTTCAAAATAAGCGCATGCATTCATCCATACATCTACTGTCCCTAACAGACCCTTATCTTTCAGCCATCCATGATAGGAGTTAAAAAAGGATTTCCATTTCTCTCCATTCATCTCTCCATTCTCATTCATTCCCGCTTTACACAATATTTTGTTAATTCCAATCAGTGCCTGTTTCCCTTCTCTGCGTACCACTAAGTCTTTGGCTATAATGCCTTCCTTGGCATTTTGGTTCCCCATTTTTTTTCGGTTCTCCTCACCTAGAAGAGACTCCTCAGTCACTTAGACAATGGTCACTTAGACAATGGGCCACAAAGGTTTCTGAACCATTCCACTACTAGCCTCTCTAGGACTTATACGCCAACCAGAAAAACAGACCAAAAACACCAATCCCGGGACACATCCACAACACAATCATCGGATCCATACTTTCATTCTTAAATTCTTCCAAAGGATAGAAGGCAGGACTGATCTGAGGGGATTCTACTGGTTCAAAGGGACCTGAGCCAGACAACAATCTGTGAATTACCTGGGGAGCCAACCGCTCGGGGGTGAGGGAGTCTCTTCTATGCAGTGATATAATTAGGTAGAATATAACAGTTATTCTTACCTCAGCGCTGTATATATCACCAACAGAGAGCTTCACTCTTCCCACGTCTCGGACCGGTCGAGCACCCCTGGGTAGATTAACTCAAGGTCCCTGTTCGAGGCGCCAGCTGTCGTCACTGAATTTTGGGTCTTCTATCCTTTGGATTACGAGCTCGGAGAGAATGAAGACACAGGACAGGATGTTTGTGTCTAAACATACTATAAAAACTTTAGTACAAAACACAGGGCTAATATACACCCTAAAGGCAGGAAACGGATTTGCCATATATGGTTCGATTATACAGTTTAGCTGAACAAGCGAAAAAAGCTAGTTTCTGTATGCTTTAAAATATTTAATTAGACTTATCTAGTTAGCAAGGTCATTTCATCTTTCTGCAAGAACACATTATTGCTACAAGAAGAAACATCTGGCCAGGGAGAATCACTTTATCTTCTCCCAAGGACACGCTATTGATACAAGAAAGAACATTCATAGCTGTTGTTTTCACCTAAAATAACTGTCAGACTTATATAGCATAGATGGGGCCCTTAAACTTGAGGGACTCCATCTTCTGCTATAACACCTTTCTTTCAGGGATAGTCAGATTAAACAAGCGACTTTTGGGAAGAGTAGCACCCGGAACAAACTCAATGGCGCAATCATAATCCCTATGAGGAGGTAAAACTTGCGACTCCTCCTCCGAAAAAAACCTCCAAAAATCTTGAATAGGTACAGGTAATTCCACTTTTTCCACAGCCGCAGAGCGACCATTACAACATTTATCATAGCACTTCAGACTCCAAGACTTAATCACATTAGTAGACCAGTCCAATAAAGGATTGTGCAGTTTTAACCAAGGCAATCCTAGAACAACTGGAGAGGGTAAATTATCCAAAACAACCAAGTCCAAAATTTCTTGGTGAACTCCATTGATAGTGAGAGGAAATGCAGCAACCTTGTGAGTAATACATTTCAAAGGAGTGTTATCAATTGCAACCACAGAAATAGGTGATGACAAAGGTTTGGATTTCAATTTAAGGTTTTCCAAAAACCCTTTATCAATCACATTAAGTGCTGAACCACAATCCACAAATACCTGAAATTCAATCAAATCTCCCTGCAGAGTAGTACACCCAAAAAGGAACACTCCTGCAGAGCGTAAACAAGCTATACGGGCGTAACTGACATTTTTTTTTTCTTTACTTAAACGACGCTCACAATACTTAATCACATGGTCACCTTTACCACAATAAAGACACAATCCCTCGGCGAATCTCCGGTCTTTTTCCTGAGGACGGAGTAACATCCCCCCAACCTCAATCGGTTCCCCGCCGTCAGAGCAGATTTTCTGGGGACTAGGACCTGACATTACAGGAGTCTTTACCTCATTGAGCCTGCACCTCAGTCTCCTGTCTATACGAACAGCTACCTGCATAGCCTCCTGCAGAGTCTCAGGTGCAGGGAATGCAATTAGCAAATCCTTAACCCTTTCACTCAGACCAGCAAGAAATAAACATCTCAGCGCCGAATCATTCCACTTAACTTCTGAAGCCCATCTCCAGAAGTGTGTGCAATAATTTTCAACATCATCAGACCCCTGATTCAAACGTTTAAGTTCTGATTCAGCAGATGAGATTCGATCAGGATCGTCATATAATAGCCCCATAGCAGAAAAAAATTCTTCAACAGAACTTAAACAAGGATCATTAGGCTGGAGAGAAAAGGCCCAACCCTGTGGTTCTTTGCGCAAAAGTGACATAATAAAACCAATGCGCTGTGATTCATTCCCAGAGGATCTTGGTCTCAAACGAAAATATAACAAACAAGCATTTTTAAAGGAAAAAAAATCTTGCTGTTTACCATAAAAAACGTCAGGCAGTCCTACCTTTGGTTCCACAAAATGCGCTCCAGGACAGCTACTCACGTGTTGCTGAAGCTCGGCCACCTCCAGAGACAATCCTGCAGGCGTTGAGCCAACTCCTGGACGGAAACCATACTGATCCCCAAATTTCTTTCCTTTTAGTTTTTTTTTTGGGCTGGACTTACTGTTGTGATCTGCAACAAGAACTAAGGAAAGATAGGGGAAAGCTGTCCCTACAGTAACACTAAGCTGAATCCCTACGATGTAGCGGGCTGCCTGTTCCTAGTGAACAGACCCACCTTCGTCCTCGGCTAGTCTGAACGAAGACCTATAGAAATAAGGGAGGGGTCCCTAAAGAACTAAGGACTGGGACAAAAATGGGACACCTCCTAAACAGAAATTGTTGTAGAACACAAAAGACAAACTGACAAAAAGTACTAGAGGTCCAAGAGGACCAAGCAAACTAACAGAGATAGGCACCGAAGCTCCTGGCTAGCAAAACAGTCAAACAACACTGAAGTCCAGCAAAGCCAGAAGGGAGGAGCTGGAATATATAGGCAGATGGTCACGTGACCGCAAAACACAAGATAGCAAAAACTAACAGGAGGGTTCTAACAATGTGCCCACGATGCAGAAACACTCCGTATTTTTCCTGAGCATTTCTGCATCTCCCCTGGCAGAAAAAACGCATGCGGATTGTACATGCGGATTGTACATGCGTTTTTCCTGCCAGGGACATGCGGATGTGAAGCGTTCTTCACATGCATTTCCGCATGCGGGTTGACAAGCGCTTTCCAAGCGATTTTAGCATCACTTGGAAAGTGCTTGACAACTTGGTCACACTATATAAATCCATGCAAACAGCATGGATTTATATAGTGTGACCCGAGAAAATGTCAAAAAATAAAAAATAAATATATACTTACCTTCCGATGGCCCCCGGTGTCTAGCTTCACCGTCCCGGCTGCCGGCAGATCATGTTACACTGAAGGACCTGCCGACGTCAGTGTCGCGTGACCCGTCACATGACTATGGCGTCAGCGCAGGTCCTTCAGTCCATCGCGAACTGCCGGCATGAGAGGAGGAGCACATCGGGGGCCGCCAGAAGGTAAAAAATAAATAAATATATACTTACCTTCCTATGGCACCCGGTGTCTAGCTTCACCGTCCCGGCTGCCGGCAGATCATGTTACACTGAAGGACCTGCCGACGTCAGTGTCGCGTGACCCGTCACATGACTATGACGTCAGCGCAGGTCCTTCAGTCCATCGAACTGCCGGCATGAGAGGAGGAGCGCATCGGGGGCCGCCAGAAGGTAAAAAATAAATAAATATTTTATTCTTTTTTTTTTACAGTTTTCTATGGTACCCGGGTCCGGAGGAGAGTCTCCTCTTCTCTAGACCTGGGTTCGATCCACACATTAGAACGCATGGAATGCGCATCTACATATACAGTGATGCGTAATCCATGCGATCTAATGCAAGTCAATGGCGGCGAAAAAGCAGCACTTCCGCAAAATAATTGGTAGTGCTGCGTTTTTTTCCGCAATGATAATCCGCAGCGGAAATTTCCGCAGCATGTGCACAGCACAAGCGGATTATCATTGGGGAACATGGCAGGCCTTCTACCATGTGTTTTTTAAGCGTTTATGCAGCTTTTTTGCCGCTGCGGGAAAGCTTAAAAACGCATCGTGGGCACACAGCCTTAAGGAGACCAATCTCTGTGATGGGGGAAGGGCACTAAAATAGTGTATGTCCTACACAACAAACTACCTGATAGAAGACTGAAGACCGGGACACAGAGCCACCGAATACAAGAGACACAAGCAGTGTCTGACTGGTGCCAGGGGCCCCCACTATCCAACTCTAGGGCCCCACTTCTCAACTACATGCAAATGTGACATTATCCTCAATCACAAATGTATATAACAATGAACTGGGTAGATTGGTAAATGAATAAGATGCTACCTTTGTCTGCACATAGTGAGTAAAGTATATTGTGCCAAGTACTGCTCATATAAGAGGGTGGTGGCCACTCTGCACAGGGGCCCACTGGAGGATTCTCCTGTTCTCCTGTCGGCCAGTCCAAGCCTGAGCACAGAGCTGGCACAAAAATGCTCCCATCCCATCCAAAATTCTGGCCAGAAGTGGTCTTCAAGGAAGAATTGTAATCAAAAACAATATCTTAGTCATAGAAACAAGGGTGCAGAAAAATGGCAGCCTTGGCTATGGACTAATGAGCAAAAATGTGAAATATTTGCCGGTCACAGAAGACAGTTAGTTTGTCAAAGGGCTGGAGAGTGGAACAATATAGAGGGTCTGCAAGCAACTGAAGTATGGTGAAGGTGTAAGGGACGAGACAAGGGGCTCCTCGTTGTGTGCACATATTACTGATTCAGCTAAAGGCACATTCAGACTATGTTCTGCCACAGTTGGTGAGACACTGGGACTCTTTAACTCCGCAAAGAAGAAGACAGACATGTTTACGAAAATAAAGTCACTTACTAGGTCTGGAAAAAATGTACAATGGGTAGCAGGAATAATGCTTTAAACTTTCATCTGTATAGTATGACAGAGGTTCACACTTAATGGTTGAGGACGGCGCAATACTTGTGTAGAACTTTGCAAATGAACAACAAGCTCCACCAAGGGCCTTCATATTCCCAGTACAGGGCTACATGGGTCGATGTATTGCGCTGTGACCATTGTACCAGCCTGGCTGATCCCATATTTTTTCACAAAGACCTCCAGGTCTGGCTAACACTGAGACTAGCTTTAAAATGATTTATTTTTCTGTGAGTGCCCCAACTTGCCTTTGGTATGGAGCACTGCTGCCACTGTTACTTGAATGCTGAAATGTATTCCCTAGTATGTCTGCTCTTCGCACACACAAAATTATGGCTAGATCCGATTGAGGGTGTCCTTTCTTCTCTGCAGCTCTACTCAGACTCTCTATTAAAACAGGAACTAACTCCTGGTGCCCACTCACTCCTCCCCAAACTATGGGCTGGCCCTACAGTTAACCATGTCCACCCCTGTACAGAGGAAAACTGGAGCCTACATAAGGATAAAACACATAAAACCACAGGTCACACTAACTATACAGTCAGGAGTCTTCAGAGAGGGTGTTCAGACGTCTTCTACACCATTACAGAGGGACCTGGCATATTTAGAACTCCAGTTCAACAAATGGAGTTGGGGATTTGGTCATCATTAATGGTGTCTTCAATGCAGAGAAATATAGCAGATAATTATTAGTGTTGAGCGAGTATGTTCTGTTAACCCTTTTGGCGAGTATGCTCATGCCGAGCACCGAGTATTTACAGTTGCTCAGTGTTATGTTTGAATCACTCCCATGTGCATGATTTGCGACTGTTTGGACAACTTTAATACATGTGAGGAATGTGTAAGAAATAGACATTCCTTACATGTACTAAAGCTGTCCAACAGTCGCAAATCATGCACACGGGAGTGATTCAAACATAACACCGAGCAGCTGTAGCTACTCGGTGCTCGGCCCAAGCATACTCGCCGAAAGAGTTAACAGAACATACTTGCTCAACACTAATAATTATCCATCATGCAATACCATCAGTTAAGCGTCTGACTGGCTCTAAATTTATTATTCAGCAGTGTAATGCGCTAACGCAGAAAGACCCAGCAAGACTGGCACCAAACCAGCAAATCCGCAGGGATAGACGCACTTGGCGCAAGATGCCCAGCTAGGTGAGCTCTTTAGGACTGGGAACACTTTTCACTCAGCTCCCAGTGATGGAAGGGGGACTTTGGCAGAGCCTTCCCAGGCCCACTGTCGCCAGCCAGCTGGAGTCTGGTGACACGGCCGGTGCCTAGTCAAGAACCAGGTGGGTACCTCTGTAAGAACACCTAGGAAAAATTAAAAGGGAAAGAGAAGACTCCTAAGACAAAACGCTGGAAAGATAACAACTAACAATGATAGCACCCCCTCACCACCACAGCACATTGAAACTGTAATAAACAGCAAAGGACTGAGCAGGGAACAGGGTTAAATAGCCCATCTAATGATCAGGTGTTGAATACCTCTCAATCAATCAACCCAAGACAACCACTCCCTGCTAACTTGCACAGCAGCTTGGACCCAATCCCACCACTGCCTAGTGCCAGACACAGCAGTATCGTGTGTTGCCTGACAACCGGGGGAACACAGCATCCCATGTTAACCGGGCATTATATCAGTGGGAGATACGGCGTCCCGCGTCCTCACAAATCCTACTACTCCAGAGCGCGATGCTCCATAAGATTGAGACGGTTTTCCGGCATGCATTGTAGCTTCGCCTGCAGAGTCAGGACAATGGTGGCCCCTGCGACCGGAGTAGCGTAGCACTGGACTTGATCCATTCCCAGGTGGGAGCACAGAACCACAATACCTAACAAGTAGGACAATGACCCCAAACATAAAGCCAATGTGACTAAGTACTATCTACAGTATAAAAAAGAACAACGAACCTGGAAATGATGATATGGCCCCCGCAGAACACTGATCTCAAAATCATCAAGTCTGTCTTGGATTACATAGAGAGACAGAAGTATTTTTGTCCAAGCCTACATCCACAGAAAATCTGTGGTTATTTTTTAGTGAGCCAAGATATTGGGAACAGTCTCCTTGTTGAGGTCCTTCACAAAACTGTATGCAAGTGTACCTGATGCTTTGATGTTGTTTTGCAGCATTTTTCCATACCTGTTTAAAAATATTGCACAGTACTGTATGTACCCATTTGACTGACTGGTTATAGCTGCATGCAGTGGCGTAACTAGAGTCTTATGGGCCCAAGTGCAAGATCTGGACCGGGTCCCCCTTCCAACTTGAATAAATTATTATATTATATTATATATATATATATATATGTACAGTGGTGGCCAAAAGTATTGGCACCCCTGCAATTCTGTCAGATAATACTCAGTTTCTTCCTGAAAATCATTGCAATCACAAATTCTTTGGTATTATTCTCTTAATTTAATTTGTCTTCAATGAAAAAACACAAAAAGAATTGTCCTAAAGCCAAATTGGATATAATTCCACACCAAACCTAAAAAAGGGGGTGGGCAAAAGTATTGGCACTGTTTGAAAAATCATGTGATGCTTCTCTAATTCGTGTAATTAACAGCACCTATAACTTACCTGTGGCACCTAACAGGTGTTGGCAATAACTAAATCACACTTGCAGCCAGTTAACATGGATTAAAGTTGACTCAACCTCTGTCCTGTGTCCTTGTGTGTACCACATTGAGCGTGAAGAAAAGAAAGAAGACCAAAGAACTGTCTGAGGACTTGAGAAACCAAATTGTGAGGAAGCATGAGCAATCTCAAGGCTACAAGTCCATCTCCAAAGACCTGAATGTTCCTGTGTCTTCCGTGCGCAGTGTCATCAAGAAGTTTAAAGCCCATGGCACTGTGGCTAACCTCCCTAGATGTGGACGGAAAAGAAAAATTGAAGAGAGATTTCAATGCAAGATTGTGCAGATGGTGGATAAAGAACCTCAACTAACATCCAAACAAGTTCAAGCTGCCCTGCAGTCTGAGGGTACAACAGTGTCAACCCGTACTATCCGTCGGGGTCTGAATGAAAAGGGACTGTATGGTAAGATACCCAGGAAGACCCCACTTCTTACCCAGAGATATAAAAAAGCCAGGCTGGAGTTTGCAAAAACTTACCTGAGAAAGCCTAAAACGTTTTGGAAGAATGTTCTCTGGTCAGATTAGACAAAAGTAGAGCTTTTTGGGAAAAAGCATCAACATAGACTGTACAGGAGAAAAAAAGAGGCATTCAAAGAAAAGAACACGGTCCCTACAGTCAAACATGGCGGAGGTTCCCTGATGTTTTGGGGTTGCTTTGCTGCCTCTGGCACTGGACTGCTTGACCGTGTGCATGGCATTATGAAGTCTGAAGACTACCAACAAATTTTACAGCATAATGTAAGGCCCAGTGTGAGAAAGCTCTCTCCCTCAGAGGTCATGGGTCTTCCAGCAGGACAATGACCCAAAACACACTTCCAAAAGCACTATAAAATGGTTTGAGAGAAAGCACTGGAGACTTCTAAGGTGGCCAGCAATGAGTCCAGACCTGAATCCCATAGAACACCTGTGGAGAGATCTCAAAATGGCAGTTTGGAGAAGGCACCCTTCAAATATCAGGGACCTGGAGCAGTTTGCCAAAGAAGAATGGTCTACAATTCCAGCAGAGCATTGTAAGAAACTCATTGATGGTTACCGGAAGCGGTTGTTCGCAGTTATTTTGGCTAAAGGTTGTGCAACCAAGTATTAGGCTGAGGGTGCCAATACTTTTGTCTGGCCCTTTTTTGGAGTTTTGTGTGAAATGATCAATGATTTGATTTTTGCTTCATTCTCTTTTGTGTTTTTTCCTTGCAAGCAAATTAAATGAAGATAATAATACCAAAGAATTTGTGATTGCAATCATTTTCAGGAAGAAACTGAGTATTATCTGACAGAATTGCAGGGGTGCCAATACTTTTGGCCACCACTGTATATATATATATATATATATATATATATATATATATGCGCGTCCTCCACCCTGGTATATACCATATATCACTCATCCTGGTATATATGTCCCTCATCCTGGCCCCATCCTGGTATTTATATCGCCCATTCTGGTATATGTCCCTTATCCCGGGCCCATTCTGGTATATACAGTATATCCCTCATCCTGGTATATTTTACCCATTCTGCTACTGTTCTTTAATGTATAGAAGAAAATAAACTATGCTCATCAGGGGCGTATGTAAAAGTCACGGGGCTCCATAGAAGAAGTATAATGGACATCTCATAGTCCTTTATATTATATAATACATCCCATAGTCCTCCATATAATACACTGCACAGCCCATAGTCATCCATATTAGCATAATACACAGCCCATATCCTTCATATAATATAATACACAGCCATTAGTCCTCTATAAAGTATAATGTACAGCCCATAGTCATCCATGTAGTATAGTGCACCCCATAGTCATCCATAAATTATAATGCACAATCCATAGTCAATCATAACGTATAATGCACAGCCCATAGTCATCCATGTACTATAATGCACCCCCATAGTCATCCATAAAATATAATGCACCCCATAGTCATCCATAAAACATATTGCACCCTATAGTCATCCATAAATTATAATGCACAGCCCATAATCATCCATGTACTATAATGCAGCCCCATAGTCATCCATAAAGTATAATGCATCTCCATAGTCATCCATGTAGTAGTGTGGCGCCCCTGAGGGTTCGGTCGCCACAGAGATACTGCACCTCACCCAGAGGTGTGGTGTCTCCCTTCTCTCAGGTAAGGAGGGAGTGCAGCACGGAACCCTAACACCTACATACAACACTACACTACCCCAGGCCAGCAGGAGGGGCAAGACGCAATGTAGTTTTCTGCTGAGCCATGACCCTGGCTGGGGTGGGGGGAACCCAAAGTTAGGGGGAACCAGTAGTGGGTGTGGGTGGAGGAAGTAGTTTATGGGAGCACTCATACAGTAGATATATAAAAAGGTAGACATCTTAACAAGAGCAGGGAGTTGAGGAGTGTGGTTCAGAGGAACAGTCTGGGAGCAGAGTCTCTGTAGGAGCTCTGCTCCACTACAAGGGCCCAGGACTGAGGCCCAGGAGGGGAGCAGGGAGTAAGCTCTGTTCTGTAGACGGGATCCTAGGGGAGTACGGCGAGTGCAGGCGGCACCCGTACACCCCGAACCTGCCAAGTGTCAGGAGGATCTAGGCCGCAAGAAGGGGACCGGCCCCTGGCCCAGTCGTGCAGCTTCAGGCCTCGGCTGGAAAAACCCGAGGCTTCTGACTTCTATAGCCAGGAGCCAAACCCCCACTTCAATCCAAGTAAGGTCAAGCATGTCTGTGCAACTCCGACGGACAGGGGGGACCTCGCAGTCACCCGAACAGGATTCACAATGGGAAGCGCAGGGCAGGAGGGAGTAAGACCCAGCGTGAAGTCGGTCTAGAGAGGTACATAAGAAAGTGGGGTTCTGCCAGGTACACCCGAACTGCCTGAGGAAGGATGGAACCCCGGCCCGGTGAACCCTGTCCAGCGCTGACAGCCTGCATGGCACAGGGATGGTGCTGCATTCCCGTGCCATGTAGTCGATCAGAGAAAAAAAAGTGAAAGTCCCAGAGTGGGACAAAGTAATAAACTATATAAGCTTCCAGAAAGTGAAAAAAAAAATAAAAATAAAAATTGCAAAAATATAAAAAAAAAATAAAAAAAATAATCCACCAAAAAAAAAATATAATGTACCCATCAATAAATATTATTATAAAAAAAACAAAAAAAACAATAAAAGTACACATATTTGGTATCGGCGCGTCCGGAACAACCTGACCTATAAAACTGTCCCACTAGTTAACCCCTTCAGTGAACACGGTAAAAAAAAAAAAAAAAAAAGCAAAAAACAATGCTTTATCACCATACCGCCAAACAAAAAATGGAATAACACGCGATCAAAAAGACAAATATAAAGAAAAATGGTACCGCTGAAAACGTCATCTCGTCCCGCAAAAAACAAGCCAACATACAGCTCCATCAGCCGAAAAATAAAAAAGTTATAGCTCTCAGAATAAAGCGATGCTAAAAAATATTTTTTTTCTATAAAATTGCTTTTATTATGTAAAAGTGCAAAACATAGAAAAACGATATAAATGTGGTACCGCTGTAAACGTACTGACCCGAAGAATAAAGCTGCCTTATCAATTTTACCACACGCGGAACAGAATAAAAAAAAACAATTCCTGAATTGTTGGTTTTTGTTTATTCTGCCTTCCAAAAATCAGAATAGAAAGCGATCAAAAAATGTCACGTGCCTGAAGATGGCACCAATAACAACGTCAAGTCATCCCGCAAAAAACGAGCCGTCACATGACTGTCTGCCAAAATCTGGAAAAATTATAGCTCTCAAAATATGGCGATGCAAAAACTAGATTTTACAAAAAATGCATCTTTTAGTGTGTGACAGCTGTCAGTCATAAAAACCCCATATGATTCTGGTATTGCTGTAATCACACCGACCCGAAGAATAAAGTCGTCTAATCACTTATACCGCACAAGGAACGGCGTCAAAAATAAACTCTTGGGTTAGGATTAGGCTAGGGTTAGGGCTGGGTTTGGGGTTAGGGTTGTGCTAGGGTTAGGGTTGTGCTAGGGCTAGGGTTGTGCTAGGGTTAGGGTTGTGCTACGGTTAGGGTTGTGCTAGGGTTAGGGCTGGGGTTGGGGTTAGGGTTGTGATGGGGTTGGGATTTTTTTCAAAAGTAAGAAAAAAAGATGACGATATGGCGACTAGTGTTGAGCGCAAGTGCTCGCTACTTGAGTTTGCATCGGGTGCTCTGGTATGCATTGAGTATCGTGGGTATTTGAGTGACATGCTCGAGTCTCTGCCCCATATGCTTCGCGGCCAAAAAAACTTTACGGGGATTGCCTGCCATGCACGAGCGATCCCCGCATGTTTTTTTTTGGGTGTCTAATAACCATGAAACATGCGGAGCAGGGACTCGAGCATGTCATTCGAGCACACGCTGTACATGGTGCATACCTGAGTACCCGATGCAAACTCAAGTAGCGAGCACTTGCGCTCAAGACTAATGACAACTTATTCAATATGATGACCTAATGTAAACAAATTCTGTGTTGTACCTCTGGGTTCAAAATGTTCACTATGCACCTTAATAAAATCATTGAGGGGTATAGTTTCCAAAATGGGGTCACTTGTGGGGGAGCTCCACTGTTTAGGCACATCACGGGCTCTCCAAACGCAACATGGTGTCCGCTAACAAATTGAATGGAAAAATCGTCTCAAATTGTTAGCGGACGCCATGTTGCATTTGGAGAGCCCCTGCGTGCCCAAACATTGGAGCTCCCCCACAAGTGACTCCATTTTGGAAACTAGACCCCCCAAGTCACCTATCTAGATGCATAGTGAGCATTTGGAACCCCCAGGTGCTTCACAAATTGATTCATAAAAATGAAAAAGTGTTTTATTTTTCACTTTTTCATTTTTATGAATCAATTTGTGAAGCACCTGGGGGTTCCAAGTGCTCACTATGCATCTAGATAGGTGCCTTGGGGGGTCTAGTTTCCAAAATGGGGTCACTTGTGGGGGAGCTCCAATGTTTGGGCACACAGGGGCTCTCCAAACACAACATGGCGTCCGCTAATTATTCATGCAAATTTTACAATCAAAAAGTCAAATGGCGCTCCTTCCCTTCCGAGCCCTGCCGTGCGCCCAAACAGTGTTTTTTCCCCAAATATTGGGTATCTGCGTGCCCAGGGGAAATTGCACAACAAATTTTGGTGTCCATTTTTTCTTGTTACCCCTGTGAAAATAAAAAAAATTGGGTCTAAAGTAACATTTTTGTGAAAAAAGTTAAATGTTCATTTTTTTCTTCCACATTCAAAAAATTCCTGTGAAGCACCTGAAGGGTTAATAAAGTTCTTGAATGTGGATTTGAGCACCTTGAGGGGTGCAGTTTTTAGAATGGTGTCACTTTTGGGTATTTTCTGTCATAAAGACCTCTCAAAGTGACTTCAAATGTGATGTGGTCCCTAAAAAAATGGTTTTGTAAATTTTGTTGGAAAAATGAGAAATCGCTTGTCAACTTTTAACCCTTATAGCTCCCTAACAAAAAATAATTTTGGTTCCAAAATTGTGCTGATGTAAAGTAGACATGTGGGAAATGTTATTTATTAACTCTTTTGTGTGACATATCTCTCTGATTTAAGGGCATAAAAATTCAAATTTTGAAAATTGCAAAATTTTCAAAATTTTCGCCAAATTTCCATTTTTTTCACAAATAAACGCAAGTGATATCGAAGAAATTTTAACACAATCATGAAGTACAGTATGTCACGAAAAAACAATCTCAGAATCAGGGGAATCCGGTGAAGCGTTCCAGAGTAATTACCTCATAAAGTGACAGTGGTCAGAATTGTAAAAATTGGCCTGGTCATTAACGTGCAAACCACCCTCGGGGCTTAAGGGGTTAAAGGGGTGGTCCAAAACCAAATTTTATTTTACTCCTAAATCTCTAGCTATTTAATGTCATAATCTGATCTTTTTTTCTAATATACTTTAATTTAAAATTCCCTATCATTCCCTCACTACTCTGATTTATTTATATTACTTTCTCTTTGATGATGAAACGAATCGTCATCAGGGGGCAGAGGCTACAGTCATTGCCACAGCCTTTGCCCACTCCCTGAAATGAAGCGTCATTAGTGGCCTCTGTTTCGGGGGCTGGGCTAGTCCCTGCTTTACCGAGCATGTGTTGGTTGTCAATTCTGATATATGCTCAGTAGATTCCTGTCACTGTGCACTGTTCTTCTTCTCACCCATTAATATGGGTGAAATCTGCAGCAAAAACTCTGAAAGAATTGACATGCTGCAGATTTAAATCTGTAAGGAAAAAATAAGCAATATGTGCATGAGACTTCAGGATTCTCTTTCACTCCGCTGACATCCGGAAACCCTTCAGGTTTTGTGACAAATCTGTGCAGAAAAATCTGCGACAATCTGCAACGTCTGCACAGACCCTCACACATACAGGATAATATATGATTTATATGACTGACTGATTTGATATACTGTTATACATTATACACATTGTATGTATATACAGATATATGACAGTGTGTATAATGTATAACAGCTGATGTCTGTATTATTCTTTATACTATAGTGTAAACACTAAGAGAGTACACATATGGATATTAATAAAAGAATTACGTTGTTATGTTATTATGTATTGTAAGATGGCTGCCGGACAGGTCCTTGAGGGGAGATATGCGTTACCAAGGTTAGTAGCTTCGGTGATATAAACCCAGAGAGAGTTAATTGGGCGTATCAGGGCTGGTTTTTACGAGCAGTCATTAGAGTTGGGAAGGATTGGCTGCTCACATATCCCCACCCAAGGGCCTGTGTATAAAATGGAGACCAAGTGTCTCATTCAGTGTCTGTGGCTGGAGGTGTGGAGACCTCCAGCGTGTCTGTGCTATAGGACACTGACCGTGAGCAGGTGAACCTGCAGTATTGTATGGACTAGTTATTTTCTGTTTTGTTACTTTGTGCTGGACAAGGCTGTCTTTTGTTTACTTTGGAAGTGCGGTTTATGAGGTCTGAATAAACTTGCCTTGGACATTTTTAAAGAAACAGCATCCTGTGCCTACCTCTAACGCGGCTGAGTGAGTACAATTCTCTACAGTATATATATGTATTAATATTATCTTTTTAGTTTTTCCTCACGTTCACCTTTTCCCCCTCCCCAACCCTCCCGTCCACACCTCTCCCCTCCTTTTTTCCTTCCCTTCCCCTTTATTAATTGGTCACATGTCACTGAAATTTTATTATTTTATACATTTTTTTCTTTTATATATATTTTATATATTTTTCACCCTTTATTGTCACTGCACTTTTATATATTTATATAAACATATTCACTATTGATTTTCACGATTTCGATATATGTATTAAAGGGGTTTTCCCACAAACAGAAGTAATTGTAATGAATGGCTGTGTCTGATGGTGTGCAGAACATGGTCTGATCATACCACATCTCCTGGGCAGGGGAGGAAGCAAAGGAGTATACAGGCATTACAGCAGGGAATAACAGAGGATTCATTTTGTGAGGGACAATATAGTTTAAATCAGGCAGTGAAATGTTTTACCTCAGAAAATGAATCCTCTGCGATCCCCGGCTGTAATGTCTGTATTGTCTTTTGCTCTCCCCCTGCCCAGGAGCTGTGGTATGTTCCGTACAGGGTCAGACACAGACAATGATTCAAATGAACTTTTGTTTGTGGGAAAACCCCTTTAATAATGACTTAGTATTTATTCCCCCTTTTTCTCCATCTATTATAATGGTTATTTTTAGTCTAATTCATTAATCTTTGTATTGTATATGGGGACTAATATCCGTATAATATACAGTATATATTATTTATTTATCACCTGATCACACATAATAATTTATGATATTCTTTATATTCTTATATACATGTAACACTCACTACCCCCTATTCCTGTGTATTGCTGTAATATATAACCTATACTCGTTATCCATCATTATAAATGAAGAAGATTTTCCACTTTATCCGATATATCCACACTCAATCAGTAGATTAGATGTCTGCTGAAGAGGCAATACACATGAACGTCTCCACATCATCCTCCCCGACTGTATCTATATGTGCCCCGTGACCCCCGATCAAGTGTCTCCATCACGTGCTCGCAGCATCACAGGTCACATAGTTTCCTCGCAGCGTTGGTGCGCGTTGTGTATCGCGCCACGCCTCCTCAGCACCCATTGGTTGGTGGAGACATACCTCCATCCTGATTGGCTATAGTTGGCCGTTTAACTCTTAGCTCTTTCCGAATGATGCCACCCCCTGACGAAGACAAGAAGCCGAAACATACGTCGGGGTGGACGCCATTCAGGAGTGGGATCTGCATCTGCTATAGCGTGAGTACAATGCACATGTGGTCACCTTTTCTAAAAACGCTTAAAGTGGATACAAATACATATCTGTCAACAGCACATATGCCCAAGTCAGTGCACTACTCTCTACAGGATTCACACCGACCTCCAAATAATAAGGGACCAGCCCTTGTGTATATACATATACAGGTGCATCTCACTAAAATAGAATATCATCAAAAAGTTACTTTGTTTCAGTTCTTCAATACAAAAAAGTGAAACTCGTATAGCCATAATCATCAGCATTAACAGAAATAAACAATAGATCACTCTGTAATGACTCTATATAATATATGAGGTTCACTTTTTGCATTGAAGAACTGAAATAAATTAACTTTTTGATGATATTCTAATTTAGTGAGAAACACCTGTATTTGTTCACATATGAGATATATAATTTATGTATATTTATACTTCGGAGGCACTTGTATGGCGCCCCTGAGGGTTCGACCGCCACAGGAATGCTGCACTTCTTTAGTGGAGTGTAGTGTTCCTCCTCCGAGGTAAGGCCAGTGTGATAGTTGTGACCTAACCTTTTGCATCCAACACCACATTTCCACCAGAGGGAGCTAGTATGCACTAGGTGCTGCTCCCCTGGTTACAGGGAGACTGGGGAACACAAAGTGGTAGGAACCAGTTAGTGGGTGAAGGTGGAGGACTTACAAGTTAGTTACACTTTAGATCTAATATTTAATGAAAAGCCATTTTTGATCTTAGTCCTTTTCTGCTAGTCGATCATTGGACCTAGTTAGTCAAGTCCTAGTGGTCGTACTGTGCTGTCAAACTACTACGTGTTAATGTGACTTCCCTCCGGGAGCGCAGATCCTGTGTGGGCCTGCACCGGTAAGGGACACAGCCTTCGTACCCTGGCCTTGGGACGAGAGGTAGGTTGCAGACAAGGAATGTCTCAACCCGGCCAAGGACCAGGATCAAGAAGGCCCGGGAGCTGTAGAGTGTGGCTCCCCAGCAAATGGGTCCTGGGGAGGATGCAGACGGAGCGGAGTACGCCACCTGTCCTCGCCTACCTGATCTATTCAGAGGGATTCTGGCTGCATGAGGGGTACCGGCCCCCGACACCCGACCTTGTACCTTATGTCTTGGACGGGAAAGCCCGGTTAGGCCCTGAGGATCCCACCGGGCATCGGATGGAGAGGAATTGCCACCCGTGCCTTAGTCCTGAGAGGAGCTCAGAGGGAGACCCGGCCTAGCTACACACGCACAGACGGGAAAGGGTGAAGTCTGTAGTGCAGGAACACTCTGGTGTAGGGTCGCTACAGAACACTGGACTTTCTCGGAGGTAGTCGGACCCCCGTCCCTGGTGGCCGCAGGACTCCGCGGGGAGCAGGGAGTCGCCTTCCCGCTGTCATCTCTAAGTGAGTAAAGCCTTGGAAGTTCACCCCTATGGCCTCCGGACTGTTCATTATGCGCCATACCATGCGACGCGGTGCCCGTACTCCTCGCACTACTACCCCCCTTCCATCCTGTCTGCCTGCCCTGAGGCCCTGCTCCGCCTGTGGGGAGCAGTGAGAACTTTGGCCGCCATGACACCGGGCCTCAGCGGACTGTAGCGGCGCTGGTGACCCTTCACCAGGCACCACAGGTGGCGTAGTCGTTAATCAGCCACTCAACCCGGACAAGCCCACACCATCTCTTTCTAATGTGACGGCACTGAGCACGGGTCGGGCCCGGGCCACGGCTGCATCCCACCTCTCCATCACAGGGCCCGACACCGAGTCCCCCAACACCCAGGGTAAAACACGGGCTTTACGAGTAGAGTCGTCACAACCTGGCGTAGTCGGCAGGATCGCGTGCCCGCAGCTAAGGAAGAAGTACCCATTGCTACCGGGTACTGTGTGCCTTACACCTTGAACTGTCGTTTACACTTAAAATGGCGCCCGCCCAAGAAGAACAGGCGCCATAATGCTGTGAAAAGACTGCCATTGAACGCCTCCCATCGTGGGCTGGGCTCCCGCTTGGCCCCAAAAATGTGGACTGCCCCTTCCATCAGAGTCTGTCCGCGGGGTAATGCCCGTCAAACTGGATGGGCTGAACGAAGGCGGGCCTGTCAGCATTCCGCCCAGGAACCGCCCCGAAAGAGGAGGAAGAAGAAAAGCAACAAGGTGCAGCCATTGCAGTCGGCGCTTGGCAGTCAACAGAGGCAGACATGGATGCCTGTGGGGAGCAAGACCACGCATCTACTGAACCCGGTTCAGGCCCTTCACCCGGCAGAGGGCAAGGCGGCAGTGTGTTGACCCCGGAAGATATCGCATTTCTCCAGCAGGAAGCTCCGGGACTCTTAAGAAAGCAAAGAGAGGCCCAGGAGGCGGCGACGGCTGCGTGGCGGGAGGAGATGCTGCTGCGTATCCGGGACCGCCGCCAAGGAGTTGAGGTCCCAGGACAAGTCGACTCGGTGACAGAGGTCGAGGGCGGCCCAGCGGCGGGTGAGTGTGCAACCCCTGCCCCGGCTGCAGAGCCTACCGTGAATATTCTGGACCTCATGACGGAGTATCTAACTCCCCACGCGGTCACTTGGGAGCAAGCGTTGGCTCCAGAGCTGCAATCGGCAGCCATCGGTGGGGACCTGCGATGCCGCCCAAACCCTGACACGGAGGTGCTGAAGCTGCGGAGGAAACTACCGGCTCCAACCCGGACTGGTTCGCGCCTACAGAGGACTCTCAGCAACCCGTTCTTACTCCGCTACCCGCATCAGCAGTAACCTGGCCCGAGGCTGAGGAGTGGGCCTGGGAAAACCAGGGGGGCGACCTGATGGGCTTCCCCGGGAAGACCAGGGCTGAAGCGCAGAGGAGGAGCCAGTGGTGCAGCGACCAGATTTTCTAGCTTGCATGGGAGCAGCGTCGGCGGGAGCAGCGCTGCGAGCGCCTCGAGGTCTGGACCAAAGCTGCCAAATCTCGGGCGCGTCAGGAGGAGGCCACCTGTCCGTTTTCATCATGAGGCGGGGTGGGGGTTCATCCGGTGTCCCCAGTTCCAGGACGATGTGTTCGTCAGCCGGCGAGACGTTGAGCCGCGCCTCAAGAATGGACACCCCGGTCGGAACCTCTTCCCGGGCGACACAGTGACTTTCTCTCGCCACCAGGGGGAGCATGGGTGGTACGCCCTGGACGTACACAAAGTGTCCGGGAGCGACGCCACCCCGTGATCAGCCTCAGGGGACCGGCTAGCCTCCGCCGGGAGGAATGAGCCCTTTCCAAGAAGACAGCCCGAGGTTTAAAGCAGCCCCCGGCTGTTGTTGCAATTTGTTTACAAGTTTTAGTGTGTGTTGACTTTCTTCTATTATTGTTTGATTTCTACCCGGTTTTTCTAGAGACACGTGTCCCTGCGGACTGGCAGCAGACTCTTTAAAATTGTACATAGTTTGCATCTGTTTAGGTGCTCCATATTGGTTTTATACAAAACCGCAGATATTCTCTACCTCAAAGCCTCAGAAGAAAAACCTGTCGGGGTGGCTCTCCGGGAGGGCCAACCCGGGATCTTCATGCCCTGCAGCCACCCCAGGGCCCACGTTGGGGGTTTAGGACAGGTCCCTCGCACTTCTGAAGTGACTCGGCTACCTTACACTTTACCTGTTTGTACAAAATGTCTCTGGAAAAATGCGAGCACTTTTATAATTTTATACTTTTGTATTTTTATACCTGTTATGCAACGTTTAAGAAATGTGCCTCCCATAAAGGGAAGATAGTTTTGTTATTATAAAAAGAAAATTTCCTGGGTGTTACTTCTTTTTCAGCCCGCGGACGTGCTGTGTTTTACCAGGGGGGAATGTGGCGCCCCTGAGGGTTCGACCGCCACAGGAATGCTGCACTTCTTTAGTGGAGTGTAGCGTTCCTCCTCCGAGGTAAGGCCAGTGTGATAGTTGTGACCTAACCTTTTGCATCCAACACCACACTTCTCCACCAGAGGGAGCTAGTATGCACTAGGTGCTGCTCCCCTGGTTACAGGGAGACTGGGGAACACAAAGTGGTAGGAACCAGTTAGTGGGTGAGGGTGGAGACCTTACAAGTTAGTGACACTTTTGATCTAATATTTAATGAAAAGCCATTTTTGATCTTAGTCCTTTTCTGCTAGTCGTTCGTTGGTCCTAGTTAGTCAAGTCCTAGTGGTCGTACTGTGCTGTCAAACTACTACGTGTTAATGTGACTTCCCTCCGGGAGTGCAGATCCTGTGTGGGCCTGCACCGGCATGGGACACAGCCCTCGTACCCTGGCCTTGGGACGAGAGGTAGGTTGCAGACAAGGAATGTCTCAACCCGGCCAAGGACCAGGACCAAGAAGGCCCGGGAGCTGTAGAGTGTGGCTCCCCAGCAAATGGGTCCCAGGGAGGATGCAGACGGAGCGGAGTACGCCACCTGTCCTCGCCTACCTGATCTATTCAGAGGGATTCCGGCTGCATGAGGGGTACCGGCCCCCGACACTGTAGTCTATGTCCTGGACGGGAAAGCCCGGTTAGGCCCTGAGGATCCCACCGGGCATCGGATGGAGAGGAATTGCCACCCGTGCCCTAGTCCTGAGAGGAGCTCAGAGGGAGGCCCGGCCTAGCTACACACGCACAGACGGGAAAGGGTGAAGTCTGTAGTGCAGGAACACTCTGGTGTAGGGCCGCTACCGAACACTGGACTTTCTCGGAGGTAGTCGGACCCCCGTCCCTGGTGGCCGCAGGACTCCGCGAGGAGCAGGGAGTCGCCTTCCCGCTGTCATCTCTAAGTGAGTAAAGCCTTGGAAGTTCACCCCTATGGCCTCCAGACTGTTCATTATGCGCCATACCATGCGACGCGGTGCCCGTACTCCTCGCACTACTACCCCGCTTCCATCCTGCCTGCCTGCCCTGAGGCCCTGCTCCGCCTGTGGGGAGCAGTGAGAACTTTGGCCGCCATAACACCATGCCTCAGCGGACTGTAGCGGCGCTGGTGACCCTTCACCAGGCACCACAGGTGGCGTAGTCGTTAATCAGCCACTCAAGCCGGACTAGCCCAAACCATCTCTTTCTAATGTGACAGCCCTGAGCACGGGTCGGGCCCGGGCCACGGCTGCATCCCACCTCTCCATCACAGGGCCCGACACCGAGTCCCCCAACACCCAGGGTAAAACACTGGCTTCTCTGAGTAGAGGCGTCACACTTGCACTTTATGTAAAGTTTATGATAATTAAACAATCATATGTACAGATATATCTAACTAATGATATGTATATATATTTTTATATACTGGATTAATTTGTGGCTTGATTCTCTGTATTATCCCTTTGCTGTTCTAATCATGATCCATTCCCACTGGTGTTAATTGTAATTCCTGTCTCGACGTCCCCTTTGCGTATAGTTTTTAATTCCCCCCTTTTTTCTGCATTTCCTCCTCTTCCACCTGGTTATCAATATAATAATTATTAGCATCACCCACATGCCTGGACTCTTCTGGTCGATGTCTCCTTTCTGCTATATACTAGAGTGGTATACTATGTGCACAGATACATGGAGAGCCATATACTTCTCAGGAGGTGCGCAGCGTCCACCTCCTCACCGCAGAGGCCCACAAGCTCCTCTCCGGCAGGAAGATGCATTCAGGCGGCTCCTACCACTGCAGCAGACGGCAGTGCACAAGTATACAGGGTGCAGTGTGGATGTGTCTGCACCACTGGGATGTGGCCGACCTGCATATATACATATGCCCCTCTACAGGGGCGGACTGGCCCACCGGAGGATCGGGAAAACCCCCGGGTCCCGATGGCCCCGTCCCCTACGCCCCTGGGCCCTGTACAGAGAACAGAGGGCCCCCCCCCGGTTCGCAGCACTGCCGATATGATTAGTGATGGGCCCTCTGCCTCCTCTGCGCAGCGACACTGCTGGCGCGTGCGCAGGAGGTCAGTCTCAGGGTGATGACGTCATCGCCCTGGGACTGCTTCCTGTGCGCGCTGTGGAGTACGGACCCTGCGTCGCTCCAGGCAGCGGCTGCCGCTCATCTCGACTCGTGTGTATGAAACGGGGAGGGGAGGGAGGAAGGGATAGGGGGGAGGGGTGACTGGGAGGACCCCTGGCCGGGGCTGGCAGTAAATACTACTGGACAATGGGCATGGTTATCATCATGCCCATTGCCTAGCATGTCCTGCTGCCAGCCTCTGGTTACTGGTACTATGCCCAGCAGCATGTACTACCACCAGGGGCTGGCAGGACATAGTGGGTGGGCATGATAGTACCACTGAGGCTGACAAGACATACAAGGCATGAATCATGCCCAGCATGTCCTGCCAGCCACTGTTGGTACCATCATGCATGCCCATTGCCCAGCCACTGGTGGTACCATCATGCATGCCCATTGCCCAGCCACTGGTGGTACCATCATGCATGCCCATTGCCCAGCCACTGGTGGTGTGGTACTATCATGCTAGTACTAACACCAGTGGCTGGCTGGCAGGACATGCCATGTGAGCTTGAATGCTAATACCACAGAGGCTGGCAGTACATACTGGGCAATGGGCATGATAGTACCACCAGTAGACTGACTAGGCGGTCTCCAGGGCTCCGTCTCCCCTTCTCGCTGCTGTTAGGCTGGGTTAGCATTGCGTTTATGCTGTGCGTTACAACGCATCCGTTGTAAATCAGCGCAGACGCAATGTACCGTAGACTTGCATTGCAAAAATAGGCATGTGTTTGAAAGTATACATTATTTGCAACGCACAGGAAAACATGGTCGGCGGCTGGAGGCCAGCTGAGCACTTCTCTGACAACTGGGTTCTAGTGTCATTCTGTGCCTGCTCATCTCTGTCAGCAGGCATATTTGTCTAATGGCAAAGATGTAGCAGAGCTGGAGACAGAAGATCCGTGGATTACGTCAGAGCGAGGGTTTTGTTTTTTTATTAAAGATGGAGTCCCTACATGTGTTTTGTGTTTTATTTTTATTAAAAAAAAAATTCTGTGTTGTGTTTTTTTCTGTTTACTGGAAATTCATGGTGGCCATGTGTAGTTTGGCGTGATGCCATGAATTTCAGGCTTAGTGCCAGCTGATAATACAAAGCTGGTACTAACCCCATTATTACCCAGCGTGCCACCCCCCACCAGGGCCGTTGGAAGAGCCGGATAAAGTGCCTGGAAATGGCGCTACGATGAATGCACCAATTCCAGGGGTGGCTGCAGGCTGCCATTTTCAGCGTGGGGGGCCCAGAATGCTTGGGCCTTACCATGCTGAGAATCCCAGCCCCCAGCCCCCCCCGATCAAAATATGGCGGGAGCCCACGCATTTTTTTTTTTAAATTATTTTTTTAAATAATTTAAAAAAAACATTGGGCTTTCCTGACTTTTGATCGCCAGTCAAGGTAAAACCAGGCAGATAAAGCAGACAGCTACGGGCTGCCACCTCTATCTGCGCTGAGAATCAAAATTTCTGCAGAGCGCTATGTCATTTTTGTTTTATTATTTATTTATTTTCACACTTCTATATGTGTGACAGTCCCAACAGCCAATCACAGAGGCTGACACAGAAAATGGGCGTCTGTGATTGGCTGCTTGAGTAACCTGAAAGCAGCCCATACATAGTACCATACTAGAATGTATGGGCTGATTGTACATTACTCAAACATCCAATCACCGACGCCCATCCTCTTTGACAGCATCTGCGATTGACTGTTGGGTCTGTCACATATAAAAGTGTGAATAGAAAATTTTAAAAACGAATTTTTGATTCTCACCGCAGATAAAGCAGACAGCTACGTACTGCCACCCCCAGCTGCCTGGCTTTACCTTGGCTGGCGATCAAAGGACAGAGAAGCCGAATATTTGTTTTAAACTTAACTTTTTTTTTTCCCGCCATATGTTGATCGCCAGCCAGATAAAACCAGGCTGCTGGGGGCTGGGATTCGCAGCATGGCAAGGCCCAAGCGTTCTTGGCCCTCCACACTGAAAATCGCAGCCCACAGCCACCCCTGAAAATGGCGCATTCATCATGGCACCATTTCCAGGTGCTTTACCCGGCTCTTCCAGCGGCCCTGGTGGTGAGTGGCACCCTGGGTAATAATAGGGTTAGTACCAGGCCATCTTTGCCTTATCAGCTGGTACTAAGCCCGAAATTCATGGTTTCACGCCAAATTAGACATAGCCACCATCAATTTCTAGTAAACAGAGAAAAATAGATAGAATTTTTTTTTTTTATTATTAAAAATAAAACACATTTAGGGACTCCACCTTTAATAAAGAAAAATCCTCACTCCCAAAGTAATCCATAGGTCTTCTGTCTTCAGCTCTGCTAGATCTTTGCCATCAGACAAATATGTCTGCTGACAGATGAGCCGGCACAGAATGACACTGGAGCACTGTTACTGTGTAGTGCAGTGCTATGTTTCTTTTTTTGTCATTTCATGCAGTGTAGAAATCTTGGGAAAAGTGTGGATTGTGCTCTGGAAGTGATCAGTTATAGCTAACTATGTTATTTTCTGCAGAGATAAGTCCTGCATAGAAGATGTGATATATCGGTCTGCAGTTAAAGAACTTCACCTAGAGACATCACTGGTGAGTATGTGTATTACCTATACACACACACACTGACACTATATACAGAGCTCCTGTGCATAATCTCCCTTGTGATCACTGTATTACCTGTACACTGACACTATATACAGAGCTCCTGTGTATAATGTCACTGGTGATCACTGTATTACCTGTACACTATATACAGAGCTCCTGTGTATGATATCAATGGTGATCATTGCATTACCTGTACACTGACACTATATACAGAGCTTCTGTGTATAATGTCACTGGTGATGTGTTGTGTTGTGACTACTACACAGCAGCAGAGATTTATTGGTTAATAAAGTTGATTCATTTTGAAAGAGTTTGTGGACTTATGTTATTCCTATATACGGTAACTGCATGGTGCTGGTGGGCCCCAAGATTGATTTTTTCCTGGTGGGCCCCAGGTACTCCAGTCCGGCGCTGGTCCCAGACAGTTACCTCCTCATTTGTCCTGCTGCCGGCTGGGAGTCCTGTACAGTGCAGCATGTAGTATGATGTGAATGCCACACTATGGAGATGCTGCTCCTACTACTGCCAAGTGAGGATCTCACCTCCCCAGTATGGTGCCCTCAGGAGCTCCCACACGGCATCACAGGCCTTAGTATGAAGCAATTCCACAAGTCTTCTAGTATTGCTTCATACTAAGGCCTGTGATGCCCTGTGAGAGCTCCCTGAGGAGGTGAGAGCCTCACCTCATAGGGCCCCATGATCTCTATGTACGATCCCTGACTGGGCCCCATGATCTCTATGTACGCCGCTGACTGGGCCCCATGATCTCTATGTACGCCGCTGACTGGGCCCCATGATCTCTATGTACACCGCTGACTGGGCCCCATGATCTCTATGTACGCCGCTGACTTGGCCCCATGATCTCTATGTACTCCGCTGACTGGGCCCCATGATCTCTATGTACGCCGCTGAGGGGGCCCCATGATCTCTATGTACACCCCTAACCTGATTGGCCCCATGATCTCTATGTACGCCTCTGACTCGGCCCCATGATCTCTATGTACGCCGCTGACTGGGCCCCATGATCTCTATGTACACCGCTGACTGGGCCCCATGATCTCAATGTACGCCGCTGACTGGGCCCCATGATCTCTATGTTCTCCGCTGACTGGGCCCCATGATCTCTATGTACACCGCTGAGGGGGCCCCATGATCTCTATGTACACCCCTAACCTGATTGGCCCCATGATCTCTATGTACGCCGCTGACTGGGCCCCATGATCTCTATGTACGATCCCTGACTAGGCCCCATAATCTCTATGTACGCTGCTGACTGGGCCCCATGATCTCTATGTACTCCGCTGACTGGGCCCCATGATCTCTATGTACGCCGCTGAGGGGGCCCCATGATCTCTATGTACACCCCTAACCTGATTGGCCCCATGATCTCTATGTACGCCGCTGACTGGGCCCCATGATCTCTATGTACACCCCTAACCTGATTGGCCCCATGATTTCTGTATACTCCCCTGACTGGGCCACATGATTTCTATGTACGATCCCTGACTGGGCCCCATAATCTCTGATCTCTCATGATGTTTTTTTTTTTTATTAAAGATGGAGTCCCTAAATGTATTTTGTGTTTTATTTTTACTGTGTAGTGCGGCACTATGTTGCATTTTGTCATTTCATGCAGTGTAGAAATCTTGGGAAAAGTGTGGCTTGTGCTCTGGAAGTGATCAGTTATAGCTAACTATGTTATTTTCTGCAGAGATAAGTCCTGCATAGAAGATGTGATATATCGGTCTGCAGATAAAGAACTTCACCTAGAGACATCACTGGTGAGTATGTGTATTACCTATACACACACACACTGACACTATATACAGAGCTCCTGTGTATAATGTCACTGGTGATCACTGTATTACCTGTACACTATATACAGAGCTCCTGTGTATAATATCAATGGTGATCATTGCATTACCTGTACACTGACACTATATACAGAGCTTCTGTGTATAATGTCACTGGTGATGACTGTATAACCTGTACACTATATACAGAGCTCCTGTGCATAATGTCACTGGTGATCACTGTATAACCTGTACACTGACCCAATATACTGAGCTTTTTTACATTTTTATTATTTTAGCATTATTTGTCAATATGTGGTGGCATTATGTGCTTTGGTCATGACATGACGATATTTGTCCCTTCTATGTGGTATTATTCAGTCACTATGTGGTGGTAATATGTGGTCTCATGGTGTGTCAGTATTTATACCTTGTATCTGGTAGCATTTGATCACTATGTGGTGATATTATGTGCTTTGGTCATGGTGTGGCGGTATTTGTGCCTTGTATGTGGCATTATTTGGGCACTATGTGGTGGTAATATGTGATCTGGTCACGGTGTGGTGGTATTTCTGCCTTCTATCTGGTAATATTGGTCTTGGTAGAGTGGATTGTGGTTGGTCATTTGTTTTATCTGATATCAATAAGGGGAAACCTCTTTATTTCCAATAGATATTAAATACTTAGATGTTTAACCCCTCCCTGCCCTGTGACTATTACACAGCAGCAGAGATGCAGTTACGGAGGTTCACCAGAGAAAGCAAGTTGGCATTTGGTGAGATTTTCACCTCTGTATTTATAAGACAAAACCAGGAGTGGGTGAGAAATGCATAAAACATGACCTCGGATTGCTCCACTCCTGGTTTTGTCTTATAAATACAGAGGTAAAAATCTCACCAAATAGTCAAAGTGCCACAATCTTCTGACAGTGCGGATTCCACCAATAAATAAGTGATCACCTTCCCAACCTGTGCATCGCTGATAACTTGTTTTCACCAATAAAAACCCTTTAATGCAAACTACAGTAATTGTACATCGCAGTTCTGGTGAGCGCACAGTGATGGGCAGGAGCCGCCAGTATAATGGGTATAACGGCTAACAGGTATTTGCAAATAGCTGAAGGGTGGGTGGGCCCCTGGAGTCAATGTCCCTGGTGGGCCCCAGACACCCCAGTCCGGCTCTGCCCCTGACCCAGTCCGCCCCTGATTTGTCACGCACGGACCCGAAGCGACTGTGCACTGCGATACACACATCCTGTTGAAATTTCTGCTGGCGTTTACAAGCCCCAACCCCCCCTGGGCCCGGTCGCAGTGACTGCCACTGCGACCGCGGACATTACGCCCCTGGCTACGTGAATCATATGTCCCATTTTGGTGCTCCTCACCATTTGCATGGCACAGTCATGCATGCTTCTCTATCACCATAGCATGCTGCAAACAATCAGGATGGCTTCTGCTACATCTCTATATAAAAAGATAGTATATCTGTATTTCTATGATACGTAGAGTGGATGGAAATCATACATCTTGCTAATATTTATTATATTACATTCATCTGATGCTCTGTAGTAACAATGTAAATTAAATTGGCGACTTAGTGCAGTTCTATTACTATTAGTAAATGTGGCACCTTGTGTTCCACAGAATATCTGAATATTACCTGAATATTTAATCTCAGCTAATGTTCATTTATCTCTTAAATATCATTGGTCAGATGCTGATCACATGACCAGTGGTGGTGCATGCATGATGATTCCATATGAAATGCACTGAGTGACAGTTGGAAGTGACAGTTGGAATTGACCAACAACAGTGGAGGAGATGTCGGCTAACTCTAAGCAAAGCAATAATATGGATATAAAAGAGGAGGAGATTGTGGTGAGCAGAGAAAGAGTGAAGACACGAAGACCTTCCCATGACACATCTGATGATGAGAGGAAGTCTTCAGTCAACAGGACAAAACCACCAGTCCAGAAGAAAGAAGTAAAGGAGAACGTGGTGAGGAGGGAAGGAGCGAAGAGACTAAGACCTTCCCATGACACATCTGATGATGAGAGGAAGTCTTCAGTCAACAGGACAAAACAACCAGTCCAGAAGAAAGAAGAAGTGGAAGAAAAGGAGAAGGTAGAAAGTCAGAAGATGGAAGCCAAGAAGAGAGGAGCCATCTTCATCTCATCAGGGGACAAAAAGGAGAAGAAAAGAAGAAGGATTACATTAGGACAGAAACCCATGGATCTAAAGCAGAAGGCTGAAGAAGCTGAAGGAAGCAGCGGTGTTCGGCCAACCGGCTCCAAAAGCACAGTCTCTGATACCATCAAGAGGAGATTATTATTCCATCAAGTGCTTGGCCTGGGATGCTATGGAACGGTCCTGCTGGCGGAAGATTCATCTACCCGCAAACATTTTGCTGTTAAGATCATCGGCAAAAGAGCCCTGCTTGCTGATGGTGATGAGCGTGTGATGGTGGAGCGACGGGTTTTACAGCTGGCATCTGGGAGCCCCTTCCTTGTCCACGCAGACTTTGCATTCCAGACCAAGGTACAGTATTGATTGCTCGATATTAGGAAATGTCACACGTACCACACACTGCTCTGCCTCATGGACCCCACTGATATCATCTTACATTTCAATATAGCATGTCCCAAGGTAACCGCTGACAATAAGATGAATGTGATGACTATACACATGGGATATTGTGGCCCCTACTGTAATCAATAACATTTATGGCGGGGCTTGGTACATTGGGAATCATTTATTAAAACAGCCTTTTTACTTATCCCAGCCAATCACAGAACAGCTTTTACTTTTCCAGGTCAGTTAAAACAACCTTAGCTGAGCTCTAATTGGTTAGTATGGGCAACTAGTTTTCTAGTGAGCAGATTTATTAATGAGGCCCAATGTACCCCGCTCTATAAATGATTGAAAATATTAGATGTCATCATAGAGGTCAATGAACTGTAGAAAATCACTTGCCCGGACCTCATGTGTCTAATTGGGTGACTGGTAATATCTGTATAATTTGCAGCATTAGCTGGGCATTATCTTGTTTGGAGGCATCATCACCATGTAGTAGTCTCTAGCTCATTTCTTTCACACTGTAGAATTTTACATATTATTATCTTGCATAGACATGGGATTTCAGAATAGATTAAATGTATTTGTTATTTTTGTTATTTCCTGGATGACATTGTATTTTGTGTATACCATGTGGGGGACCCTGTGTACACTATATGTCAGGGCTATTGACTTTTGTGCACTTTATATACAATTTGAGAATGTGTTAATATTTTTGTATACAAGTATTATCTGTATCTTAAAGGTTTTTTTAATTAATGTTGGGACATTTTTATGCACGTGCATCTACTTGTTTTTCATTGCCATGTTTTCTATGTATAAATATACTGGAATAAAGTACAAAATCCACTGTCTTGGAGTGAAATTTCTTCTAACCTCACCAACTAATGAAAAAGATGGTATCATATTGACCAGGGGCGAGGTGGGCCAGAGGGGCACATGCCCTCCAAGCCGGTGGCCAAGCAGCTGCTTCTTTACAGACTGCAGGGCGGCCCTGTATCTTTCATTGTGTACATGTGCCAGCTGGGCATCTGCAGCCCAGAACAGCCGGCACAGGCCACGTTCTTATGCCTGCCGGAGAGAAGCTTCAGCCGCTGAGCAGTACGAGAGGGCAGACATCTTTGATTCTTGTAAGGCCACGACCCCACTATCAGTATTCGGTCAGTATTCGGTCAGTATTTTTTCACAGGAGTGGGAGACAAAACCAGGAGTTGGTGATAAATGCAGAATTGGTGACTTGTTTCTATTATACCTTTTCTCTGATTGTTACTGACCTGGTTTTGGCTCCCACTCCTGAGAAAATATACTGACCAAATACTGATAGTGGGGCCGTGGCCTTAGCCTGAGCTCCGGATAGTGGTCAGGACAGGAGATTTATACTTTTTGTAGAGTGTGGAAGTGGCAGGATGCTGCTCACCTCCTGACAAGTCCAGGGCCAGATCCTGAATGTTATCTATGGTCGCTCTGCTGAGGATCAGAAAGATTTATTGTAGCAGATGGACCCTTCAAGCAGGTTGGGGTCGTGCTGTCAGTGTGAGATCATCGGCTTTCGATCTGTTTGAATGTTCAAATCACATCGGACCTGAGATCGAGACACTTCAGACCTTACTATACAGACCCCTGCCCCAGACTGATCCTGCACCAGCTACAGGGCCAGAGCCGGCATAACCACCCATTGCACCAGGGCAAGTGCCAGGGCCCTGGGCAAGAGGGGAGCCCCACTCACAGTTGGGGACACTGGAACGCTATTGGGCCTGTGAGTTGGGGGGGCCCGGTGTAACCCCCCCCCCCCCCGTGCTTTACGGTGTTTGAAATATTCACCTCTCGTCATACCCTGCTGGCCGCAGGTCCAGTCTCCCCTGCGTCTTCTGACTCTGTCACTTCTGGGTGTGTTGAAGAGACAGGACCTGTAGCCAGCAGGGTATGAGGAGAGGTGAGTATTTTATTATTTATTTTTTATGTATGGAGCCCATTCTCTATGGAGCATTATATGGGGCCCATTCTCTATGGAGCATTATATGGGGCCCATTCTCTATGGAGCATTATATGGGGCCCATTCTCTATGGTGCATTATATGGGGCCCATTCTCTATGGTGCATTATATGGGGCCCATTCTCTATGGAGCATTATATGGGGCCCATTCTCTATGGAGCATTATATGGGGCCCATTATTCTGTATGGCATATTACATGACGCCCATTATTCTTCATGGAGTAATATATGGGGTCAATTATGGTGTAATGAGCATTATATGGGGTTCATTATTCTGTATAGAGCATTATATGGGGCCTATTATTCTGTATGGAACATTATATGGGGTCCATTATTCAGTATGGAGCCCATTCTGTATAGAGGACTATGTGGTGCCCATAATACTGTATGGAGTGCTATGTAGTGCCCATAATACTGTATGGAGGACTATGTGGTGTCCACAATACTGTATGGAGGACTATGTGGTGCTCATACTACTGTATGGAGGACTATAATGTACAGTCTAAAATGAAAACTTTTGAATCCCCCCATGACACGCCCCATGCACTGTGAGGATTCGCCGGTTTCTGAGCTATTATAGAATTTATAATAGATATCACTCATGTAATGTAAGAAGTACCGTATTTTTCGGACTATAAGATGCACCGGACCATAAGACGCACCTAGGTTTTAGAGGAGGAAAATAAAAATAAAAAAATTTAAGCCAAAAATGTGTTCCTGATGCACTTTTAAGGGGGAGGGGGTCTTCTGCTGACACTGGTATAGGGGTAATGTCCCCCAATTCTGACAATATCCCCCATCCTGGTATATATGCCCCCCCCCTTCCTTTTATACGTGGTCCCCATCCCCATCCTGGTATGCATGGCACCCCTCATCCCTATCCCGGTATGCATGGCACCCCTCATCCCTATCCCGGTATGCATGGCACCCCTCATCCCTGTCCCAGTATGCATGGCACCCCTCATCCCTGTCCCGGTATGCATGGCACCCCTCATCCCTGTCCCGTTATTCATGGCACCCCTCATCCCTGTCCCGGTATGCATGGCACCCCTCATCCCTGTCCCGGTATGCATGACACCCCTCATCCTTATCCTGGTATAGTGGTATGCATGGCACCCCTCATCCCTGTCCTGGTATAGTGGTATGCATGGCACCCCTCATCCCTGTCCTGGTATGTATGGCACCTCTAATCCCCATCATGCTGCACATGGCCCCCTCAGCGTTACCCTGGTATGTATGGCCTCCTCATCCCCCATCCTGGTATGCATGGCTCTCTCATCCCCAATCCTGGTATGCATGACTCTCTCATCCCCAATCCTGGTACATATGGCCTCCTCATCCCCCAATCCTGGTATGCATGGTTCCCTCATCACCCAATCCTGGTATGCATGGTTCCCTCATCCCCCAATCCTGGTATGCATGGTCCCCTCATCCCCCAATCCAGGTATGCATGGTCCCCTCATCCCCCAATCCAGGTATGCATGGTACCCCTCATCCCTATTCTGGTATGCATAGAACCCCACTTTCCTATCCTTGTATGCATGGTACCCCTCACCCCCCAATCCTGGTATGTATGGCACCACTCACCCCCCAATCCTGGTATGTATGGCACCCCTCACTCCCAATCCTGGTTTTCATGGTTCAGTCACCCCCCAAATCCTGGTATGTATGGCACCCCTCACCCCCCAATCCTGGTATGTATGGCATCCCTCACCCCCCAATCCTGGTTTTCATGGTTCAGTCACCCCCCAAATCCTGGTATGCATTGTACCCCTCATCCCACAATCCTGGTATGCATGGTCCCCTCACACCCCTTTCCTGGTATGTATGGTACCCCTCACCCCCCATTCCTGGTATGTATGGCACCACTCACCCCCCAATCCTGGTATGTATGGCACCCCTCACCCCCAATCCTGGTTTTCATGGTTCAGTCACCCCCCAAATCCTGGTATGTATGGCACCCCTCACCCCCCAATCCTGGTATGTATGGCACCCCTCACCCCCCAATCCTGGTTTTCATGGTTCAGTCAGCCCCCAAATCCTGGTATGCATTGTACCCCTCACACCCCTTTCCTGGTATGTATGGTACCCTTCACACCCCATTGCTGGTATGTATGGCACCCCTCATCCCTTTCACGGTGCACAGATACAAAAAAATAAACACATACTCACCTTTCTTCCCTGTGCTCCAGCGCTTCTGTATCCTGTTCTGCCGGGGAGCAGTGCGGCGCCAGAGTACGCGTGTGCCCATACCGTGCTGTTCAACGCCATTTTGCTGAAGACACACTGCAAATATGTCTTCAGTAAAATGGCGCCGGATAGAGCTATGCATATGTGCCGATTCCAACGCCTTCACTCCTGCCCTGGTCTCCGGCGAGAAGAGAAGCACCGCTGCAACGCTCCTCCCGGTCAGGTAAGTATGGCGCCGGAGATCGCGGTATGTGTTCAGTGTCTACGCATACCGCAATCTCCGGCGCCATACACACTACTCTTACCTGTAACGTAATGGGTTCTTCTGTCTAGAGCCAGACTGCGCAGGCATGTAGCACTTGCCAAGTCTTTAAAGGCTTCAGACAGAGGGAGGCTTGTAGTGTTATATTATATATACAGTACAGACCAAAAGTTTATTTAAAGATTTTTCTGTATTTTCATGACTCTGAATATTGTACATTCACACTGAAGGCACCAAAACTATGAATTAACACATGTGGAATTATATACTTAACAAAAAAGTGTGAAACAACTGAAAATATGTCTTATATTCTAGGTTCTTCAAAGTAGCCACCTTTTGCTTTGATGACTGCTTTGCACACTCTTGGCATTCTCTTGATGAGCTTCAAGAGGGAGTCACCGGAAATGGTCTTCCAACAATCTTGAAGGAGTTCCCAGAGATGCTTAGCACTTGTTGGCCTTTTTGCCTTCACTCTGCGGTCCAGCTCACCCCAAACCATCTCGATTGGGTTCAGGTCTGGTGACTGTGGAGGCCAGGTCATCTGGCATAGCACCCCATCACTCTCCTTCTTGGTCAAATAGCCCTTACACAGCCTGGAGGTGTGTTTGGGGTCATTGTCCTGTTGAAAAATAAATGATGGTCCAACTAAACGCAAACCGGATGGAATAGCATGCCGCTGCAAGATGCTGTGGTATCCATGCTGGTTCAGTATGCCTTAAATTTAGAATAAATCCCCAACAGTGTCACCAGCAAAGCACCCCCACACCATCACACCTCCTTCTCCATGCTTCACGGTGGGAACCAGGCATGTAGAGTCCATCCGCTCACCTTTTCTGCGTCGCACAAAAACACAGTGGTTGGAACCAAAGATCTCAAATTTGGACTTATCAGACCAAAGCACAGATTTCCACTGGTCTAATGTCCATTCCTTGTGTTCCTTATCCCAAACAAGTCTCTTCTGCTTGTTGCCTGTCCTTAGCAGTGGTTTCCTAGCAGCTATTTTACCATGAAGGCCTGCTGCACAAAGTCTCCTCTTAACAGTTGTTGTAGAGATGTGTCTGCTGCTAGAACTCTGTGTGGCATTGACCTGGTCTCTAATCTGAGCTGCTGTTAACCTGCGATTTCTGAGGCTGGTGACTCGGATAAACTTATCCTCAGAAGCAGAGGTGACTCTTGGTCTCCCTTTCCTGGGGCGGTCCTCATGTGAGCCAGTTTCTTTGTTTTCTTGATGGGTTTTGCAACTGCACTTGGGGATACATTCAAAGTTTTCCCAATTTTTCGGACTGACAGACCTTCATTTCTTAAAGTAATGATGGCCACTCGTTTTTCTTTACTTAGAATTTGTATTATGGTAAGAAAAAAGCAGCTAACAGTCTATTCAGTAGGACTATCAGCTGTGTATCCAGCTGATTTCTGCACAACACAACTGATGGTCCCAACCCCATTTATAAGGCAAGAAATCCCACTTATTAAACCTGACAGGGCACACCTGTGAAGTGAAAACCATTTCCGGTGACTACCTCTTGAAGCTCATCAAGAGAATGCCAAGAGTGTGCAAAGCAGTCATCAAAGCAAAAGGTGGCCACTTTGAAGAACCTAGAATATAAGACATATTTTCAGTTGTTTCACACTTTTTTGTTAAGTATATAATTCCACATGGGTTAATTCATAGTTTTGATGCCTTCAGTGTGAATGTACAATTTTGATAGTTATGAAGATACAGAAAAAGCTTTAAATGAGAAGGTGTGTCCAAACTTTTGGTCTGTACTGTATATATATATATATATATATATATATATATATATATATATATATATATATATGTGACTACTATGTCTCTATAAATGTGATACTCATGTGTTTGTGATCCTCCATTGCTATACTCTGTACGATTGTCTTTTCATTTTTGCAATATTTAATAGAGATTTATTTTAGCGGCAATAAGCGCCTATTGTTTCATTTTGGTGGTATCTATAGTTTTGGTGTTGCCTGTAGTGATAAAGTCTTGGATTACTCATGCTCCTTATGTTGGTAGTCATATATATGACAGTGTATCTACTGTAAAACATCTGATGTCTGTATCACAGTATTTGATATACCAGTCACATATTATTGGCTGGCAAATTTTAGCCTGGGGGGCAAGCACAATGCAGCGGCCCATGAGTGTCGCGGCCATCTTTAGGCTTGAGTTTCATGTAGCACCTGATGAGTATAGCATGTGTGCGACCAAGGTACATCTGCTAACAACCCATTTCATAAAGATCACAGCTTTTTTCAGCTGTGCTGGTAGAAATTAATTACAAATGGTTCACTTATTGTTAATGGCTGCACAGTTTTTGCAAAAGCATGCGGCCATTACCAAGAAACAAGCAATTTGCACTTAATATCTAATCATATAGTGGAAAAACAGTAGTTAAATGATTGGCAGTGAGCTCCTGTGCTTGGTTTGCACAGTCATGCTGAAAGAGTCCTATTAAAAGCATAACTGTAGCTTCCAAATTAGTTTTACATGTTGGATAAACCCTTTATTTGTCCTGCTTATTCTTTTCTTTTAAACATCTTTTTATTAAGGTTTTTTTTAAAGAAGGTTAACAATTGAACAAAGAAAAGTCACATTGTTAATGAAACAAATCAAAGATAACGATATCACATAGATTATAAGAGCAGAAATTGACCAGACTGCATAAATTTCAGCCAAACATTGACACGTTTCGGAAGAGAGAAAAAATATAAGAGAGAGGTTCAATTCTGGTCAAAATTGTGGTCAAATAACATGTTATCATATTCAAGAAGGTTTATTGTGATATCCTGGAAATAAAAACTTCAGAAGAGAAAAAGAAAAAAAAACAAACCTAGAGAAGGGGGGAAGGTTGAAAGGGAAGTGGGATGAACGGGGAGATGAGATGGAGGGGGGGGGGACTACAAAGATATAGATGATGGGAGGGGGGGGGGACTACAAAGATATAGATGATGGGAGGGGGGGGGGAGTTGGGATTAGAATGGGCTAGCGATCTGAGTATTTTAGGTTAGTATTGTGCGGTCTGTAATATATTTGTGCCAGGGACGCCATATCAACGAGAATTGTTTATGCCTTTTTTCATCCCAACTAGCCAATTCTTCTAGCCTGTATATTTGTTCAACCTTCATTTCCCAGAGTGAGATATTTGGGGTCTTCGCAGATTTCCATAAGGATGTCACAAGTAACTTAGCCGAGGCCAGGAGCTGTCTAAGAAGGGTTAATTTTATTTTAGGGAAGTTATCTAGGAACAGAAACAGAAGGCAGATCTCCGGCGAGGTCAAGAGTTGCAAGTTTAAAATTGTATTAATAGTTTGAATTATTTTTGTCCAGAAGGGCTTAATCAATGTACAGTTCCACCACATGTGGAGCATAGTGCCCACATCAGAAGAGCATCTCCAGCAGTTAGGATCAAGTCCTTTGTAACATTTCTGAAGTTTTGATGGAGTCATATACCACCTGGAGAGAACTTTATAGCCATTCTCTTGTACTCTAACACATCTAGAGGAGACTTTAGGTGCTAGTAGTAATCTTTTAATTTCAGATGGGGTGAAAGGCCTATTCAGATCCTGTTCCCACTTCATTACATATGGCAGTTTCTTAGGGGTTCTGGCTAGGCATAATTGTTTTTGTAGAGCTGATAACGTTCTTTTTTGGGGGTTTTTTGCAGCTATAAGTTTTTCAAAATCAGTCATTTCCCTAATATAATTTGGAGTTTTAAAGACTAGTTTTAAGTTAGACATAAATTTCTGGTACATAAAGGGGTGAAAAGAGATAGTATCTAGCATTTGATTGAGTTCTGCCAAGCAGGGCATGACCCCATTATCTGTAATTTTTTGGAGTGCTGTTATCAAGTTGCGAATTGAGTTGTGTATTGTGGCATTATGGGCTGGAGAAAGGAGAGAACTAGGTCTGTAACTTGTAGGAGAGGGGAGGGAAACGGGGAGCATATTTGTCTTATATGGGGATTGGACCAGATTTTAAAAGTAGTGGCGGTGAAAGGGTTTTTAATTGATGTATACCTAGTACTACTTGAGGGCGTGAGGATGAGCTGTCTAAGGGGGAATTTAAGGATTGTTTCTTCTACTTTAATCCATTGCTTCTGTGGTGGGAGCCTGATCCATCCACGACTCTTTGGAGATGAGTGGCTTGTTGAAGTATCTTTAGATCTGGCAGATCTATACCTCCTTCAGAGTGTGGGAGGGATAATATTTGTAAGGGAAGTCTGGGTTTTTGGTTGTGCCACAGAAAACGGCTGAGGAGTTTTCGTATGTCAATGAAAAAAGAATTAGGTAGGTGGATTGGAAGGGCTTGCACTAGATAAGTTATTTTTGGCCATATCATACATTTAAGGAGATTTTTCCTACCCAACCAGGAGATGTATGAGATATTCCAGTTGGGGGTAAGTTTCTGGATTTTCTGCAATAGCGGTGGGAAGTTTAACTTATAAAGTTCTTGTAGGTTTGGAGAAATCTCAACTCCCAAGAAACGTATTGATGGGGGGGACCAGGTAAAGGGGGACCCGATTGCCATTTGTGTTTTTTGTGGTTCTGGGATATTTATATTTAAGACTTGAGATTTGCTAAGATTCACCTTAAAATTTGATAGTGCACCGTATTCCTTGAGTAATGTCAGGATAACTGGGACAGATATTCTCGGGTTAGAGGTCATGATCAGTAGATCGTCTGCGTATGCTGCGATTTTATGTTCAGTACCAGCTGATTTGATGCCAACGATCCTCCCCTCCTCTCTGAGCTTTTGTAGTAAAGGTTCTAGTGTAAGAATAAAAAGGAGAGGGGAAAGCGGGCATCCCTGCCTGGTGCCGTTAGAAATATTAAAAGATGAAGACATAACATGAGAGAGGATTAGATACACTGCTCAGCAGACAGTATCACACAGGAGAGGATTAGATACACTGCTCAGCAGACAGTATCACACCGGATAGGATTAGATACACAGCTCAGCAGACAGTATCACACAGGAGAAGATTAGATACACGGCTCAGCAGACAGTATCACACAGGAGAGGATTAGATACACAGCTCAGCAGACAGTATCACACCGGATAGGATTAGATACACAGCTCAGCAGACAGTATCACACAGGATAGGATTAGATACACTGCTCAGCAGACAGTATCGCACAGGATAGGATTAGATACACAGCTCAGCAGACAGTATCACACAGGATAGGATTAGATACACTGCTCAGCAGACAGTATCGCACAGGAGAAGATTAGATACACAGATCAGCAGATGGTATCACACAGGAGAAGATTAGATACACAGCTCAGCAGACAGTATCACACCGGATAGGATTAGATACACAGCTCAGCAGATGGTATCACACAGGAGAAGATTAGATACACAGCTCAGCAGACAGTATCACACCGGATAGGATTAGATACACAGCTCAGCAGACAGTATCACACAGGATAGGATTAGATACACTGCTCAGCAGACAGTATCGCACCGGATAGGATTAGATACACAGCTCAGCAGACAGTATCACACAGGAGAAGATTAGATACACTGCTCAGCAGACAGTATCACACAGGATAGGATTAGATACACAGCTCAGCAGACAGTATCACACAGGAGAGGATTAGATACACAGCTCAGCAGACAGTATCACACAGGAGGGGATTAGATACACGGCTCAGCAGACAGTATCGCACAGGGGAGGATTAGATACACGGCTCAGCAGACAGTATCACACAGGAGAAGATTAGATACACTGCTCAGCAGACAGTATCACACCGGATAGGATTAGATACACAGCTCAGCAGACAGTATCACACCGGATAGGATTAGATACACAGCTCAGCAGACAGTATCACACAGGAGAGGATTAGAAACACTGCTCAGCAGACAGTATCACACAGGAGAGGATTAGATACAATGCTCAGCAGACAGTATCACACAGGAGAGGATTAGATACACGGCTCAGCAGACAGTATCACACAGGAGAGGATTAGATACACGGCTCAGCAGATGGTATCACACAGGAGAGGATTAGAGATACAGCTCAGCAGACAGTATCACACAGGAGAGGATTAGATACACGGCTCAGCAGACAGTATGACACAGGAGAGGATTAGATACACGGCTCAGCAGACAGTATCACACAGGAGAGGATTAGATACACAGCTCAGCAGACAGTATCACACAGGAGAGGATTAGATACACGGCTCAGCAGACAGTATCATACAGGGTAGGATTAGATACACAGCTCGGCAGACAGTATCACACTGGATAGGATTAGATACACAGCTCAGCAGACAGTATCACACCGGATAGGATTAGATACACAGCTCAGCAGACAGTATCACACCGAATAGGATTAGATACACAGCTCAGCAGACAGTATCACACCGAATAGGATTAGATACACAGCTCAGCAGACAGTATCACACAGGAGAAGATTAGATACACGGCTCAGCAGACAGTATCACACAGGAGAGGATTAGATACACAGCTCAGCAGACAGTATCACAAAGGATAGGATTAGATACACTGCTCAGCAGACAGTATCACACCGGATAGGATTAGATACACAGCTCAGCAGACAGTATCACACAGGAGAGGATTAGATACACTGCTCAGCAGACAGTATCACACAGGAGAGGATTAGATACATAGCTCAGCAGACAGTATCACACAGGAGAGGATTAGATACAATGCTCAGTAGACAGTATCACACAGGAGAGGATTAGATACACGGCTCAGCAGACAGTATCACACAGGAGAGGATTAGATACACGGCTCAGCAGATGGTATCACACAGGAGAGGATTAGAGATACAGCTCAGCAGACAGTATCACACAGGAGAGGATTAGATACACAACTCAGCAGACAGTATCGCACAGGGCGGGATTAGATACACGGCTCAGCAGACAGTATGACACAGGAGAGGATTAGATACACGGCTCAGCAGACAGTATCACACAGGAGAGGATTAGATACACCGCTCAGCAGACAGTATCACACAGGAGAGGATTAGATACACGGCTCAGCAGACAGTATGACACAGGAGAGGATTAGATACACGGCTCAGCAGACAGTATCATACAGGGTAGGATTAGATACACAGCTCAGCAGACAGTATCACACCGGATAGGATTAGATACACAGCTCAGCAGACAGTATCACACCGGATAGGATTAGATACACAGCTCAGCAGACAGTATCACACCGAATAGGATTAGATACACAGCTCAGCAGACAGTATCACACCGAATAGGATTAGATACACAGCTCAGTAGACATTATCACACAGGAGGGGATTAGATACATACACAGCTCAGCAGACAGTATCACACAGGACAGGATTAGATACACAGCTCAGCAGACAGTATCACACAGGAGAGGATTAGATACACGGCTCAGCAGACAGTATCACACAGGAGGGGATTAGATACACAGCTCAGCAGACGGTATCACACAGGAGAGGATTAGATACACAGCTCAGCAGACAGTACCACACAGTATAAGATTAGATACACTGCTCAGCAGACAGTATCACACAGGAGAGGATTAGATACACAGCTCAGCAGACAGTATCACACAGGAGAAGATTAGATACACAGCTCAGCAGACAGTATCACACAGTATAAGATTAGATACACTGCTCAGCAGACAGTATCACACAGGAGAGGATTAGATACACAGCTCAGCAGACAGTATTACACAGGATAGGATTAGATACACAGCTCAGCAGACAGTATCGCACAGGAGAGGATTAGATACACAGCTCAGCAGACAGTACCACACAGTATAAGATTAGATACACAGCTCAGCAGACAGTATCACACAGGAGAGGATTAGATGCACAGCTCAGCAGACAGTATCACACAGTATAAGATTAGATACACTGCTCAGCAGACAGTATCACACAGGAGAGGATTAGATACACAGCTCAGCAGACAGTATTACACAGGATAGGATTAGATACACAGCTCAGCAGACAGTATCGCACAGGAGAGGATTAGATACACAGCTCAGCAGACAGTATCACACAGGAGAGGATTAGATACACAGCTCAGCAGACAGTATCACACAGGAGAGGATTAGATGCACAGCTCAGCAGACAGTATCACACAGGAGAGGATTAGATACACAGCTCAGCAGACAGTATCACACAGGAGAGGATTAGATACACAGCTCAGCAGACAGTATCACACAGGAGAGGATTAGATACACAGCTCAGCAGACAGTATCACACAGGAGAGGATTAGATACACAGCTCAGCTGACAGTATCACACAGGAGAGGATTAGATACACAGCTCAGCAGACAGTATCACACAGGAGAGGATTAGATACACAGCTCAGCAGACAGTATCACACAGTATAAGATTAGATACACTGCTCAGCAGACAGTATCACACAGGAGAGGATTAGATACACAGCTCAGCAGACAGTATTACACAGGATAGGATTAGATACACAGCTCAGCAGACAGTATTACACAGGATAGGATTAGATACACAGCTCAGCAGACAGTATCGCACAGGAGAGGATTAGATACACAGCTCAGCAGACAGTATCGCACAGGAGAGGATTAGATACACGGCTCCACAGACAGTATCACACAGGAGAGGATTAGATACACAGCTCAGCAGATGGTATCACACAGGAAAGGATTAGATACATAGCTCAGCAGACGGTATCACACAGGACAGGATTAGATGCACAGCTCAGCAGACAGTATCACACAGGAGAGGATTAGATACACAGCTCAGCTGACAGTATCACATAGGACAGGATTAGATACACAGTTCATCAGACAGTATCACACAGGAGTGGATTAGATACACGGCTCAGCAGACAGTATCACGAAAGATAGGATTAGATACACAGTTCATCAGACAGTATCACACAGGAGACGATTAGATACACAGCTCAGCAGACAGTATCACACATTACATGATTAGATACACAGCTCAGCAGACAGTATCACACAGGATGCGATTAGATACACGGCTCAGCAGACAGTATCACACAGGAGAGGATTAGATACACAGCTCAGCAGACAGTAACGCACAGGAGAGGATTAGATACACAGCTCAGCACACAGTATCACACAGGAGAGGATTAGACACACAGCTCAGCAGACAGTATCACACAGGAGAGGATTAGATACATAGCTCAGCAGACGGTATCACACAGGACAGGTTTAGATATACAGCTCAGCAGACAGTATCACACAGTAGGGGATTAGATACACAGCTCAGCAGACAGTAACGCACAGGAGAGGATTAGATACACAGCTCAGCACACAGTATCACACAGGAGAGGATTAGACACACAGCTCAGCAGACAGTATCACACAGGAGAGGATTAGATACATAGCTCAGCAGACGGTATCACACAGGACAGGTTTAGATATACAGCTCAGCAGACAGTATCACACAGTAGGGGATTAGATACACAGCTCAGCAGACAGTACCACACAGTATAAGATTAGATACACTGCTCAGCAGACAGTATCACACAGGAGAGGATTAGATACACAGCTCAGCAGACAGTATCACACAGGAGGGGATTAGATACACAGCTCAGCAGACAGTATCACACAGGAGGGGATTAGATACACAGCTCAGGAGACAGTATCACACAGTATAAGATTAGATACACTGCTCAGCAGACAGTATCACACAGGAGAGGATTAGATACACAGCTCAGCAGACAGTATCGCACAGGAAAGGATTAGACCCACTGCTCAGCAGACGGTATCGCACAGGAGAGGATTAGATACACGGCTCAGCAGACAGTACCGCACAGGAGAGGATTAGATACACAGCTCAGCAGACAGTATCACACAGGAAAGGATTAGATACATAGCTCAGCAGACGGTATCACACAGGACAGGATTAGATGCACAGCTCAGCAGACAGTATCACACAGGAGAGGATTAGATACACAGCTCAGCTGACAGTATCACATAGGACAGGATTAGATACACAGTTCATCAGACAGTATCACACAGGAGTGGATTAGATACACCGCTCAGCAGACAGTATCGCACAGGGCGGGATTAGATATATGACACAGCAGACAGTATCACACAGGAGAGGATTAGATACACAGCTCAGCTGACAGTATCACATAGGACAGGATTAGAAACACAGTTCATCAGACAGTATCACACAGGAGATGATTAGATACACAGCTCAGCAGACAGTAACGCACAGGAGAGGATTAGATACACGGCTCAGCAGACAGTATCACACAGGAGAGGATTAGATACACAGCTCAGCAGACAGTATCACACAGGATAGGATTAGATACACTGCTCAGCAGATGGTATTACACAGGATAGGATTAGATACACAGCTCAGCTGACAGTATCACACAGGATAGGATTAGATACACGGCTCAGCAGACATTATCACACAGGAGATGATTAGATACACAGCATAGGATTAGATACACAGCTCAGCAGACAGTATCACACAGCATAGGATTAGATACACTTCTCAGCAGACAGAATCACACAGGAGGGGATTAGATACACAGCTCAGCAGAGAGTATCGCACAGGAGAGGATTAGATACACAGCTCAGCAGCCGGTATCACACAGGAGAGGATTAGATACACTGCTCAGCAGACGGTATCACACAGGAGAGGATTAGATACACGGTTGAGCAGACAGTATCACACAGGGTAGGATTAGAGATACACCTCAGCAGACAGTATCACACAGCATAGGATTAGATACACAGCTCAGCAGACAGTATCACACAGCATAGGATTAGATACACAGCACAGCAGTCAGTATCACACAGGAGAGGATTTGATACACAGCTCAGCAGACAGTATCACACAGGATAGGATTAGATACACAGCTCAGCAGACAGTATCTCACAGGATAGGATTAGATACACGGATCAGCAGATGGTATCAAACAGGATGGAATTAGATACACTGCTCAGCAGACAGTATCACACAGGACAGGATTAGATACACAGCTCAGCAGACGGTATCACACAGGAGAGGATTAGATACACAGCTCACCTGACAGTATCACACAGTAGAGGATTATATACATGGCTCAGCAGACAGTATCACACAGGATAGGCTTAGATACACAGCTCAGCAGGCAGTATCACACAGGAAAGGATTAGATACACAGCTCAGCAAACAGTATCACACAGGAGAGGATTAGATACATAGCTCAGCAGACAGTATCACACAGGAGAGGATTAGATACACGGCTCAGCAGACGGTATCACACAAGATAGGATTAGATACACAGTTCATCAGACAGTATCACACAGGATAGGATAAGATACACATCTCAGCACACAGTATCACACAGGAGAGGATTAGATACACGGCTCAGCAGACAGAGTCACACAGGAGAGGATTAGATACACAGCTCATCAGACAGCATCACACAGGAGAGGATTAGATACACAGCTCAGCACACAGTATCACACAGGAGAGGATTAGATACACGGCTCAGCAGACAGAGTCACACAGGAGAGGATTAGATACACAGCTCATCAGACAGCATCACACAGGAGAGGATTAGATACACGGCTCAGCAGACAGTATCACACAGGAGATGATTAGATACACAGCTCAGCAAACAGTATCACACAGGAGAGGATTAGATACATAGCTCAGCAGACAGTATCACACAGGAGAGGATTAGATACACGGCTCAGCAGACGGTATCACACAAGATAGGATTAGATACACAGTTCATCAGACAGTATCACACAGGATAGGATAAGATACACATCTCAGCACACAGTATCACACAGGAGAGGATTAGATACACGGCTCAGCAGACAGAGTCACACAGGAGAGGATTAGATACACAGCTCATCAGACAGCATCACACAGGAGAGGATTAGATACACAGCTCAGCACACAGTATCACACAGGAGAGGATTAGATACACGGCTCAGCAGACAGAGTCACACAGGAGAGGATTAGATACACAGCTCATCAGACAGCATCACACAGGAGAGGATTAGATACACGGCTCAGCAGACAGTATCACACAGGAGATGATTAGATACACAGCTCAGCAGACAGTATCACACAGGAGAGGATTAGATACACAGCTCAGCAGACAGTATCACACAGGAGAGGATTAGATACACAGCTCAGCTGACAGTATCACACAGGAGAGGATTAGATACACAGCTCAGCAGACAGTATCACACAGGAGAGGATTAGATACACAGCTCAGCAGACAGTATCACACAGGAGAGGATTAGATACACTGCTCTGCAGACAGTATCACACAGGAGAGGATTAGATATACAGCTCAGCAGACAGTATCACACAGCGTAGGATTAGATACACAGCTCAGCAGACAGTATCACATAGGATAGGATTAGATACACAGCTCAGCAGACTGTATCACACGGGTGGATTAGATACACGGCTCAGCAGATAGTATCGCACAGGGCGGGATTAGATACACGGCTCAGCAGACAGTATCACACAGGATAGGATTAGATACACAGTTCATCAGACAGTATCACACAGGAGAGGATTAGATACACAGCTCAGCAGACAGTATCACACAGGAGAGGATTAGATACACAGCTCATCAGACAGTATCACACAGAGGATTACATACACAGCTCAGCACACAGTATCACACAGGAAAGGATTAGATACACAGCTCAGCAGAGAGTATCGCACAGGAGAGGATTAGATACACAGCTCAGCAGCCGGTATCACACAGGAGAGGATTAGATACACTGCTCAGCAGACGGTATCACACAGGAGAGGATTAGATACACGGTTGAGCAGACAGTATCACACAGGGTAGGATTAGAGATACAGCTCAGCAGACAGTATCACACAGCATAGGATTAGATACACAGCTCAGCAGACAGTATCACACAGCATAGGATTAGATACACAGCACAGCAGTCAGTATCACACAGGAGAGGATTTGATACACAGCTCAGCAGACAGTATCACACAGGAGAGAATTAGATACACAGCTCAGCAGACAGTGTCACACAGGACAGGATTAGATACACAGCTCAGCAGATAGTATCACACAGTAGAGGATTATATACATGGCTCAGCAGACAGTATCACACAGGATAGGCTTAGATACACAGCTCAGCAGGCAGTATCACACAGGAAAGGATTAGATACATAGCTCAGCAAACAGTATCACACAGGAGAGGATTAGATACACAGCTCAGCAGACAGTATCACACAGGAGAGGATTAGATACACGGCTCAGCAGACGGTATCACACAGGAGAGGATTAGATACACAGCTCAGCAGACAGTATCACACAGGAAAGGATTAGATACACAGCTCAGCAGATGGTATCACACAGGATAGGATTAGATACACAACTCAGCTGACAGTATCACACAGCACAGGATTAGATACAAAGCTCAGCAGATAGTATCACACAGGAGTGGATTAGATACACGGCTCAGCAGACAGTATCGCACAGGGCGGGATTAGATACACGGCTCAGCAGACAGTTTCACACAGGATAGGATTAGATACACAGTTCATCAGACAGTATCACACAGGAGTGGATTAGATACACGGCTCAGCAGACAGTATCGCACAGGGCGGGATTAGATACACAGCTCAGCAGACAGTATCACACAGGAGTGGATTAGATCCACGGCTCAGCAGACAGTATCACACAGGAGAGGATTAGATACACAGCTCAGCAGATAGTATCACACAGGACAGGATTAGATGCACAGCTCAGCAGACAGTATCACACAGGAGAGGATTAGATACACAGCTCAGCAGACAGTATCACACAGTAGAGGATTAGATACACGGCTCAGCAGACAGTATCACACAGGAGAGGATTAGATACACTGCTCAGCAGATAGTATCACACAGGAGAGGATTAGATACACAGCTCAGCAGACAGTATCACAAAGGATAGGATTAGATACACAGCTCAGCAGCTGGTATCACACAGGATAGGTTTAGATACACTGCTCAGCAGATGGTATCACACAGGATATGATTAGATACAGGGCTCAGCAGACAGTATCACACAGGAGAGGATTAGATACACAGCTCAGCAGACAGTATCACACAGGGCAGGATTAGATACACGGTTCAGCAGACAGTATCACACAGGGTAGGATTAGATACACGGCTCAGCAGACAGTATCACACAGGGTAGGCTTAGATACACAGCTCAGCAGACAGTATCACACAGGAGAGGATTTGATACACAGCTCAGCAGACAGTATCACACAGGAGAGGATTAGATACACAGCTCAGCAGACAGTATCACACAGGAGAGGATTAGATACACTGCTCAGCAGACAGTATCACACAGGGCAGGATTAGATACACGGTTCAGCAGACAGTATCACACAAGGTAGGATTAGATACACAGCTCAGCAGACAGTATCACACAGGAGAGGATTTGATAAACAGCTCAGCAGACAGTATCACACAGGAGAGGATTAGATACACAGCTCAGCAGATGGTATCACACAGGATAGAATTAGATACACTGCTCAGCAGACAGTATCACACAGGGCAGGATTAGATACACGGTTCAGCAGACAGTATCACACAGGGTAGGATTAGATACACGGCTCAGCAGACAGTATCACATAGGAGAGGATTAGATACACAGCTCAGCAGACAGTATCACACAGGAGAGAATTAGATACACGGCTCAGCAGACAGTATCACACAGGAGAGGATTAGATACACTGCTCAGCAGATAGTATCACACAGGAGAGGATTAGATGCACAGCTCAGCAGACAGTATCACACAGGAGAGGATTAGATACACGGCTCATCAGACAGTATCGCACAGGAGAGGATTAGATACATAGCTCATCAGACAGTATCACACAGGACAGGATTAGATACACAGCTCAGCAGACAGTATCACACAGGAGAGGATTAGATACATAGCTCATCAGACAGTATCACACAGGACAGGATTAGATACACGGCTCAGCAGACAGTATCACACAGGAGAGGATTAGATACACAGCTCAGCTGACAGTATCACACAGGAGAGGATTAGATACACAGCTCAGCAGACAGTATCGCACAGGAGAGGATTAGATACATAGCTCATCAGACAGTATCACACAGGACAGGATTAGATACACAGCTCAGCAGACAGTATCACACAGGAAAGAATTAGATACACAGCTCAGCAGACAGTATCACACAGGAGAGGATTAGATACACAGCTCAGCTGACAGTATCACACAGGAGAGGATTAGATACACTGCTCAGCAGACAGTATCACACAGGGCAGGATTAGATACACGGTTCAGCAGACAGTATCACACAGGGTAGGATTAGCTACACGGCTCAGCAGACAATATCACACAGGAGAGGATTAGATACACGGCTCAGCAGACAGTATCACACAGGAGAGGATTTGATACACAGCTCAGCAGACAGTATCACACAAGAGAGGATTAGATACACAGCTCAGCAGATGGTATCACACAGGATAGGATTAGATACACTGCTCAGCAGACAGTATCACACAGGGCAGGATTAGATACACGGTTCAGCAGACAGTATCACACAGGGTAGGATTAGCTACACGGCTCAGCAGACAGTATCACACAGGAGAGGATTTGATACACAGCTCAGCAGACAGTATCACACAGGAGAGGATTAGATACACAGCTCAGCAGATGGTATCACACAGGATAGAATTAGATACACTGCTCAGCAGACAGTATCACATAGGGCAGGATTAGATACACAGTTCAGCAGACAGTATCACACAGGGTAGGATTAGATACACGGCTCAGCAGACAGTATCACATAGGAGAGGATTAGATACACAGCTCAGCAGACAGTATCACACACGAGAGGATTAGATACACGACTCAGCAGACAGTATCACACAGGAGAGGATTAGATACACTGCTCAGCAGATAGTATCACACAGGAGAGGATTAGATGCACAGCTCAGCAGACAGTATCACACAGGAGAGGATTAGATACACGGCTCATCAGACAGTATCGCACAGGAGAGGATTAGATACATAGCTCATCAGACAGTATCACACAGGACAGGATTAGATACACAGCTCAGCAGACAGTATCACACAGGAGAGGATTAGATACATAGCTCATCAGACAGTATCACACAGGACAGGATTAGATACACGGCTCAGCAGACAGTATCACACAGGAGAGGATTAGATACACAGCTCAGCTGACAGTATCACACAGGAGAGGATTAGATACACAGCTCAGCAGACAGTATCGCACAGGAGAGGATTAGATACATAGCTCATCAGACAGTATCACACAGGACAGGATTAGATACACAGCTCAGCAGACAGTATCACACAGGAGAGGATTAGATACACAGCTCAGCTGACAGTATCACACAGGAGAGGATTAGATACACAGCTCAGCAGACAGTATCACACAGGATAGGATTAGATACACTGCTCAGCAGACAGTATCGCACCGGATAGGATTAGATACACAGCTCAGCAGACAGTATCACACAGGAGAAGATTAGATACACTGCTCAGCAGACAGTATCACACAGGATAGGATTAGATACACAGCTCAGCAGACAGTATCACACAGGAGAGGATTAGATACACAGCTCAGCAGACAGTATCACACAGGAGGGGATTAGATACACGGCTCAGCAGACAGTATCGCACAGGGGAGGATTAGATACACGGATCAGCAGACAGTATCACACAGGAGAAGATTAGATACACTGCTCAGCAGACAGTATCACACCGGATAGGATTAGATACACAGCTCAGCAGACAGTATCACACCGGATAGGATTAGATACACAGCTCAGCAGACAGTATCACACAGGAGAGGATTAGAAACACTGCTCAGCAGACAGTATCACACAGGAGAGGATTAGATACAATGCTCAGCAGACAGTATCACACAGGAGAGGATTAGATACACGGCTCAGCAGACAGTATCACACAGGAGAGGATTAGATACACGGCTCAGCAGATGGTATCACACAGGAGAGGATTAGAGATACAGCTCAGCAGACAGTATCACACAGGAGAGGATTAGATACACGGCTCAGCAGACAGTATGACACAGGAGAGGATTAGATACACGGCTCAGCAGACAGTATCACACAGGAGAGGATTAGATACACAGCTCAGCAGACAGTATCACACAGGAGAGGATTAGATACACGGCTCAGCAGACAGTATCATACAGGGTAGGATTAGATACACAGCTCGGCAGACAGTATCACACTGGATAGGATTAGATACACAGCTCAGCAGACAGTATCACACCGGATAGGATTAGATACACAGCTCAGCAGACAGTATCACACCGAATAGGATTAGATACACAGCTCAGCAGACAGTATCACACCGAATAGGATTAGATACACAGCTCAGCAGACAGTATCACACAGGAGAAGATTAGATACACGGCTCAGCAGACAGTATCACACAGGAGAGGATTAGATACACAGCTCAGCAGACAGTATCACAAAGGATAGGATTAGATACACTGCTCAGCAGACAGTATCACACCGGATAGGATTAGATACACAGCTCAGCAGACAGTATCACACAGGAGAGGATTAGATACACTGCTCAGCAGACAGTATCACACAGGAGAGGATTAGATACATAGCTCAGCAGACAGTATCACACAGGAGAGGATTAGATACAATGCTCAGTAGACAGTATCACACAGGAGAGGATTAGATACACGGCTCAGCAGACAGTATCACACAGGAGAGGATTAGATACACGGCTCAGCAGATGGTATCACACAGGAGAGGATTAGATACACGGCTCAGCAGACAGTATGACACAGGAGAGGATTAGATACACGGCTCAGCAGACAGTATCATACAGGGTAGGATTAGATACACAGCTCAGCAGACAGTATCACACCGGATAGGATTAGATACACAGCTCAGCAGACAGTATCACACCGGATAGGATTAGATACACAGCTCAGCAGACAGTATCACACCGAATAGGATTAGATACACAGCTCAGCAGACAGTATCACACCGAATAGGATTAGATACACAGCTCAGTAGACATTATCACACAGGAGGGGATTAGATACATACACAGCTCAGCAGACAGTATCACACAGGACAGGATTAGATACACAGCTCAGCAGACAGTATCACACAGGAGAGGATTAGATACACGGCTCAGCAGACAGTATCACACAGGAGGGGATTAGATACACAGCTCAGCAGACGGTATCACACAGGAGAGGATTAGATACACAGCTCAGCAGACAGTACCACACAGTATAAGATTAGATACACTGCTCAGCAGACAGTATCACACAGGAGAGGATTAGATACACAGCTCAGCAGACAGTATCACACAGGAGAAGATTAGATACACAGCTCAGCAGACAGTATCACACAGTATAAGATTAGATACACTGCTCAGCAGACAGTATCACACAGGAGAGGATTAGATACACAGCTCAGCAGACAGTATTACACAGGATAGGATTAGATACACAGCTCAGCAGACAGTATCGCACAGGAGAGGATTAGATACACAGCTCAGCAGACAGTACCACACAGTATAAGATTAGATACACAGCTCAGCAGACAGTATCACACAGGAGAGGATTAGATGCACAGCTCAGCAGACAGTATCACACAGTATAAGATTAGATACACTGCTCAGCAGACAGTATCACACAGGAGAGGATTAGATACACAGCTCAGCAGACAGTATTACACAGGATAGGATTAGATACACAGCTCAGCAGACAGTATCGCACAGGAGAGGATTAGATACACAGCTCAGCAGACAGTATCACACAGGAGAGGATTAGATACACAGCTCAGCAGACAGTATCACACAGGAGAGGATTAGATGCACAGCTCAGCAGACAGTATCACACAGGAGAGGATTAGATACACAGCTCAGCAGACAGTATCACACAGGAGAGGATTAGATACACAGCTCAGCAGACAGTATCACACAGGAGAGGATTAGATACACAGCTCAGCAGACAGTATCACACAGGAGAGGATTAGATACACAGCTCAGCTGACAGTATCACACAGGAGAGGATTAGATACACAGCTCAGCAGACAGTATCACACAGGAGAGGATTAGATACACAGCTCAGCAGACAGTATCACACAGTATAAGATTAGATACACTGCTCAGCAGACAGTATCACACAGGAGAGGATTAGATACACAGCTCAGCAGACAGTATTACACAGGATAGGATTAGATACACAGCTCAGCAGACAGTATTACACAGGATAGGATTAGATACACAGCTCAGCAGACAGTATCGCACAGGAGAGGATTAGATACACAGCTCAGCAGACAGTATCGCACAGGAGAGGATTAGATACACGGCTCCACAGACAGTATCACACAGGAGAGGATTAGATACACAGCTCAGCAGATGGTATCACACAGGAAAGGATTAGATACATAGCTCAGCAGACGGTATCACACAGGACAGGATTAGATGCACAGCTCAGCAGACAGTATCACACAGGAGAGGATTAGATACACAGCTCAGCTGACAGTATCACATAGGACAGGATTAGATACACAGTTCATCAGACAGTATCACACAGGAGTGGATTAGATACACGGCTCAGCAGACAGTATCACGAAAGATAGGATTAGATACACAGTTCATCAGACAGTATCACACAGGAGACGATTAGATACACAGCTCAGCAGACAGTATCACACATTACATGATTAGATACACAGCTCAGCAGACAGTATCACACAGGATGCGATTAGATACACGGCTCAGCAGACAGTATCACACAGGAGAGGATTAGATACACAGCTCAGCAGACAGTAACGCACAGGAGAGGATTAGATACACAGCTCAGCACACAGTATCACACAGGAGAGGATTAGACACACAGCTCAGCAGACAGTATCACACAGGAGAGGATTAGATACATAGCTCAGCAGACGGTATCACACAGGACAGGTTTAGATATACAGCTCAGCAGACAGTATCACACAGTAGGGGATTAGATACACAGCTCAGCAGACAGTAACGCACAGGAGAGGATTAGATACACAGCTCAGCACACAGTATCACACAGGAGAGGATTAGACACACAGCTCAGCAGACAGTATCACACAGGAGAGGATTAGATACATAGCTCAGCAGACGGTATCACACAGGACAGGTTTAGATATACAGCTCAGCAGACAGTATCACACAGTAGGGGATTAGATACACAGCTCAGCAGACAGTACCACACAGTATAAGATTAGATACACTGCTCAGCAGACAGTATCACACAGGAGAGGATTAGATACACAGCTCAGCAGACAGTATCACACAGGAGGGGATTAGATACACAGCTCAGCAGACAGTATCACACAGGAGGGGATTAGATACACAGCTCAGGAGACAGTATCACACAGTATAAGATTAGATACACTGCTCAGCAGACAGTATCACACAGGAGAGGATTAGATACACAGCTCAGCAGACAGTATCGCACAGGAAAGGATTAGACCCACTGCTCAGCAGACGGTATCGCACAGGAGAGGATTAGATACACGGCTCAGCAGACAGTACCGCACAGGAGAGGATTAGATACACAGCTCAGCAGACAGTATCACACAGGAAAGGATTAGATACATAGCTCAGCAGACGGTATCACACAGGACAGGATTAGATGCACAGCTCAGCAGACAGTATCACACAGGAGAGGATTAGATACACAGCTCAGCTGACAGTATCACATAGGACAGGATTAGATACACAGTTCATCAGACAGTATCACACAGGAGTGGATTAGATACACCGCTCAGCAGACAGTATCGCACAGGGCGGGATTAGATATATGACACAGCAGACAGTATCACACAGGAGAGGATTAGATACACAGCTCAGCTGACAGTATCACATAGGACAGGATTAGAAACACAGTTCATCAGACAGTATCACACAGGAGATGATTAGATACACAGCTCAGCAGACAGTAACGCACAGGAGAGGATTAGATACACGGCTCAGCAGACAGTATCACACAGGAGAGGATTAGATACACAGCTCAGCAGACAGTATCACACAGGATAGGATTAGATACACTGCTCAGCAGATGGTATTACACAGGATAGGATTAGATACACAGCTCAGCTGACAGTATCACACAGGATAGGATTAGATACACGGCTCAGCAGACATTATCACACAGGAGATGATTAGATACACAGCATAGGATTAGATACACAGCTCAGCAGACAGTATCACACAGCATAGGATTAGATACACTTCTCAGCAGACAGAATCACACAGGAGGGGATTAGATACACAGCTCAGCAGAGAGTATCGCACAGGAGAGGATTAGATACACAGCTCAGCAGCCGGTATCACACAGGAGAGGATTAGATACACTGCTCAGCAGACGGTATCACACAGGAGAGGATTAGATACACGGTTGAGCAGACAGTATCACACAGGGTAGGATTAGAGATACACCTCAGCAGACAGTATCACACAGCATAGGATTAGATACACAGCTCAGCAGACAGTATCACACAGCATAGGATTAGATACACAGCACAGCAGTCAGTATCACACAGGAGAGGATTTGATACACAGCTCAGCAGACAGTATCACACAGGATAGGATTAGATACACAGCTCAGCAGACAGTATCTCACAGGATAGGATTAGATACACGGATCAGCAGATGGTATCAAACAGGATGGAATTAGATACACTGCTCAGCAGACAGTATCACACAGGACAGGATTAGATACACAGCTCAGCAGACGGTATCACACAGGAGAGGATTAGATACACAGCTCACCTGACAGTATCACACAGTAGAGGATTATATACATGGCTCAGCAGACAGTATCACACAGGATAGGCTTAGATACACAGCTCAGCAGGCAGTATCACACAGGAAAGGATTAGATACACAGCTCAGCAAACAGTATCACACAGGAGAGGATTAGATACATAGCTCAGCAGACAGTATCACACAGGAGAGGATTAGATACACGGCTCAGCAGACGGTATCACACAAGATAGGATTAGATACACAGTTCATCAGACAGTATCACACAGGATAGGATAAGATACACATCTCAGCACACAGTATCACACAGGAGAGGATTAGATACACGGCTCAGCAGACAGAGTCACACAGGAGAGGATTAGATACACAGCTCATCAGACAGTATCACACAGGAGATGATTAGATACACAGCTCAGCAGACAGTATCACACAGGAGAGGATTAGATACACAGCTCAGCAGACAGTATCACACAGGAGAGGATTAGATACACAGCTCAGCTGACAGTATCACACAGGAGAGGATTAGATACACAGCTCAGCAGACAGTATCACACAGGAGAGGATTAGATACACAGCTCAGCAGACAGTATCACACAGGAGAGGATTAGATACACTGCTCTGCAGACAGTATCACACAGGAGAGGATTAGATATACAGCTCAGCAGACAGTATCACACAGCGTAGGATTAGATACACAGCTCAGCAGACAGTATCACATAGGATAGGATTAGATACACAGCTCAGCAGACTGTATCACACGGGTGGATTAGATACACGGCTCAGCAGATAGTATCGCACAGGGCGGGATTAGATACACGGCTCAGCAGACAGTATCACACAGGATAGGATTAGATACACAGTTCATCAGACAGTATCACACAGGAGAGGATTAGATACACAGCTCAGCAGACAGTATCACACAGGAGAGGATTAGATACACAGCTCATCAGACAGTATCACACAGAGGATTACATACACAGCTCAGCACACAGTATCACACAGGAAAGGATTAGATACACAGCTCAGCAGAGAGTATCGCACAGGAGAGGATTAGATACACAGCTCAGCAGCCGGTATCACACAGGAGAGGATTAGATACACTGCTCAGCAGACGGTATCACACAGGAGAGGATTAGATACACGGTTGAGCAGACAGTATCACACAGGGTAGGATTAGAGATACAGCTCAGCAGACAGTATCACACAGCATAGGATTAGATACACAGCTCAGCAGACAGTATCACACAGCATAGGATTAGATACACAGCACAGCAGTCAGTATCACACAGGAGAGGATTTGATACACAGCTCAGCAGACAGTATCACACAGGAGAGAATTAGATACACAGCTCAGCAGACAGTGTCACACAGGACAGGATTAGATACACAGCTCAGCAGATAGTATCACACAGTAGAGGATTATATACATGGCTCAGCAGACAGTATCACACAGGATAGGCTTAGATACACAGCTCAGCAGGCAGTATCACACAGGAAAGGATTAGATACATAGCTCAGCAAACAGTATCACACAGGAGAGGATTAGATACACAGCTCAGCAGACAGTATCACACAGGAGAGGATTAGATACACGGCTCAGCAGACGGTATCACACAGGAGAGGATTAGATACACAGCTCAGCAGACAGTATCACACAGGAAAGGATTAGATACACAGCTCAGCAGATGGTATCACACAGGATAGGATTAGATACACAACTCAGCTGACAGTATCACACAGCACAGGATTAGATACAAAGCTCAGCAGATAGTATCACACAGGAGTGGATTAGATACACGGCTCAGCAGACAGTATCGCACAGGGCGGGATTAGATACACGGCTCAGCAGACAGTTTCACACAGGATAGGATTAGATACACAGTTCATCAGACAGTATCACACAGGAGTGGATTAGATACACGGCTCAGCAGACAGTATCGCACAGGGCGGGATTAGATACACAGCTCAGCAGACAGTATCACACAGGAGTGGATTAGATCCACGGCTCAGCAGACAGTATCACACAGGAGAGGATTAGATACACAGCTCAGCAGATAGTATCACACAGGACAGGATTAGATGCACAGCTCAGCAGACAGTATCACACAGGAGAGGATTAGATACACAGCTCAGCAGACAGTATCACACAGTAGAGGATTAGATACACGGCTCAGCAGACAGTATCACACAGGAGAGGATTAGATACACTGCTCAGCAGATAGTATCACACAGGAGAGGATTAGATACACAGCTCAGCAGACAGTATCACAAAGGATAGGATTAGATACACAGCTCAGCAGCTGGTATCACACAGGATAGGTTTAGATACACTGCTCAGCAGATGGTATCACACAGGATATGATTAGATACAGGGCTCAGCAGACAGTATCACACAGGAGAGGATTAGATACACAGCTCAGCAGACAGTATCACACAGGGCAGGATTAGATACACGGTTCAGCAGACAGTATCACACAGGGTAGGATTAGATACACGGCTCAGCAGACAGTATCACACAGGAGAGGATTTGATACACAGCTCAGCAGACAGTATCACACAGGAGAGGATTAGATACACAGCTCAGCAGACAGTATCACACAGGAGAGGATTAGATACACTGCTCAGCAGACAGTATCACACAGGGCAGGATTAGATACACGGTTCAGCAGACAGTATCACACAAGGTAGGATTAGATACACAGCTCAGCAGACAGTATCACACAGGAGAGGATTTGATAAACAGCTCAGCAGACAGTATCACACAGGAGAGGATTAGATACACAGCTCAGCAGATGGTATCACACAGGATAGAATTAGATACACTGCTCAGCAGACAGTATCACACAGGGCAGGATTAGATACACGGTTCAGCAGACAGTATCACACAGGGTAGGATTAGATACACGGCTCAGCAGACAGTATCACATAGGAGAGGATTAGATACACAGCTCAGCAGACAGTATCACACAGGAGAGAATTAGATACACGGCTCAGCAGACAGTATCACACAGGAGAGGATTAGATACACTGCTCAGCAGATAGTATCACACAGGAGAGGATTAGATGCACAGCTCAGCAGACAGTATCACACAGGAGAGGATTAGATACACGGCTCATCAGACAGTATCGCACAGGAGAGGATTAGATACATAGCTCATCAGACAGTATCACACAGGACAGGATTAGATACACAGCTCAGCAGACAGTATCACACAGGAGAGGATTAGATACATAGCTCATCAGACAGTATCACACAGGACAGGATTAGATACACGGCTCAGCAGACAGTATCACACAGGAGAGGATTAGATACACAGCTCAGCTGACAGTATCACACAGGAGAGGATTAGATACACAGCTCAGCAGACAGTATCGCACAGGAGAGGATTAGATACATAGCTCATCAGACAGTATCACACAGGACAGGATTAGATACACAGCTCAGCAGACAGTATCACACAGGAAAGAATTAGATACACAGCTCAGCAGACAGTATCACACAGGAGAGGATTAGATACACAGCTCAGCTTACAGTATCACACAGGAGAGGATTAGATACACTGCTCAGCAGACAGTATCACACAGGGCAGGATTAGATACACGGTTCAGCAGACAGTATCACACAGGGTAGGATTAGCTACACGGCTCAGCAGACAATATCACACAGGAGAGGATTAGATACACGGCTCAGCAGACAGTATCACACAGGAGAGGATTTGATACACAGCTCAGCAGACAGTATCACACAAGAGAGGATTAGATACACAGCTCAGCAGATGGTATCACACAGGATAGGATTAGATACACTGCTCAGCAGACAGTATCACACAGGGCAGGATTAGATACACGGTTCAGCAGACAGTATCACACAGGGTAGGATTAGCTACACGGCTCAGCAGACAGTATCACACAGGAGAGGATTTGATACACAGCTCAGCAGACAGTATCACACAGGAGAGGATTAGATACACAGCTCAGCAGATGGTATCACACAGGATAGAATTAGATACACTGCTCAGCAGACAGTATCACATAGGGCAGGATTAGATACACAGTTCAGCAGACAGTATCACACAGGGTAGGATTAGATACACGGCTCAGCAGACAGTATCACATAGGAGAGGATTAGATACACAGCTCAGCAGACAGTATCACACACGAGAGGATTAGATACACGACTCAGCAGACAGTATCACACAGGAGAGGATTAGATACACTGCTCAGCAGATAGTATCACACAGGAGAGGATTAGATGCACAGCTCAGCAGACAGTATCACACAGGAGAGGATTAGATACACGGCTCATCAGACAGTATCGCACAGGAGAGGATTAGATACATAGCTCATCAGACAGTATCACACAGGACAGGATTAGATACACAGCTCAGCAGACAGTATCACACAGGAGAGGATTAGATACATAGCTCATCAGACAGTATCACACAGGACAGGATTAGATACACGGCTCAGCAGACAGTATCACACAGGAGAGGATTAGATACACAGCTCAGCTGACAGTATCACACAGGAGAGGATTAGATACACAGCTCAGCAGACAGTATCGCACAGGAGAGGATTAGATACATAGCTCATCAGACAGTATCACACAGGACAGGATTAGATACACAGCTCAGCAGACAGTATCACACAGGAGAGGATTAGATACACAGCTCAGCTGACAGTATCACACAGGAGAGGATTAGATACACAGCTCAGCAGACAGTATCGCACAGGAGAGGATTAGATACACAGCTCAGCAGCCGGTATCACACAGGAGAGGATTAGATACACTGCTCAGCAGACGGTATCACACAGGAGAGGATTAGATACACGGTTGAGCAGACAGTATCACACAGGAGAGGATTAGATACACAGCTCAGCAGACAGTATCACACAGCATAGGATTAGATACACAGCTCAGCAGACAGTATCACACAGCATAGGATTAGATACACTGCTCAGCAGACAGTATCGCACAGGAGAGGATTAGATACACAGCTCAGCAGCCGGTATCACACAGGAGAGGATTAGATACACTGCTCAGCAGACGGTATCACACAGGAGAGGATTAGATACACGGTTGAGCAGACAGTATCACACAGGACAGGATTAGATACACAGCTCAGCAGACAGTATCACACAGGAGAGGATTTGATACACAGCTCAGCAGACAGTATCACACAGGAGAGGATTAGATACACAGCTCAGCTGACAATATCACACAGGATAGGATTAGATATACAGCTCAGCAGACAGTATCACACAGGATAGGATTATATACATGGCTCAGCAGACAGTATCACACAGGATAGGCTTAGATACACAGCTCACCTGACAGTATCACACAGTAGAGGATTATATACATGGCTCAGCAGACAGTATCACACAGGATTGGCTTAGATACACAGCTCAGCAGGCAGTATCACACAGGAAAGGATTAGATACACAGCTTAGCAAACAGTATCACACAGGAGTGGATTAGATCCACGGCTCAGCAGACAGTATCACACAGGAGAGGATTAGATACACAGCTCAGCAGATAGTATCACACAGGACAGGATTAGATGCACAGCTCAGCAGACAGTATCACACAGGAGAGGATTAGATACACAGCTCAGCAGACAGTATCACACAGTAGAGGATTAGATACACGGCTCAGCAGACAGTATCACACAGGAGAGGATTAGATACACTGCTCAGCAGATAGTATCACACAGGAGAGGATTAGATACACAGCTCAGCAGACAGTATCACAAAGGATAGGATTAGATACACAGCTCAGCAGCTGGTATCACACAGGATAGGTTTAGATACACTGCTCAGCAGATGGTATCACACAGGATATGATTAGATACAGGGCTCAGCAGACAGTATCACACAGGAGTGGATTAGATACACGGCTCAGCAGGCAGTATCGCACAGGGCGGGATTAGATACACGGCTCAGCAGACAGTATCACACAGGATAGGATTAGATACACTGCTCAGCAGATAGTATCACACAGGATAGGATCAGATGCACAGCTCAGCAGACAGTATCACACAGGAGAGGATTAGATACACAGCTCAGCAGACAGTATCACACAGTAGAGGATTAGATACATGGCTCAGCAGACAGTATCACACAGGAGAGGATTAGATACACAGCTCAGCAGACAGTATCACAAAGGATAGGATTAGATACACAGCTCAGCAGCTGGTATCACACAGGATAGGTTTAGATACACTGCTCAGCAGATGGTATCACACAGGATATGATTAGATACAGGGCTCAGCAGACAGTATCACACAGGAGAGGATTAGATACACAGCTCAGCAGACAGTATCACACAGGAGAGGATTAGATACACAGCTCAGCAGATGGTATCACACAGGGCAGGATTAGATACACGGTTCAGCAGACAGTATCACACAGGGTAGGATTAGATACACGGCTCAGCAGACAGTATCACACAGGAGAGGATTTGATACACAGCTCAGCAGACAGTATCACACAGGAGAGGATTAGATACACAGCTCAGCAGATGGTATCACACAGGATAGGATTAGATACACTGCTCAGCAGACAGTATCACACAGGGCAGGATTAGATACACGGTTCAGCAGACAGTATCACACAGGGTAGGATTAGCTACACGGCTCAGCAGACAGTATCACACAGGAGAGGATTTGATACACAGCTCAGCAGACAGTATCACTCAGGAGAGGATTAGATACACAGCTCAGCAGATGGTATCACACAGGATAGAATTAGATACACTGCTCAGCAGACAGTATCACACAGGGCAGGATTAGATACACGGTTCAGCAGACAGTATCACACAGGGTAGGATTAGATACACGGCTCAGCAGACAGTATCACATAGGAGAGGATTAGATGCACAGCTCAGCAGACAGTATCACACAGGAGAGAATTAGATACACGGCTCAGCAGACAGTATCACACAGGAGAGGATTAGATACACTGCTCAGCAGATAGTATCACACAGGAGAGGATTAGATGCACAGCTCAGCAGACAGTATCACACAGGAGAGGATTAGATACACGGCTCATCAGACAGTATCGCACAGGAGAGGATTAGATACATAGCTCATCAGACAGTATCACACAGGACAGGATTAGATACACGGCTCAGCAGACAGTATCACACAGGAGAGGATTAGATACATAGCTCATCAGACAGTATCACACAGGACAGGATTAGATACACGGCTCAGCAGACAGTATCACACAGGAGAGGATTAGATACACAGCTCAGCTGACAGTATCACACAGGAGAGGATTAGATACACAGCTCAGCAGACAGTATCGCACAGGAGAGGATTAGATACATAGCTCATCAGACAGTATCACACAGGACAGGATTAGATACACAGCTCAGCAGACAGTATCACACAGGAGAGGATTAGATACACAGCTCAGCTGACAGTATCACACAGGAGAGGATTAGATACACAGCTCAGCAGATGGTATCACACAGGATAGGATTAGATACACTGCTCAGCAGACAGTATCACACAGGGCAGGATTAGATACACGGTTCAGCAGACAGTATCACACAGGGTAGGATTAGCTACACGGCTCAGCAGACAGTATCACACAGGAGAGGATTTGATACACAGCTCAGCAGACAGTATCACACAGGAGAGGATTAGATACACAGCTCAGCAGATGGTATCACACAGGATAGAATTAGATACACTGCTCAGCAGACAGTATCACACAGGGCAGGATTAGATACACGGTTCAGCAGACAGTATCACACAAGGTAGGATTAGATACACGGCTCAGCAGACAGTATCACATAGGAGAGGATTAGATACACAGCTCAGCAGACAGTATCACACAGGAGAGGATTAGATACACGGCTCAGCAGACAGTATCACACAGGAGAGGATTAGATACACTGCTCAGCAGATAGTATCACACAGGAGAGGATTAGATGCACAGCTCAGCAGACAGTATCACACAGGAGAGGATTAGATACACGGCTCATCAGACAGTATCGCACAGGAGAGGATTAGATACATAGCTCATCAGACAGTATCACACAGGACAGGATTAGATACACGGCTCAGCAGACAGTATCACACAGGAGAGGATTAGATACACAGCTCAGCTGACAGTATCACACAGGAGAGGATTAGATACACAGCTCAGCAGACAGTATCGCACAGGAGAGGATTAGATACATAGCTCATCAGACAGTATCACACAGGACAGGATTAGATACACAGCTCAGCAGACAGTATCACACAGGAGAGGATTAGATACACAGCTCAGCTGACAGTATCACACAGGAGAGGATTAGATACACAGCTCAGCAGACAGTATCGCACAGGAGAGGATTAGATACACAGCTCAGCAGCCGGTATCACACAGGAGAGGATTAGATACACTGCTCAGCAGACGGTATCACACAGGAGAGGATTAGATACACTGCTCAGCAGACAGTATCACACAGGGTAGGATTAGAGATACAGCTCAGCAGACAGTATCACACAGCATAGGATTAGATACACAGCTCAGCAGATAGTATCACACAGCATAGGATTAGATACACAGCACAGCAGTCAGTATCACACAGGAGAGGATTTGATACACAGCTCAGCAGACAGTATCACACAGGAGAGGATTTGATACACAGCTCAGCAGACAGTATCACACAGGAGAGGATTAGATACACAGCTCAGCTGACAATATCACACAGGGCAGGATTAGATACACAGCTCAGCAGACAGTATCACACAGGATAGGATTAGATACACAGCTCACCTGACAGTATCACACAGTACAGGATTATATACATGGCTCAGCAGACAGTATCACACAGGATAGGCTTAGATACACAGCTCAGCAGGCAGTATCACACAGGAAAGGATTAGATACACAGCTCAGCAAACAGTATCACACAGGAGAGGATTAGATACATAGCTCAGCAGACAGTATCACACAGGAAAGGATTAGATACACAGCTCAGCAGATGGTATCACACAGGATAGGATTAGATACACAACTCAGCTGACAGTATCACACAGCACAGGATTAGATACAAAGCTCAGCAGATAGTATCACACAGGAGTGGATTAGATACACGGCTCAGCAGACAGTATCGCACAGGGCGGGATTAGATATACAGCTCAGCAGACAGTATCACACAGGAGAGGATTAGATACACTGCTCAGCAGATAGTATCACACAGGAGAGGATTAGATACACAGCTCAGCAGACAGTATCACAAAGGATAGGATTAGATACACAGCTCAGCAGCTGGTATCACACAGGATAGGTTTAGATACACTGCTCAGCAGATGGTATCACACAGGATATGATTAGATACAGGGCTCAGCAGACAGTATCACACAGGAGTGGATTAGATACACGGCTCAGCAGGCAGTATCTCACAGGGCGGGATTAGATACACGGCTCAGCAGACAGTATCACACAGGATAGGATTAGATACACTGCTCAGCAGATAGTATCACACAGGATAGGATTAGATGCACAGCTCAGCAGACAGTATCACACAGGAGAGGATTAGATACACAGCTCAGCAGACAGTATCACACAGTAGAGGATTAGATACACGGCTCAGCAGACAGTATCACACAGGAGAGGATTAGATACACTGCTCAGCAGATAGTATCACACAGGAGAGGATTAGATACACAGCTCAGCAGACAGTATCACAAAGGATAGGATTAGATACACAGCTCAGCAGCTGGTATCACACAGGATAGGTTTAGATACACTGCTCAGCAGATGGTATCACACAGGATATGATTAGATACAGGGCTCAGCAGACAGTATCACACAGGAGAGGATTAGATACACAGCTCAGCAGACAGTATCACACAGGAGAGGATTAGATACACAGCTCAGCAGATGGTATCACACAGGGCAGGATTAGATACACGGTTCAGCAGACAGTATCACACAGGGTAGGATTAGATACACGGCTCAGCAGACAGTATCACACAGGAGAGGATTTGATACACAGCTCAGCAGACAGTATCACACAGGAGAGGATTAGATACACAGCTCAGCAGATGGTATCACACAGGATAGGATTAGATACACTGCTCAGCAGACAGTATCACACAGGGCAGGATTAGATACACGGTTCAGCAGACAGTATCACACAGGGTAGGATTAGCTACACGGCTCAGCAGACAGTATCACACAGGAGAGGATTTGATACACAGCTCAGCAGACAGTATCACTCAGGAGAGGATTAGATACACAGCTCAGCAGATGGTATCACACAGGATAGAATTAGATACACTGCTCAGCAGACAGTATCACACAGGGCAGGATTAGATACACGGTTCAGCAGACAGTATCACACAGGGTAGGATTAGATACACGGCTCAGCAAACAGTATCACATAGGAGAGGATTAGATACACAGCTCAGCAGACAGTATCACACAGGAGAGAATTAGATACACGGCTCAGCAGACAGTATCACACAGGAGAGGATTAGATACACTGCTCAGCAGATAGTATCACACAGGAGAGGATTAGATGCACAGCTCAGCAGACAGTATCACACAGGAGAGGATTAGATACACGGCTCATCAGACAGTATCGCACAGGAGAGGATTAGATACATAGCTCATCAGACAGTATCACACAGGACAGGATTAGATACACGGCTCAGCAGACAGTATCACACAGGAGAGGATTAGATACATAGCTCATCAGACAGTATCACACAGGACAGGATTAGATACACGGCTCAGCAGACAGTATCACACAGGAGAGGATTAGATACACAGCTCAGCTGACAGTATCACACAGGAGAGGATTAGATACACAGCTCAGCAGACAGTATCGCACAGGAGAGGATTAGATACATAGCTCATCAGACAGTATCACACAGGACAGGATTAGATACACAGCTCAGCAGACAGTATCACACAGGAGAGGATTAGATACACAGCTCAGCTGACAGTATCACACAGGAGAGGATTAGATACACAGCTCAGCAGATGGTATCACACAGGATAGGATTAGATACACTGCTCAGCAGACAGTATCACACAGGGCAGGATTAGATACACGGTTCAGCAGACAGTATCACACAGGGTAGGATTAGCTACACGGCTCAGCAGACAGTATCACACAGGAGAGGATTTGATACACAGCTAAGCAAACAGTATCACACAGGAGAGGATTAGATACACAGCTCAGCAGATGGTATCACACAGGATAGAATTAGATACACTGCTCAGCAGACAGTATCACACAGGGCAGGATTAGATACACGGTTCAGCAGACAGTATCACACAGGGTAGGATTAGATACACGGCTCAGCAGACAGTATCACATAGGAGAGGATTAGATACACAGCTCAGCAGACAGTATCACACAGGAGAGGATTAGATACACGGCTCAGCAGACAGTATCACACAGGAGAGGATTAGATACACTGCTCAGCAGATAGTATCACACAGGAGAGGATTAGATGCACAGCTCAGCAGACAGTATCACACAGGAGAGGATTAGATACACGGCTCATCAGACAGTATCGCACAGGAGAGGATTAGATACATAGCTCATCAGACAGTATCACACAGGACAGGATTAGATACACAGCTCAGCAGACAGTATCACACAGGAGAGGATTAGATACACAGCTCAGCTGACAGTATCACACAGGAGAGGATTAGATACACGGCTCAGCAGACAGTATCGCACAGGAGAGGATTAGATACACAGCTCAGCAGCCGGTATCACACATGAGAGGATTAGATACACTGCTCAGCAGACGGTATCACACAGGAGAGGATTAGATACACTGCTCAGCAGACAGTATCACACAGGGTAGGATTAGAGATACAGCTCAGCAGACAGTATCACACAGCATAGGATTAGATACACAGCTCAGCAGACAGTATCACACAGCATAGGATTAGATACACAGCACAGCAGTCAGTATCACACAGGAGAGGATTTGATACACAGCTCAGCAGACAGTATCACACAGGAGAGGATTAGATACACAGCTCAGCTGACAATATCACACAGGATAGGATTAGATATACAGCTCAGCAGACAGTATCACACAGGATAGGCTTAGATACACAGCTCACCTGACAGTATCACACAGTAGAGGATTATATACATGGCTCAGCAGACAGTATCACACAGGATAGGCTTAGATACACAGCTCAGCAGGCAGTATCACACAGGAAAGGATTAGATACACAGCTCAGCAAACAGTATCACACAGGAGAGGATTAGATACATAGCTCAGCAGACAGTATCACACAGGAAAGGATTAGATACACAGCTCAGCAGATGGTATCACACAGGATAGGATTAGATACACAACTCAGCTGACAGTATCACACAGCACAGGATTAGATACAAAGCTCAGCAGATAGTATCACACAGGAGTGGATTAGATACACGGCTCAGCAGACAGTATCGCACAGGGCGGGATTAGATATACAGCTCAGCAGACAGTATCACACAGGAGTGGATTAGATCCATGGCTCAGCAGACAGTATCGCACAGGGCGGGATTAGATACACGGCTCAGCAGACAGTATCACACAGGATAGAATCATAGAATCATAGAATCATAGAATGGTAGAGTTGGAGGGGACCTCCTGGGTCATCTGGTCCAACCCCCTGCTCAAAGCAGGATTCACTAGATCATCTCAGACAGATGTCTGTCCAGCCTCTGTTTGAAGACGTCCATTGAAGGGGAACTCACCACCTCTCGTGGCTGCCTGTTCCACTCATTAATCACCCTAACTGTCAAAAAGTTTTTTCTAATATCTAATCTGTGTCTCCTCCCATTTAGTTTCATCCCATTGCTTCTAGTCTTTCCTTGTGCAAATGAGAATAAAGATGATCCTTCTACAATGTGACAGCCCTTGACATATTTGTAGACAGCTATTAAGTCTCCTCTCAGTCTTCTTTTTTGCAAGCTAAACATTCCCAAATCCTGCAACCGTTCCTCATAGGACATGGTTTGCAGACCAGTCACCATTCTGGTCGCTCTTCTCTGAACTTGCTCCAGTTTGTCTTTGTCTTTTTTAAAATGTGGTGCCCAAAACTGTACACAGTATTCCAGATGAGGTCTGACCAAAGAGGAGTAAAGACCGATAATGACTTCACGTGATCTAGACTGTATGCTTCTGTTAATACATCCCAGAATTGTATTTGCCTTTTTTGCTGCTGCATCACACTGTTGACTCATGTTCAGTCTATGATCTATTAGTATACCTAAGTCTTTTTCACATGTACTGTTGCTTAGCTCTATTCCTCCCATTCTGTATATGCTTTTTTCATTTTTATTGCCCAGATGTAGTACTTTGCATTTTTCCCTGTTAAAAACCATTCTGTTGGTTGCTGCCCACTGCTCCAGTTTATTTAGGTCTTTTTGAATCCTCTCTCTCTCTTCTCTAGTATTAGCTATCCCTCCTAGCTTTGTGTCATCAGCAAATTTAATCAGTTTACCCTCAATTCCTTCATCTAAATCATTGATAAAGATGTTGAACAATACAGGTCCCAGGACGGAGCCCTGTGGTACCCCACTTGAGACAATCATCCAGCTGGATGTGAAGCCATTTACAACCACCCTTTGAGTCCGATCACTAAGCCAGTTATGAATCCACCTAACAGTTGCCTGGTCCATTGCATACTTGGTCATTTTTTCAATAAGGATGGTGTGAGATACTTTGTCAAATGCTTTGCTGAAGTCAAGATATACTATATCTACAGCATTTCCCTGATCCACCCAGTCAGTGATTCTGTCATAGAAGGAAATTAAGTTAGTCTGACATGACTTGTTAGTTACAAACCCATGCTGACTCTGGTTAATCACTTCATTCTTATCCATGTACTTACATACATGTTGTTTAATAATTTGTTCAAAGATCTTTCCTGGTATAGAAGTCAGACTCACCGGCCTATAGTTCCCTGGGTCCACCTTCTTCCCCTTTTTGAAGATAGGAACAACATTTGCTCTTCTCCAGTCTTCTGGGACTTCTCCTGTTCTCCAAGAATTTTCAAAGATTATGGAGAGTGGTTCTAAAATTTCTTCTACGATCTCCTTCAGTACTCTGGGGTGTAATTCATCTGGACCTGGAGACTTGAACTCATTTATGTTAGCTAAATATTCCCTCACAATCTTTCTGTTTACAGATAACTTGGATTCCTCTATTCCTTTAAAAGGACAGTGAAGATCAGTTGATGTTACATTTTCTTTCTGAGAGAAAACAGATGCAAAATAGGAATTAAAAAGTTCGGCCTTCTCAACATCCTCTCTTACCATTTCTCCATTTTCATCCTGTAAAAATCCTATAGCATCTTTGACTTTTCTTTTACTTTTGACATACCCCCAAAATCCTTTTTTATTGCTTTTGACATCTCTTGCAAGCCTTAATTCATTGTCAGCTTTAGCTAACCTGATACGTGCCCTACAGGATCTGCAGACTGCATTATAATCTCCTTTAGATATGCCTCCCTCTTTCCATTTAATAAACATTTCTTTCTTTCTTTTTAGCATGTGTTTAAGTTCTGTGTTCATCCATCCTGGTTTCCTTAAATGCTTCCCATTCTTCCTACTTTTCGGGATTGTTAACGATTGTGCTTTGAGAATTTCATTTTTAAAAATTTCCCATCCTTCCTGGACATTTTTGTCCTTAAGGACATCCAGCCATTGGATCCCTCCTATTCTCTTTCTGAGTCTCTTAAAATCTGCCTTTCTAAAATCTAACCTTGAAGTTTGAGTCTTCACATGTCTTCCTCCTCTAGTTATCCAAAATTCTATAATAGCATGATCGCTGCCTCCTAGGGTCCCAGCCACCTTTACCTCCTCAACCATTTCCTCCCTGTTTATAAGGATTAGATCCAAAGTAGCAGATCCCCTTGTTTTCTCCCCTACCTTTTGGAAGATAAAGTTGTCAGCAAGAGAGGATAAGAATTTGCTTGACCTGTTAGTTTTACTTGAGAGAGATTCCCAACAAATGTCTGGATAGTTGAAATCTCCCATGACCACTACGTCATATTTTTTGGAGAACTTGGTCATTTGATACATAAAGAGTTCATCCATATCTTCAGCTTGCCCAGGTGGCCTGTAGTAAATGCCTACAATGGTGTCCTTTCCGTTGTTCTCTCCTTGTATTCTTACCCAAACAGTTTCCACAGAACTCCCAGTCTCTGAAGCTTCAATCTCTGTGCAGATATACGCTTTTCTAACATACAATGCAACACCTCCTCCTCGTTTATCAAGTCTGTTTCTTGCAAATAAGTTGTATCCTTTTAGCCTTTTATTCCAATCATGTGTATCGTCCCACCAAGTTTCAGTGATTCCAATGACATCATATTTCTTTTCCTGCATTAGTAGTTCCAATTCTCCTTGTTTGTTGCCCATGCTTTGTGCATTTGTATAAAAACATTTTAGTTTGTGATTGGTTTCTCTTCCTCCCATATTTTTATTATTTAAATTGTTTTGTCTTTGTTCTTCCTTTCCACTTCCAGTAGCAGAGATCTCAATAGTATTTGTCAGCTGCATGGCTTTTTCTGGCCTTTTGCTTCCCTTCCCACATTGTTCTAGTTTAAAGCTCTTCTGATGAGTGTAGCAAGGCGACTTCCAAATACATGTTTTCCAGTCTTCGTAAGGTGCACCCCATCTCTAGCAAGTAGTCCATCGTATAGGTAATTCATTCCGTGATCCAGAAATCCAAATCCTTGTTGACGGCACCATCGACGTAGCCAGTTGTTCACCTGTAGAATCTTATTCCACCTCATTGTTCCATGGCCATCCACTGGGAGGATGGATGAGAAGACCACCTGCGCTCCCAATTCTTTCACTTTCTTGCCTAAGTCTTCAAAGTCACTGCAGATGGTTTCCAGGTCCTTTCCTGCGGTGTCATTTGTCCCCACATGTATTAGCAGGAATGGGTAGTGATCTGTAGGTCTGAAGAGTCTTGATATCCTGTCAGACACATCTTTAATTTTTGCTCCTGGAAGACAGCACATTTCTCTTGAGGTTATGTCTGGTCTGCAGATAGCGGCCTCTGTTCCTCTTAACAGGGAATCCCCCATGACCACCACTCTCCGTTTTTTCTTCACAACATTCTTCTTTCTCCATCCAGGAGGATTCTGAGGGCTTACAAGGTTATTCATTGCTGGCAAAGTCTTATTTTGCTGTATTTCTACAGGATACAGGATTAGATACAGGATTAGATACACTGCTCAGCAGATAGTATCACACAGGATAGGATTAGATGCACAGCTCAGCAGACAGTATCACACAGGAGAGGATTAGATACACGGCTCAGCAGACATTATCACACAGGAGAGGATTAGATACACGGCTCAGCAGATGGTATCACACAGGAAAGGATTAGATACACAGCTCAGCAGACAGTATCACACAGGAGAGGATTAGATACACGGCTCAGCAGACATTATCACACAGGAGAGGATTAGATACACAGCTCAGCAGATGGTATCACACAGGAAAGGATTAGATACACAGCTCAGCAGACAGTATCACAAAGGATAGGATTAGATACACAGCTCAGTAGCTGGTATCACACAGGATAGGTTTAGATACACTGCTCAGCAGATGGTATCACACAGGATATGATTAGATACAGGGCTCAGCAGACAGTATCACACAGGAGAGGATTAGTTACACGGCTCAGCAGATGGTATCACACAGGATAGGATTAGATACACAGCTCAGCAGACAGTATCACACAGGGCAGGATTAGATACACGGTTCAGCAGACAGTATCACACAGGGTAGGATTAGATACACGGCTCAGCAGACAGTATCACATAGGAGAGGATTAGATACACAGCTCAGCAGACAGTATCACACAGGAGAGAATTAGATACACGGCTCAGCAGACAGTATCACACAGGATAGGATTAGATACACTGCTCAGCAGATAGTATCACACAGGAGAGGATTAGATGCACAGCTCAGCAGACAGTATCACACAGGAGAGGATTAGATACACGGCTCATCAGACAGTATCGCACAGGAGAGGATTAGATACATAGCTCATCAGACAGTATCACACAGGACAGGATTAGATACACAGCTCAGCAGACAGTATCACACAGGAGAGGATTAGATACATAGCTCATCAGACAGTATCACACAGGACAGGATTAGATACACGGCTCAGCAGACAGTATCACACAGGAGAGGATTAGATACACAGCTCAGCTGACAGTATCACACAGGAGAGGATTAGATACACAGCTCAGCAGACAGTATCGCACAGGAGAGGATTAGATACATAGCTCATCAGACAGTATCACACAGGACAGGATTAGATACACAGCTCAGCAGTCAGTATCACACAGGAGAGGATTAGATACACAGCTCAGCTGACAGTATCACACAGGAGAGGATTAGATACACGGTTCAGCAGACAGTATCACACAGGGTAGGATTAGCTACACGGCTCAGCAGACAATATCACACAGGAGAGGATTAGATACACGGCTCAGCAGACAGTATCACACAGGAGAGGATTTGATACACAGCTCAGCAGACAGTATCACACAGGAGAGGATTAGATACACAGCTCAGCAGATGGTATCACACAGGAGAGGATTAGATACACAGCTCAGCAGACAGTATCACACAGGGCAGGATTAGATACACGGTTCAGCAGACAGTATCACACAGGGTAGGATTAGCTACACGGCTCAGCAGACAATATCACACAGGAGAGGATTAGATACACGGCTCAGCAGACAGTATCACACAGGAGAGGATTTGATACACAGCTCAGCAGACAGTATCACACAGGAGAGGATTAGATACACAGCTCAGCAGATGGTATCACACAGGATAGGATTAGATACACTGCTCAGCAGACAGTATCACACAGGGCAGGATTAGATACACGGTTCAGCAGACAGTATCACACAGGGTAGGATTAGCTACACGGCTCAGCAGACAGTATCACACAGGAGAGGATTTGATACACAGCTCAGCAGACAGTATCACACAGGAGAGGATTAGATACACAGCTCAGCAGATGGTATCACACAGGATAGAATTAGATACACTGCTCAGCAGACAGTATCACATAGGGCAGGATTAGATACACGGTTCAGCAGACAGTATCACACAGGAGAGGATTAGATACACGGCTCAGCAGACAGTATCACACAGGAGAGGATTAGATACACAGCTCAGCAGATGGTATCACACAGGATAGGATTAGATACACTGCTCAGCAGACAGTATCACACAGGGCAGGATTAGATACACGGTTCAGCAGACAGTATCACACAGGGTAGGATTAGCTACACGGCTCAGCAGACAGTATCACACAGGAGAGGATTTGATACACAGCTCAGCAGACAGTATCACACAGGAGAGGATTAGATACACAGCTCAGCAGATGGTATCACACAGGATAGAATTAGATACACTGCTCAGCAGACAGTATCACATAGGGCAGGATTAGATACACGGCTCAGCAGACAGTATCACATAGGAGAGGATTAGATACACAGCTCAGCAGACAGTATCACACAGGAGAGGATTAGATACACGGCTCAGCAGACAGTATCACACAGGACAGGATTAGATACACAGCTCAGCAGACAGTATCACACAGGAGAGGATTAGATACACAGCTCAGCAGACAGTATCGCACAGGAGAGGATTAGATACACAGCTCAGCAGCCGGTATCACACAGGAGAGGATTAGATACACTGCTCAGCAGACGGTATCACACAGGAGAGGATTAGATACACGGTTGAGCAGACAGTATCACACAGGGTAGGATTAGAGATACAACTCAGCAGACAGTATCACACAGCATAGGATTAGATACACAGCTCAGCAGACAGTATCACACAGCATAGGATTAGATACACAGCACAGCAGTCAGTATCACACAGGAGAGGATTTGATACACAGCTCAGCAGACAGTATCACACAGGAGAGGATTAGATACACAGCTCAGCTGACAATATCACACAGGATAGGATTATATACATGGCTCAGCAGACAGTATCACACAGGATAGGCTTAGATACACAGCTCACCTGACAGTATCACACAGTAGAGGATTATATACATGGCTCAGCAGACAGTATCACACAGGATAGGCTTAGATACACAGCTCAGCAGGCAGTATCACACAGGAAAGGATTAGATACACAGCTTAGCAAACAGTATCACACAGGAGTGGATTAGATCCACGGCTCAGCAGACAATATCACACAGGAGAGGATTAGATGCACAGCTCAGCAGATAGTATCACACAGGACAGGATTAGATGCACAGCTCAGCAGACAGTATCACACAGGAGAGGATTAGATACACAGCTCAGCAGACAGTATCACACAGGAGAGGATTAGATACACTGCTCAGCAGATAGTATCACACAGGAGAGGGTTAGATACACAGCTCAGCAGACAGTATCACAAAGGATAGGATTAGATACACAGCTCAGCAGCTGGTATCACACAGGATAGGTTTAGATACACTGCTCAGCAGATGGTATCACACAGGATATGATTAGATACAGGGCTCAGCAGACAGTATCACACAGGAATGGATTAGATACACGGCTCAGCAGGCAGTATCGCACAGGGCGGGATTAGATACACGGCTCAGCAGACAGTATCACACAGGATAGGATTAGATACACTGCTCAGCAGATAGTATCACACAGGATAGGATTAGATGCACAGCTCAGCAGACAGTATCACACAGGAGAGGATTAGATACACAGCTCAGCAGACAGTATCACACAGTAGAGGATTAGATACACGGCTCAGCAGACAGTATCACACAGGAGAGGATTAGATACACTGCTCAGCAGATAGTATCACACAGGAGAGGATTAGATACACAGCTCAGCAGACAGTATCACAAAGGATAGGATTAGATACACAGCTCAGCAGCTGGTATCACACAGGATAGGCTTAGATACACTGCTCAGCAGATGGTATCACACAGGATATGATTAGATACAGGGCTCAGCAGACAGTATCACACAGGAGAGGATTAGATACACAGCTCAGCAGACAGTATCACACAGGAGAGGATTAGATACACAGCTCAGCAGATGGTATCACACAGGGCAGGATTAGATACACGGTTCAGCAGACAGTATCACACAGGGTAGGATTAGATACACGGCTCAGCAGACAGTATCACACAGGAGAGGATTTGATACACAGCTCAGCAGACAGTATCACACAGGAGAGGATTAGATACACAGCTCAGCAGATGGTATCACACAGGATAGGATTAGATACACTGCTCAGCAGACAGTATCACACAGGGCAGGATTAGATACACGGTTCAGCAGACAGTATCACACAGGGTAGGATTAGCTACACGGCTCAGCAGACAGTATCACACAGGAGAGGATTTGATACACAGCTCAGCAGACAGTATCACTCAGGAGAGGATTAGATACACAGCTCAGCAGATGGTATCACACAGGATAGAATTAGATACACTGCTCAGCAGACAGTATCACACAGGGCAGGATTAGATACACGGTTCAGCAGACAGTATCACACAGGGTAGGATTAGATACACGGCTCAGCAGACAGTATCACATAGGAGAGGATTAGATACACAGCTCAGCAGACAGTATCACACAGGAGAGAATTAGATACACGGCTCAGCAGACAGTATCACACAGGAGAGGATTAGATACACTGCTCAGCAGATAGTATCACACAGGAGAGGATTAGATGCACAGCTCAGCAGACAGTATCACACAGGAGAGGATTAGATACACGGCTCATCAGACAGTATCGCACAGGAGAGGATTAGATACATAGCTCATCAGACAGTATCACACAGGACAGGATTAGATACACGGCTCAGCAGACAGTATCACACAGGAGAGGATTAGATACATAGCTCATCAGACAGTATCACACAGGACAGGATTAGATACACGGCTCAGCAGACAGTATCACACAGGAGAGGATTAGATACACAGCTCAGCTGACAGTATCACACAGGAGAGGATTAGATACACAGCTCAGCAGACAGTATCGCACAGGAGAGGATTAGATACATAGCTCATCAGACAGTATCACACAGGACAGGATTAGATACACAGCTCAGCAGACAGTATCACACAGGAGAGGATTAGATACACAGCTCAGCTGACAGTATCACACAGGAGAGGATTAGATACACAGCTCAGCAGATGGTATCACACAGGATAGGATTAGATACACTGCTCAGCAGACAGTATCACACAGGGCAGGATTAGATACACGGTTCAGCAGACAGTATCACACAGGGTAGGATTAGCTACACGGCTCAGCAGACAGTATCACACAGGAGAGGATTTGATACACAGCTCAGCAGACAGTATCACACAGGAGAGGATTAGATACACAGCTCAGCAGATGGTATCACACAGGATAGAATTAGATACACTGCTCAGCAGACAGTATCACACAGGAGAGGATTTGATACACAGCTCAGCAGACAGTATCACACAGGAGAGGATTAGATACACAGCTCAGCAGATGGTATCACACAGGATAGAATTAGATACACTGCTCAGCAGACAGTATCACACAGGGCAGGATTAGATACACGGTTCAGCAGACAGTATCACACAGGGTAGGATTAGATACACGGCTCAGCAGACAGTATCACACAGGAGAGGATTAGATACACAGCTCAGCAGACAGTATCGCACAGGAGAGGATTAGATACACAGCTCAGCAGACAGTATCGCACAGGAGAGGATTAGATACACAGCTCAGCAGCCGGTATCACACAGGAGAGGATTAGATACACTGCTCAGCAGACGGTATCACACAGCAGAGGATTAGATACACGGTTGAGCAGACAGTATCACACAGGGTAGGATTAGAGATACAACTCAGCAGACAGTATCACACAGCATAGGATTAGATACACAGCACAGCAGTCAGTATCACACAGGAGAGGATTTGATACACAGCTCAGCAGACAGTATCACTCAGGAGAGGATTAGATACACAGCTCAGCAGATGGTATCACACAGGATAGAATTAGATACACTGCTCAGCAGACAGTATCACACAGGGCAGGATTAGATACACGGTTCAGCAGACAGTATCACACAGGGTAGGATTAGATACACGGCTCAGCAGACAGTATCACATAGGAGAGGATTAGATACACAGCTCAGCAGACAGTATCACACAGGAGAGAATTAGATACACGGCTCAGCAGACAGTATCACACAGGAGAGGATTAGATACACTGCTCAGCAGATAGTATCACACAGGAGAAGATTAGATGCACAGCTCAGCAGACAGTATCACACAGGAGAGGATTAGATACACGGCTCATCAGACAGTATCGCACAGGAGAGGATTAGATACATAGCTCATCAGACAGTATCACACAGGACAGGATTAGATACACGGCTCAGCAGACAGTATCACACAGGAGAGGATTAGATACATAGCTCATCAGACAGTATCACACAGGACAGGATTAGATACACGGCTCAGCAGACAGTATCACACAGGAGAGGATTAGATACACGGCTCAGCTGACAGTATCACACAGGAGAGGATTAGATACACAGCTCAGCAGACAGTATCGCACAGGAGAGGATTAGATACATAGCTCATCAGACAGTATCACACAGGACAGGATTAGATACACAGCTCAGCAGACAGTATCACACAGGAGAGGATTAGATACACAGCTCAGCTGACAGTATCACACAGGAGAGGATTAGATACACAGCTCAGCAGATGGTATCACACAGGATAGGATTAGATACACTGCTCAGCAGACAGTATCACACAGGGCAGGATTAGATACACGGTTCAGCAGACAGTATCACACAGGGTAGGATTAGCTACACGGCTCAGCAGACAGTATCACACAGGAGAGGATTAGATACACAGCTCAGCTGACAGTATCACACAGGAGAGGATTAGATACATAGCTCATCAGACAGTATCACACAGGAGAGGATTAGATACACAGCTCAGCAGATGGTATCACACAGGATAGAATTAGATACACTGCTCAGCAGACAGTATCACACAGGGCAGGATTAGATACACGGTTCAGCAGACAGTATCACACAGGGTAGGATTAGATACACGGCTCAGCAGACAGTATCACATAGGAGAGGATTAGATACACAGCTCAGCAGACAGTATCACACAGGAGAGGATTAGATACACGGCTCAGCAGACAGTATCACACAGGAGAGGATTAGATACACTGCTCAGCAGATAGTATCACACAGGAGAGGATTAGATGCACAGCTCAGCAGACAGTATCACACAGGAGAGGATTAGATACACAGCTCAGCAGACAGTATCACACAGGAGAGGATTAAATACACGGCTCATCAGACAGTATCGCACAGGAGAGGATTAGATACATAGCTCATCAGACAGTATCACACAGGACAGGATTAGATACACAGCTCAGCAGACAGTATCACACAGGAGAGGATTAGATACATAGCTCATCAGACAGTATCACACAGGACAGGATTAGATACACGGCTCAGCAGACAGTATCACACAGGAGAGGATTAGATACACAGCTCAGCTGACAGTATCACACAGGAGAGGATTAGATACACAGCTCAGCAGACAGTATCGCACAGGAGAGGATTAGATACATAGCTCATCAGACAGTATCACACAGGACAGGATTAGATACACAGCTCAGCAGACAGTATCACACAGGAGAGGATTAGATACACAGCTCAGCTGACAGTATCACACAGGAGAGGATTAGATACACAGCTCAGCAGACAGTATCGCACAGGAGAGGATTAGATACACAGCTCAGCAGCCGGTATCACACAGGAGAGGATTAGATACACTGCTCAGCAGACGGTATCACACAGGAGAGGATTAGATACACTGCTCAGCAGACAGTATCACACAGGGTAGGATTAGAGATACAGCTCAGCAGACAGTATCACACAGCATAGGATTAGATACACAGCTCAGCAGACAGTATCACACAGTATAAGATTAGATACACTGCTCAGCAGACAGTATCACACAGGAGAGGATTTGATACACAGCTCAGCAGACAGTATCACACAGGATAGGATTATATACATGGCTCAGCAGACAGTATCTCACAGGATAGGCTTAGATACACAGCTCACCTGACAGTATCACACAGTAGAGGATTTGATACACAGCTCAGCAGACAGTATCACACAGGATAGGATTATATACATGGCTCAGCAGACAGTATCACACAGGATAGGCTTAGATACACAGCTCAGCAGGCAGTATCACACAGGAAAGGATTAGATACACAGCTCAGCAAACAGTATCACACAGGAGAGGATTAGATACATAGCTCAGCAGACAGTATCACACAGGAAAGGATTAGATACACAGCTCAGCAGATGGTATCACACAGGATAGGATTAGATACACAACTCAGCTGACAGTATCACACAGCACAGGATTAGATACAAAGCTCAGCAGATAGTATCACACAGGAGTGGATTAGATACACGGCTCAGCAGACAGTATCGCACAGGGCGGGATTAGATATACAGCTCAGCAGACAGTATCACACAGGAGAGGATTAGATACACTGCTCAGCAGATAGTATCACACAGGAGAGGATTAGATACACAGCTCAGCAGACAGTATCACAAAGGATAGGATTAGATACACAGCTCAGCAGCTGGTATCACACAGGATAGGTTTAGATACACTGCTCAGCAGATGGTATCACACAGGATATGATTAGATACAGGGCTCAGAAGACAGTATCACACAGGAGTGGATTAGATACACGGCTCAGCAGGCAGTATCGCACAGGGCGGGATTAGATACACGGCTCAGCAGACAGTATCACACAGGATAGGATTAGATACACTGCTCAGCAGATAGTATCACACAGGATAGGATTAGATGCACAGCTCAGCAGACAGTATCACACAGGAGAGGATTAGATGCACAGCTCAGCAGACAGTATCACACAGTAGAGGATTAGATACACGGCTCAGCAGACAGTATCACACATGAGAGGATTAGATACACTGCTCAGCAGATAGTATCACACAGGAGAGGATTAGATACACAGCTCAGCAGACAGTATCACAAAGGATAGGATTAGATACACAGCTCAGCAGCTGGTATCACACAGGATAGGTTTAGATACACTGCTCAGCAGATGGTATCACACAGGATATGATTAGATACAGGGCTCAGCAGACAGTATCACACAGGAGAGGATTAGATACACAGCTCAGCAGACAGTATCACACAGGAGAGGATTAGATACACAGCTCAGCAGATGGTATCACACAGGGCAGGATTAGATACACGGTTCAGCAGACAGTATCACACAGGGTAGGATTAGATACACGGCTCAGCAGACACTATCACACAGGAGAGGATTTGATACACAGCTCAGCAGACAGTATCACACAGGAGAGGATTAGATACACAGCTCAGCAGATGGTATCACACAGGATAGGATTAGATACACTGCTCAGCAGACAGTATCACACAGGGCAGGATTAGATACACGGCTCAGCAGACAGTATCACACAGGAGAGGATTTGATACACAGCTCAGCAGACAGTATCACTCAGGAGAGGATTAGATACACAGCTCAGCAGACAGTATCACACAGGGCAGGATTAGATACACGGTTCAGCAGACAGTATCACACAGGGTAGGATTAGATACACGGCTCAGCAGACAGTATCACATAGGAGAGGATTAGATACACAGCTCAGCAGACAGTATCACACAGGAGAGAATTAGATACACGGCTCAGCAGACAGTATCACACAGGAGAGGATTAGATACACTGCTCAGCAGATAGTATCACACAGGAGAGGATTAGATGCACAGCTCAGCAGACAGTATCACACAGGAGAGGATTAGATACACGGCTCATCAGACAGTATCGCACAGGAGAGGATTAGATACATAGCTCATCAGACAGTATCACACAGGACAGGATTAGATACACGGCTCAGCAGACAGTATCACACAGGAGAGGATTAGATACATAGCTCATCAGACAGTATCACACAGGACAGGATTAGATACACGGCTCAGCAGACAGTATCACACAGGAGAGGATTAGATACACAGCTCAGCTGACAGTATCACACAGGAGAGGATTAGATACACAGCTCAGCAGACAGTATCGCACAGGAGAGGATTAGATACATAGCTCATCAGACAGTATCACACAGGACAGGATTAGATACACAGCTCAGCAGACAGTATCACACAGGAGAGGATTAGATACACAGCTCAGCTGACAGTATCACACAGGAGAGGATTAGATACACAGCTCAGCAGATGGTATCACACAGGATAGGATTAGATACACTGCTCAGCAGACAGTATCACACAGGGCAGGATTAGATACACGGTTCAGCAGACAGTATCACACAGGGTAGGATTAGCTACACGGCTCAGCAGACAGTATCACACAGGAGAGGATTTGATACACAGCTCAGCAAACAGTATCACACAGGAGAGGATTAGATACACAGCTCAGCAGATGGTATCACACAGGATAGAATTAGATACACTGCTCAGCAGACAGTATCACACAGGGCAGGATTAGATACACGGTTCAGCAGACAGTATCACACAGGGTAGGATTAGATACACGGCTCAGCAGACAGTATCACACAGGAGAGGATTTGATACACAGCTCAGCAGACGGTATCACACAGGGCAGGATTAGATACACGGTTCAGCAGACAGTATCACACAGGGTAGGATTAGATACACAGCTCAGCAGACAGTATCACACAGGGTAGGATTAGATACACGGTTCAGCAGACAGTATCACACATGGTAGGATTAGATACACGGCTCAGCAGACAGTATCACACAGGAGAGGATTAGATACACAGCTCAGCAGATGGTATCACACAGGATAGGATTAGATACACTGCTCAGCAGACAGTATCACACAGGGCAGGATTAGATACACGGTTCAGCAGACAGTATCACACAGGGTAGGATTAGATACACGGCTCAGCAGACAGTATCACACAGGAGAGGATTAGATACACAGCTCAGCAGATGGTATCACACAAGATAGGATTAGATACACTGCTCAGCAGACAGTATCACACAGGGCAGGATTAGATACACGGTTCAGCAGACAGTATCACACAGGGTAGGATTAGATACACGGCTCAGCAGACAGTATCACACAGGAGAGGATTAGATACACTGCTCAGCAGACAGTATCACACAGGGCAGGATTAGATACACAGCTCAGCAGATGGTATCACACAGGATAGAATTAGATACACTGCTCAGCAGACAGTATCACACAGGGCAGGATTAGATACACGGTTCAGCAGACAGTATCACACAGGGTAGGATTAGATACACGGCTCAGCAGACAGTATCACACAGGAGAGGATTAGATACACAGCTCAGCAGACAGTATCACACAGGAGAGGATTAGATACACGGCTCAGCAGACAGTATCACACAGGAGAGGATTAGATACACTGCTCAGCAGATAGTATCACACAGGATAGGATTAGATGCACAGCTCAGCAGACAGTATCACACAGGAGAGGATTAGATACACGGCTCATCAGACAGTATCGCACAGGAGAGGATTAGATACATAGCTCATCAGACAGTATCACACAGGACAGGATTAGATACACAGCTCAGCAGACAGTATCACACAGGAGAGGATTAGATACATAGCTCATCAGACAGTATCACACAGGACAGGATTAGATACACGGCTCAGCAGACAGTATCACACAGGAGAGGATTAGATACACAGCTCAGCTGACAGTATCACACAGGAGAGGATTAGATACACAGCTCAGCAGACAGTATCACACAGGAGAGGATTAGATACACAGCTCAGCAGATAGTATCACACAGGATAGGATTAGATATACAGCTCAGCAGACAGTATCACACAGGAGTGGATTAGATACACAGCTCAGCAGACAGTATCACACAGGATAGGATTAGATACACAGCTCAGCAGATGGTATCACACAGGATAGGATTAGATACACTGCTCAGCTGATGGTATCACACAGGATAGGATTAGATGCACAGCTCAGTAGGCAGTATCACACAGGAGAGGATTAGATACACGGCTCAGCAGACAGTATCACACAGGAGAGGATCAGATACAGCTCAGCTGACAGTATCACACAGGAGTGGATTAGATACACGGCTCAGCAGGCAGTATCGCACAGGGCGGGATTAGATACACAGCTCAGCAGACAGTATCACACAGGATAGGATTAGACACACAGCTCAGCAGACAGTATCACACAGGAGAGGATTAGATACATGGCTCAGCAGACAGCATCACACAGCATAGGATTAGATACACGGTTCAGCAGACAGTATCACACAGGAGGGGATTAGATACACAGCTCAGCAGACAGTATCACACAGGAGGGGATTAGATACACAGCTCAGCAGACAGTATCACACAGGATAAGATTAGATGCACAGCTCAGCAGACAGAATCACACAGGATTAGATACATAGCTCAGCAGACAGTATCACACAGGAGAGGATTAGATACACAGCTCAGCAGACAGTATCACACAGGAGAGGATGAGATACACAGCATAGCTTTAGATACACAGCTCAGCAGACAGTATCACACAGCATAGGATTAGATACATGGCTCAACAGACAGTATCACACAGGAGGGGATTAGATACACAGCTCAGCAGACAGTATCACACAGGATAAGATTAGATACACAGCTCAGCAGACAGTATCACACAGGATAAGATTAGATACACAGCTCAGCAGACAGTATTACACAGGAGAGGATTAGATGCACAGCTCAGCAGACAGTAACACACAGGACAGGATTAGATACACAGCTCAGCAGACAGTATCACACAGGATAAGATTAGATACACAGCTCAGCAGACAGTATTACACAGGAGAGGATTAGATGCACAGCTCAGCAGACAGTAACACACAGGACAGGATTAGATACGCAGCTCAGCAGACAGTATCTCACAGGAGAGGATTAGATACATGGCTCAGCAGACAGTATCACACGGCATAGGATTAGATACACGGCTCAGCAGACAGTATCATACAGGAGGGGATTAGATACACAGCTGAGGAGACAGTATCACACAGGAGAGGATTAGATACACTGCTCAGCATACAGTATCACACAGCATAGGATTAGATACACAGCTCAGCAGGCAGTATCACACAGTATAAGATTAGATACACAGCTCAGCAGACAGTATCACACAGCATAGGATTAGATACACGGCTCAGCAGACAGTATCACACAGGACAGGATTAGATACACAGCTCAGCAGACAGTATCACACAGGAGAGGATTAGATACACAGCTCAGCAGACAGTATCACACAGCATAGGATTAGATACACAGCTCAGCAGACAGTATCACACAGGAGAGGATTAGATACACAGATCAGCAGACAGTATCACACAGCATAGGATTAGATACACAGCTCAGCAGACAGTATCGCACAGGGCGGGATTAGATACACGGTTCATCAGACAGTATCACACAGGAGAGTATTAGATACACTGCTCAGCAGACAGTATCACACAGGAGTGGATTAGACACACGGCTCAGCAGACAGTATCGCACAGGGCGGGATTAGATACACGGTTCATCAGACAGTATCACACAGGAGAGTATTAGATACACTGCTCAGCAGACAGTATCACACAGGAGAGTATTAGATACACCGCTCAGCAGACGGTATCACACAGGAGAGAATTAGATACACAGCTCAGCAGACAGTATCACACAGGAGAGGATTAGATACACGGCTCAGCAGACAGTATCACACAGGAGATGATGAGATACACAGCATAGGTTTAGATACACAGCTCAGCAGGCACTATCACACAGCATAGGATTAGATACACGGCTCAACAGACAGTATCACACAGGAGGGGATTAGATACACAGCTCAGCAGACAGTATCACACAGGAGGGGATTAGATACACAGCTCAGCAGACAGTATCACACAGGATAAGATTAGATACACAGCTCAGCAGACAGTATCGCACAGGATAAGATTAGATACACAGCTCAGCAGACAGTATTACACAGGAGAGGATTAGATGCACAGCTCAGCAGACAGTATCACATAGGACAGGATTAGATACACAGTTCATCAGACAGTATCACACAGGAGAGGATTAGATACGCAGCTCAGCAGACAGTATCACACAGGAGAGGATTAGATACATGGCTCAGCAGACAGTATCACACAGCATAGGATTAGATACACGGCTCAGCAGACAGTATCACACAGGAGGGGATTAGATACACAGCTGAGGAGACAGTATCACACAGCATAGGATTAGATACACAGCTCAGCAGGCAGTATCACACAGCATAGGATTAGATACACAGCTCAGCAGACAGTATCACACAGCATAGGATTAGATACACAGCTCAGCAGACAGTATCTCACAGGAGAGGATTAGATACATGGCTCAGCAGACAGTATCACACAGCATAGGATTAGATACACGGCTCAGCAGACAGTATCACACAGGAGGGGATTAGATACACAGCTGAGGAGACAGTATCACACAGCATAGGATTAGATACACAGCTCAGCAGGCAGTATCACACAGCATAGGATTAGATACACAGCTCAGCAGACAGTATCACACAGCATAGGATTAGATACACAGCTCAGCAGACAGTATCGCACAGCATAGGATTAGATACACGGCTCAGCAGACAGTATCACACAGGACAGGATTAGATACACAGCTCAGCAGACAGTATCACACAGGAGAGGATTAGATACACAGCTCAGCAGACAGTATCACACAGCATAGGATTAGATACACGGCTCAGCATTCAGTATCACACAGGACAGGATTAGATACACAGCTCAGCAGACAGTATCACACAGGAGAGGATTAGATACACAGCTCAGCAGACAGTATCACACAGCGTAGGATTAGATACACAGCTCAGCAGACAGTATCACACAGGAGAGGATTAGATACACAGATCAGCAGACAGTATCACACAGCATAGGATTAGATACACAGCTCAGCAGACAGTATCACACAGGAGTGGATTAGATACACGGCTGAGCAGACAGTATCGCACAGGGCGGGATTAGATACACGGTTCAGCAGACAGTATCACACAGGAGAGTATTAGATACACTGCTCAGCAGACAGTATCACACAGGAGAGAATTAGATACACAGCTCAGCAGACGGTATCACACAGGAGAGGATTAGATACACGGCTCAGCAGACAGTGTCACACAGGGTAGGATTAGAGATACACGGCTCAGCAGACAGTATCACACAGGATAGGATTAGATACACGGCTCAGCAGACAGTATCACACAGGAGAGGATTAGATACACAGCTCAGCAGACAGTATCACACAGGGGATGATTAGATACACAGCTCAGCAGACAGTATCACAGGAGAGGATTAGATACACAGCTCAGCAGACTGTATCACACAGGACAGGATTAGATACACAGCTCAGCAGACAGTATCACACAGGATAGGATTAGATACACTGCTCAGCAGACAGTATCACTGTACAGGATTAGATACACAGCTCACCAGACAGTATCACACAGCATAGGATTAGATACACAGGTCAGCAAACAGTATCACACAGGATAGGATTAGATACACTGCTCAGCAGATGGTATCACACAGGATAGGATTAGATACACAGCTCAGCAGACAGTATCACACAGGAGAGGATTAGATACACAGCTCAGCTGACAGTATCACACAGCATAGGATTAGATACACAGCTCAGCAGACAGTATCACACAGGAGTGGATTAGATACACGGCTCAGCAGACAGTATCGCACAGGGCGGGATTAGATACACGGCTCAGCAGACAGTATCACACAGGATAGGATTAGATACACAGTTGATCAGACAGTATCACACAGGAGACGATTAGATACACAGCTCAGCAGACAGTATCACACATTAGAGGATTAGATACACAACTCAGCAGACAGTATCACACAGGATGGCATTAGGTACACAACTCAGCACACAGTTTCACCAGGAGAGGATTAGATACACGGCTCAGCAGACAGTATCGCACAGGAGAGGATTAGATACACGGCTCACCAGACAGTATCACACAGCATAGTATTAGAAACACAGCTCAGCAGACAGTATCACACAGGAGGGGATTAGATACACGGCTCAGCAGACAGTATCGCACAGGGCGGGATTAGATACATGGCTCAGCAAACAGTATCACACAGGATAGGATTAGATACACAGTTCACCATCACTGCGTCATAATAGCACTGCAGTATGTGGTGAGGGACTACAACTCCCATCAAGTGACAGTGCAGGCACCGATCATGTAACTAAACCATCACTGCGTCATAATAGCACTGCAGTATGTGGTGAGGGACTACAACTCCCAGCAAGTGACAGCGCAGGCACCGATCATGTAACTAAACCATCACTGCGTCATAATAGCACTGCAATATGTGGTGAGGGACTACAACTCCCAGCAAGTGACAGCGCAGGCACTGGTCATGTAACTAAACCATCACTGCGTTATAATAGCACTGCAGTATGTGGTGAGGGACTACAACTCCCAGCAAGTGACAGCGCAGGCACCGATCATGTAACTAAACCATCACTGTGTCATAATAGCACTGCAGTATGTGGTGAGGGACTACAACTCCCAGCAAGTTTATTTCTTTTTATTTTACACGCTGCTGTTTTCCACAGTGAATTACCAGAAAGATCTGCACCAAAATCATGAAGTGCAAATTTGCTGTTGTGGATTTTCTTGCGGATTTTTGCTAATTTCCTCTGATTTTCTATGGAAATCCTCCAGGAACAATCTGCCACATTTGAACAGATCTTCAGGCCTCATTCAGACATCTGTAGTTTTCTGGTACATTAAAAAAAAGGAAAAAAAACAAAACTGATTTTCATCAAAGGGATCGATCCGAATTGTATCAATGTTTGTTACTATATGCAAATAAAAAAAATATATATATATATGGATATGTGAGCTGCCCCATAGATGATAAAGGTGCGTATTATGTCTGTCAGTAACATGGATGTAAAAAAACAGACGTCTGAATGAGACGTTCACCCACAAGATCATCTAGCAATAGTGCAGCTCTGACCTGACACATAGCATTCACAGAAAGACTCCTGATCAGCACATATGATGTCTGTGATCTATAAAGAGTCCTCCACATTGTACCCACTACATATACATTCACAATAAAGCTGCCCCCGTAACATCAACTGCCCCACACCTACCACATATAGCCAGGTCCCCGCTCCCCCACACACAGTATATAGCCAAGATCCCCGCTCCCCCACACACAGTATATAGCCAGGTCCCCGCTCCCCCACACACAGTATATAGCCAAGGTCCCCGCTCCCCCACACACAGTATATAGCCAGGTCCCCGCTCCCCCACACAAAGTATATAGCCAAGGTCCCCGCTCCCCCACACACAGTATATAGCCAAGGTCCCCGCTCCCCCACACAAAGTATATAGACAAGGTCCCCGCTCCCCCACACAAAGTATATAGCCAGGTCCCCGCTCCCCCACACAAAGTATATAGCCAAGATCCCCTCCTCCATGTATAGCATATTTATCCAGGTCTCCCTCCCCCACACAAAGTATATAGCCAAGGTCCCCTCCTCCATGTATAGCATATTTATCCAGGTCCCCGCTCCCCCACATATAGCAAAGAGAACCAAGTCCAGCACCCCCTCCCCCACCACACAGCATACGGTATATAGACAAGACCCCCACACACAGCATACGGTATATAGACAAGTCCCCCACACACAGCATACGGTATATAGACAAGTCCCCCACACACAGTATACGGTATATAGACAAGTCCCCACACACAGCATACAGTATATAGACAAGTCCCCACACACAGCATACGGTATATAGACAAGTCCCCACACACAGCATACGGTATATAGACAAGTCCCCACACACAGCATACAGTATATAGACAAGTCCCCCACACAGCATACAGTATATAGACAAGTCCCCCACACACAGTATACAGTATATAGACAAGTCCCCCCGACACAGCATACGGTATATAGACAAGTCCCCCACACACAGCATACGGTATATAGACAAGTCCCCCACACACAGCATACAGATATAGACAAGTCCCCCATACACAGCATACGGTATATAGACAAGTCCCCCACACAGCATATGGTATATAGACAAGTCCCCCACACACAGCATACAGTATATAGACAAGTCCCCCACACACAGCATACGGTATATAGACAAGTCCCCCACACACAGCATACGGTATATAGACAAGTCACCCACACACAGCATACGGTATATAGACAAGTCCCCCACACACAGCATACGGTATATAGACAAGTCCCCCACACACAGCATACAGTATATAGACAAGTCCCCCACACACAGCATACGGTATATAGACAAGCTCCCCACACAGCATACGGTATATAGACAAGTCCCCCACACACAGCATACGGTATATAGACAAGTCCCCCCCACACAGCATACAGTATATAGACAAGTCCCCCCACACAGCATACAGTATATAGACAAGTCCCCCCCACACACAGCATACGGTATATAGACAAGTCCCCCACACACAGCATACGGTATATAGACAAGTCCCCCACACACAGCATACGGTATATAGACAAGTCCCCCCCACACAGCATACAGTATATACACAAGTCCCCCCACACAGCACACAGTATATAGACAAGTCCCCCCCACACACAGCATACGGTATATAGACAAGTCCCCCACACACAGCATACGGTATATAGACAAATCCCCCACACACAGCATACAGTATATAGACAAGTCCCCCCCACACAGCATACGGTATATAGACAAGTCCCCCACACAGAATACAGTATATAGACAAGCCCCCACACACAGCATACGGTATATAGGCAAGTCCCCCACACACAGCATACAGTATATAGACAAGTCCCCCATACACAGCATACGGTATATAGACAAGTCCCCCATACACAGCATACGGAATATAGACAAGTCCCCCATACACAGCATACGGTATATAGACAAGTCCCCCACACACAGCATACAGTATATAGACAAGTCCCCCACACACAGCATACGGTATATAGACAAGTCCCCCACACACAGCATACGGTATATAGACAAGTCCCCCACACACAGCATACGGTATATAGACAAGTCCCCCACACACAGCATACGGTATATAGACAAGTCCCCCATACACAGCATACGGTATATAGACAAGTCCCCCATACACAGCATACGGTATATAGACAAGTCCCCCACACACAGCATACGGTATATAGACAAGTCCCCCACACACAGCATACGGTATATAGACAAGTCCCCCACACACAGCATACGGTATATAGACAAGTCCCCCACACACAGCATACAGTATATAGACAAGTCCCCCACACAGCATACGGTATATAGACAAGTCCCCCCCACACACAGCATACAGTATATAGACAAGTCCCCCACACAGCATACGGTATATAGACAAGTCCCCCATACACAGCATACAGTATATAGACAAGTCCCCCACACACAGCATACAGTATATAGACAAGTCCCCCACACACAGCATACGGTATATAGACAAGTCCCCCCCACACAGCATAAAGTATATAGACAAGTCCCCCCCACACAGCATACGGTATATAGACAAGTCCCCCCCACACACAGCATACAGTATATAGACAAGTCCCCCACACAGCATACGGTATATAGACAAGTCCCCCATACACAGCATACAGTATATAGACAAGTCCCCCACACACAGCATACGGTATATAGACAAGTCCCCCCCACACAGCATACGGTATATAGACAAGTCCCCCCCACACAGCATACGGTATATAGACAAGTCCCCCCCACACAGCATAAAGTATATAGACAAGTCCCCCACACAGCATACGGTATATAGACAAGTCCCCCATACACAGCATACAGTATATAGACAAGTCCCCCTCACACACAGCATACAGTATATAGACAAGTCCCCCACACACAGCATACGGTATATAGACAAGTCCCCCCCACACAGCATAAAGTATATAGACAAGTCCCCCCCACACAGCATAAAGTATATAGACAAGTCCCCCATACACAGCATACAGTATATAGACAAGTCCCCCACACACAGCATACGGTATATAGACAAGTCCCCCACACACAGCATACGGTATATAGACAAGTCCCCCCCACACAGCATAAAGTATATAGACAAGTCCCCCACACACAGCATACGGTATATAAACAAGTCCCCCACACACAGCATACGGTATATAGACAAGTCCCCCATACACAGCATACAGTATATAGACAAGTCCCCCCACACAGCATACAGTATATAGACAAGTCCCCCACACACAGAATACAGTATATAGACAAGTCCCCCCACACAGCATACAGTATATAGACAAGTCCCCCACACACAGCATACAGTATATAGACAAGTCCCCCCCACACAGCATACGGTATATAGACAAGTCCCCCCCACACAGCATACGGTATATAGACAAGTCCCCCCCACACAGCATACGGTATATAGACAAGTCCCCCACACACAGCATACGGTATATAGACAAGTCCCCCCCACACAGCATAAAGTATATAGACAAGTCCCCCCCACACAGCATAAAGTATATAGACAAGTCCCCCATACACAGCATACAGTATATAGACAAGTCCCCCACACACAGCATACGGTATATAGACAAGTCCCCCACACACAGCATACGGTATATAGACAAGTCCCCCCCACACAGCATAAAGTATATAGACAAGTCCCCCACACACAGCATACGGTATATAGACAAGTCCCCCACACACAGCATACGGTATATAGACAAGTCCCTCATACACAGCATACAGTATATAGACAAGTCCCCCCACACAGCATACAGTATATAGACAAGTCCCCCACACACAGAATACAGTATATAGACAAGTCCCCCCACACAGCATACAGTATATAGACAAGTCCCCCACACACAGCATACAGTATATAGACAAGTCCCCCCCACACAGCATACGGTATATAGACAAGTCCCCCCCACACAGCATACGGTATATAGACAAGTCCCCCCCACACAGCATACGGTATATAGACAAGTCCCCCACACACAGCATACGGTATATAGACAAGTCCCCCCCACACAGCATACAGTATATAGACAAGTCCCCCCACACAGCATACAGTATATAGACAAGTCCTCCCCACACACAGCATACGGTATATAGACAAGTCCCCCACACACAGCATACGGTATATAGACAAGTCCCCCCCATACGGTATATAGACAAGTCCCCCACACACAGCATACGGTATATAGACAAGTCCCCCCCACACAGCATACAGTATATAGACAAGTCCCCCCCATACGGTATATAGACAAGTCCCCCACACACAGCATACGGTATATAGACAAGTCCCCCCCACACAGCATACAGTATATAGACAAGTCCCCCCACACAGCATACAGTATATAGACAAGTCCCCCCACACAGCATACAGTATATAGACAAGTCCCCCCCCACACACCATACGGTATATAGACAAGTCCACCACACAGAATACAGTATATAGACAAGCCCCCACACACAGCATACGGTATATAGACAAGTCCCCCACACACAGAATACAGTATATAGACAAGTCCCCCATACACAGCATACGGTATATAGACAAGTCCCCCACACACAGCATACGGTATATAGACAAGTCCCCCACACACAGCATACGGTATATAGACAAGTCCCCCACACACAGCATACGGTATATAGACAAGTCCCCCACACACAGCATACAGTATATAGACAAGTCCCCCATACACAGCATACGGAATATAGACAAGTCCCCCATACACAGCATACGGTATATAGACAAGTCCCCCACACACAGCATACGGTATATAGACAAGTCCCCCATACACAGCATACGGTATATAGACAAGTCCCCCACACACAGCATACGGTATATAGACAAGTCCCCCACACACAGCATACGGTATATAGACAAGTCTCCCACACACAACATACGGTATATAGACAAGTCCCCCATACACAGCATACGGTATATAGACAAGTCCCCCATACACAGCATACGGTATATAGACAAGTCCCCCACACACAGCATACGGTATATAGACAAGTCCCCCGCACACAGCATACGGTATATAGACAAGTCCCCCACACACAGCATACGGTATATAGACAAGTCCCCCACACACAGCATACAGTATATAGACAAGTCCCCCACACACAGCATACGGTATATAGACAAGTCCCCCACACACAGCATAAGGTATATAGACAAGTCCCCCATACACAGCATACAGTATATAGACAAGTCCCCCCACACAGCATACAGTATATAGACAAGTCCCCCACACACAGAATACAGTATATAGACAAGTCCCCCCACACAGCATACAGTATATAGACAAGTCCCCCACACACAGCATACAGTATATAGACAAGTCCCCCCCACACAGCATACGGTATATAGACAAGTCCCCCCCACACAGCATACGGTATATAGACAAGTCCCCCCCACACAGCATACGGTATATAGACAAGTCCCCCACACACAGCATACGGTATATAGACAAGTCCCCCCCACACAGCATACAGTATATAGACAAGTCCCCCCACACAGCATACAGTATATAGACAAGTCCCCCCCACACACAGCATACGGTATATAGACAAGTCCCCCACACACAGCATACGGTATATAGACAAGTCCCCCCCATACGGTATATAGACAAGTCCCCCACACACAGCATACGGTATATAGACAAGTCCCCCCCACACAGCATACAGTATATAGACAAGTCCCCCCCATACGGTATATAGACAAGTCCCCCACACACAGCATACGGTATATAGACAAGTCCCCCCCACACAGCATACAGTATATAGACAAGTCCCCCCACACAGCATACAGTATATAGACAAGTCCCCCCCCACACAGCATACGGTATATAGACAAGTCCCCCACACAGAATACAGTATATAGACAAGCCCCCACACACAGCATACGGTATATAGACAAGTCCCCCACACACAGCATACAGTATATAGACAAGTCCCCCATACACAGCATACGGTATATAGACAAGTCCCCCACACACAGCATACGGTATATAGACAAGTCCCCCACACACAGCATACGGTATATAGACAAGTCCCCCACACACAGCATACGGTATATAGACAAGTCCCCCACACACAGCATACAGTATATAGACAAGTCCCCCATACACAGCATACGGAATATAGACAAGTCCCCCATACACAGCATACGGTATATAGACAAGTCCCCCACACACAGCATACAGTATATAGATAAGTCCCCCATACACAGCATACGGTATATAGACAAGTCCCCCACACACAGCATACGGTATATAGACAAGTCCCCCACACACAGCATACGGTATATAGACAAGTCCCCCACACACAGCATACGGTATATAGACAAGTACCCCATACACAGCATACGGTATATAGACAAGTCCCCCATACACAGCATACGGTATATAGACAAGTCCCCACACACAGCATACGGTATATAGACAAGTCCCCCACACACAGCATACAGTATATAGACAAGTCCCCCACACACAGCATATGGTATATAGACAAGTCCCCCCACACACAGCATAAGGTATATAGACAAGTCCGCCATACACAGCATAAGGTATATAGACAAGTCCCCCATACACAGCATACAGTATATAGACAAGTCCCCCACACACAGCTTACGGTATATAGACAAGTCCCCCCCACACAGCATACAGTATATAGACAAGTCCCCCACACACAGCATACGGTATATAGACAAGTCCCCCCCATACGGTATATAGACAAGTCCCCCACACACAGCATACGGTATATAGACAAGTCCCCCCACACAGCATACGGTATATAGACAAGTGCCCCCCACACACAGCATACAGTATATATACAAGTCCCCCCCACACAGCATACGGTATATAGACAAGTCCCCCCACACAGCATACAGTATATAGACAAGTCCCCCACACAGCATATGGTATATAGACAAGTCCCCCACACACAGCATACGGTATATAGACAAGTCCCCCACACACAGCATACGGTATATAGAGAAGTCCCCCACACATAGCATACAGTATATAGACAAGTCCCCCACACACAGCCTACGGTATATAGACAAGTCCCCCACACACAGCCTACGGTATATAGACAAATCCCCCACACATAGCATACAGTATATAGACAAGTCCCCCACATAGCATACGGTATATAGACAAGTCCCCCACACACAGCATACAGTATACAGACAAGCCCCCACACACAGCATACGGTATATAGACAAGTCCCCCACACACAGCATACGGTATATAGACAAGTCCCCCCCACACATCATACGGTATATAGACAAGTCCCCCCCACACAGCATACGGTATATAGACAAGTCCCCCACACACAGCATACGGTATATAGACAAGTCCCCCACACACAGCATACGGTATATAGACAAGTCCCCCACACACAGCATACGGTATATAGACAAGTCCCCCACACACAGCATACAGTATATAGACAAGTCCCCCACACGCAGCATACTGTATATAGACAAGTCCCCCACACACAGCATACAGTATATAGACAAGTCCCCCACACAGCATACAGTATATAGACAAGTCCCCCACACACAGCTTACGGTATATAGACAAGTCCCCCCACACACAGCATACGGTATATAGACAAGTCCCCCATACACAGCATACGGTATATAGACAAGTCCCCCCACACAGCATACGGTATATAGACAAGTCCCCCACACACAGCATACTGTATATAGACAAGTCCCCCACACACAGCATACAGTATATAGATAAGTCCCCCATACACAGCATACGGTATATAGACAAGTCCCCCACACACAGCATACGGTATATAGACAAGTCCCCCACACACAGCATACGGTATATAGACAAGTCCCCCACACACAGCATACGGTATATAGACAAGTCCCCCACACACAGCATACGGTATATAGACAAGTCCCCCACACACAGCATACGGTATATAGACAAGTCCCCCACACACAGCATACGGTATATAGACAAGTCCCCCACACACAGCATACGGTATATAGACAAGTCCCCCACACACAGCATACAGTATATAGACAAGTCCCCCACACAGCATACGGTATATAGACAAGTCCCCCCCACACACAGCATACGGTATATAGACAAGTCCCCCATACACAGCATACAGTATATAGACAAGTCCCCCTCACACACAGCATACAGTATATAGACAAGTCCCCCACACACAGCATACGGTATATAGACAAGTCCCCCACACACAGCATACGGTATATAGACAAGTCCCCCCCACACAGCATACAGTATATAGACAAGTCCCCCCCACACAGCATACAGTATATAGACAAGTCCCCCACACACAGCATACGGTATATAGACAAGTCCCCCACACACATCATACGGTATATAGACAAGTCCCCCATACACAGCATACAGTATATAGACAAGTCCCCCCACACAGCATACAGTATATAGACAAGTCCCCCACACACAGAATACAGTATATAGACAAGTCCCCCCACACAGCATACAGTATATAGACAAGTCCCCCACACACAGCATACAGTATATAGACAAGTCCCCCACACACAGCATACGGTATATAGACAAGTCCCTCCCACACAGCATACGGTATATAGACAAGTCCCCCCCACACAGCATACAGTATATAGAGAAGTCCCCCACACACAGCATACGGTATATAGACAAGTCCCCCCACACACAGCATACGGTATATAGACAAGTCCCCCATACACAGCATACGGTATATAGACAAGTCCCCCATACACAGCATACAGTATATAGACAAGTCCCCCACACACAGCTTACGGCATATAGACAAGTCCCCCCACACACAGCATACGGTATATAGACAAGTCCCCCCACACAGCATACAGTATATAGACAAGTGCCCCCCACACAGCATACGGAATATAGACAAGTCCCCCACACACAGCATACGGTATATGGACAAGTCCCCCACACACAGCATACGGTATATAGACAAGTCCCCCACACACAGCATACGGTATATAGACAAGTCCCCCACACAGCATACAGTATATAGACAAGTCCCCCCCACACAGCATACGGTATATAGACAAGTCCCCCCACACACAGCATACGGAATATAGACAAGTCCCCACACACAGCATACGGTATATAGACAAGTCCCCCACACACAGCATACAGTATATAGACAAGTCCCCCACACACAGCATACGGTATATAGACAAGTCCCCCACACACAGCATACAGTATATAGACAAGTCCCCCACACACAGCATACGGTATATGGACAAGTCCCCCACACACAGCATACAGTTTATAGACAAGTCCCCCACACACAGCATACGGTATATAGACAAGTCCCCCCACACACAGCATACAGTATATAGACAAGTCCCCACACACAGCATACGGTATATAGACAAGTCCCCCACACACAGCATACAGTATATAGACAAGTCCCCCACACACAGCATACGGTATATAGACAAGTCCCCCCACACACAGCATAAGGTATATAGACAAATCCGCCATACACAGCATAAGGTATATAGACAAGTCCCCCATACACAGCATACAGTATATAGACAAGTCCCCCACACACAGCTTACGGTATATAGACAAGTCCCCCCCACACAGCATACAGTATATAGACAAGTCCCCCACACACAGCATACGGTATATAGACAAGTCCCCCCCATACGGTATATAGACAAGTCCCCCACACACAGCATACGGTATATAGACAAGTCCCCCCACACAGCATACGGTATATAGACAAGTGCCCCCCACACACAGCATACAGTATATATACAAGTCCCCCCCACACAGCATACGGTATATAGACAAGTCCCCCCACACAGCATACAGTATATAGACAAGTCCCCCACACAGCATATGGTATATAGACAAGTCCCCCACACACAGCATACGGTATATAGACAAGTCCCCCACACACAGCATACGGTATATAGACAAGTCCCCCACACATAGCATACAGTATATAGACAAGTCCCCCACACACAGCCTACGGTATATAGACAAGTCCCCCACACACAGCCTACGGTATATAGACAAATCCCCCACACATAGCATACAGTATATAGACAAGTCCCCCACATAGCATACGGTATATAGACAAGTCCCCCACACACAGCATACAGTATATAGACAAGTCCCCCACACACAGCATACGGTATATAGACAAGTCCCCCACACACAGCATACGGTATATAGACAAGTCCCCCCCACACATCATACGGTATATAGACAAGTCCCCCCCACACAGCATACGGTATATAGACAAGTCCCCCACACACAGCATACGGTATATAGACAAGTCCCCCACACACAGCATACGGTATATAGACAAGTCCCCCACACACAGCATACGGTATATAGACAAGTCCCCCACACACAGCATACAGTATATAGACAAGTCCCCCACACGCAGTATACTGTATATAGACAAGTCCCCCACACACAGCATACAGTATATAGACAAGTCCCCCACACAGCATACAGTATATAGACAAATCCCCCACACACAGCTTACGGTATATAGACAAGTCCCCCCACACACAGCATACGGTATATAGACAAGTCCCCCATACACAGCATACGGTATATAGACAAGTCCCCCCACACAGCATACGGTATATAGACAAGTCCCCCACACACAGCATACTGTATATAGACAAGTCCCCCACACACAGCATACAGTATATAGACAAGTCCCCCACACGCAGCATACTGTATATAGACAAGTCCCCCACACACAGCATACAGTATATAGACAAGTCCCCCACACAGCATACGGTATATAGACAAGTCCCCCACACACAGCATACAGTATATAGACAAGTCCCCCACACACAGCATACGGTATATAGACAAGTCCCCCCCACACATCATACGGTATATAGACAAGTCCCCCCCACACAGCATACGGTATATAGACAAGTCCCCCACACACAGCATGCGATATATAGACAAGTCCCCCCAACACAGCATACGGTATATAGACAAGTCCCCCACACACAGCATACAGTATATAGACAAGTCCCCCACACGCAGCATACTGTATATAGACAAGTCCCCCACACACAGCATACAGTATATAGACAAGTCCCCCACACAGCATACGGTATATAGACAAGTCCCCCACACACAGCATACAGTATATAGACAAGTCCCCCACACACAGCATACGGTATATAGACAAGTCCCCCACACACAGCATACAGTATATAGACAAGTCCCCCACACACACCATACAGTATATAGACAAGTCCCCCACATAGCATACGGTATATAGACAAGTCCCCCACACACAGCATACAGTATATAGACAAGCCCCCACACACAGCATACGGTATATAGACAAGTCCCCCACACACAGCATACGGTATATAGACAAGTCCCCCCCACACATCATACGGTATATAGACAAGTCCCCCCCACACAGCATACGGTATATAGACAAGTCCCCCACACACAGCATACGGTATATAGACAAGTCCCCCACACACAGCATACGGTATATAGACAAGTCCCCCACACACAGCATACGGTATATAGACAAGTCCCCCACACACAGCATACAGTATATAGACAAGTCCCCCACACGCAGCATACTGTATATAGACAAGTCCCCCACACACAGCATACAGTATATAGACAAGTCCCCCACACAGCATACAGTATATAGACAAGTCCCCCACACACAGCTTACGGTATATAGACAAGTCCCCCCACACACAGCATACGGTATATAGACAAGTCCCCCATACACAGCATACGGTATATAGACAAGTCCCCCCACACAGCATACGGTATATAGACAAGTCCCCCACACACAGCATACAGTATATAGATAAGTCCCCCATACACAGCATACGGTATATAGACAAGTCCCCCACACACAGCATACGGTATATAGACAAGTCCCCCACACACAGCATACGGTATATAGACAAGTCCCCCACACACAGCATACGGTATATAGACAAGTCCCCCATACACAGCATACGGTATATAGACAAGTCCCCCACACACAGCATACGGTATATAGACAAGTCCCCCACACACAGCATACGGTATATAGACAAGTCCCCCACACACAGCATACGGTATATAGACAAGTCCCCCACACACAGCATACAGTATATAGACAAGTCCCCCACACAGCATACGGTATATAGACAAGTCCCCCCCACACACAGCATACGGTATATAGACAAGTCCCCCATACACAGCATACAGTATATAGACAAGTCCCCCTCACACACAGCATACAGTATATAGACAAGTCCCCCACACACAGCATACGGTATATAGACAAGTCCCCCACACACAGCATACGGTATATAGACAAGTCCCCCCCACACAGCATACAGTATATAGACAAGTCCCCCCCACACAGCATACAGTATATAGACAAGTCCCCCACACACAGCATACGGTATATAGACAAGTCCCCCACACACAGCATACGGTATATAGACAAGTCCCCCATACACAGCATACAGTATATAGACAAGTCCCCCCACACAGCATACAGTATATAGACAAGTCCCCCACACACAGAATACAGTATATAGACAAGTCCCCCCACACAGCATACAGTATATAGACAAGTCCCCCACACACAGCATACAGTATATAGACAAGTCCCCCACACACAGCATACGGTATATAGACAAGTCCCTCCCACACAGCATACGGTATATAGACAAGTCCCCCCCACACAGCATACAGTATATAGAGAAGTCCCCCACACACAGCATACGGTATATAGACAAGTCCCCCCACACACAGCATACGGTATATAGACAAGTCCCCCATACACAGCATACGGTATATAGACAAGTCCCCCATACACAGCATACAGTATATAGACAAGTCCCCCACACACAGCTTACGGCATATAGACAAGTCCCCCCACACACAGCATACGGTATATAGACAAGTCCCCCCACACAGCATACAGTATATAGACAAGTGCCCCCCACACAGCATACGGAATATAGACAAGTCCCCCACACACAGCATACGGTATATGGACAAGTCCCCCACACACAGCATACGGTATATAGACAAGTCCCCCACACACAGCATACGGTATATAGACAAGTCCCCCACACAGCATACAGTATATAGACAAGTCCCCCCCACACAGCATATGGTATATAGACAAGTCCCCCCACACACAGCATACGGAATATAGACAAGTCCCCACACACAGCATACGGTATATAGACAAGTCCCCCACACACAGCATACAGTATATAGACAAGTCCCCCACACACAGCATACGGTATATAGACAAGTCCCCCACACACAGCATACAGTATATAGACAAGTCCCCCACACACAGCATACGGTATATGGACAAGTCCCCCACACACAGCATACAGTTTATAGACAAGTCCCCCACACACAGCATACGGTATATAGACAAGTCCCCCCACACACAGCATACAGTATATAGACAAGTCCCCACACACAGCATACGGTATATAGACAAGTGCCCCACACACAGCATACAGTATATAGACAAGTCCCCCACACACAGCATACGGTATATAGACAAGTCCCCCCACACACAGCATAAGGTATATAGACAAATCCGCCATACACAGCATAAGGTATATAGACAAGTCCCCCATACACAGCATACAGTATATAGACAAGTCCCCCACACACAGCTTACGGTATATAGACAAGTCCCCCCCACACAGCATACAGTATATAGACAAGTCCCCCACACACAGCATACGGTATATAGACAAGTCCCCCCCATACGGTATATAGACAAGTCCCCCACACACAGCATACGGTATATAGACAAGTCCCCCCACACAGCATACGGTATATAGACAAGTGCCCCCCACACACAGCATACAGTATATATACAAGTCCCCCCCACACAGCATACGGTATATAGACAAGTCCCCCCACACAGCATACAGTATATAGACAAGTCCCCCACACAGCATATGGTATATAGACAAGTCCCCCACACACAGCATACGGTATATAGACAAGTCCCCCACACACAGCATACGGTATATAGACAAGTCCCCCACACATAGCATACAGTATATAGACAAGTCCCCCACACACAGCCTACGGTATATAGACAAGTCCCCCACACACAGCCTACGGTATATAGACAAATCCCCCACACATAGCATACAGTATATAGACAAGTCCCCCACATAGCATACGGTATATAGACAAGTCCCCCACACACAGCATACAGTATATAGACAAGTCCCCCACACACAGCATACGGTATATAGACAAGTCCCCCACACACAGCATACGGTATATAGACAAGTCCCCCCCACACATCATACGGTATATAGACAAGTCCCCCCCACACAGCATACGGTATATAGACAAGTCCCCCACACACAGCATACGGTATATAGACAAGTCCCCCACACACAGCATACGGTATATAGACAAGTCCCCCACACACAGCATACGGTATATAGACAAGTCCCCCACACACAGCATACAGTATATAGACAAGTCCCCCACACGCAGTATACTGTATATAGACAAGTCCCCCACACACAGCATACAGTATATAGACAAGTCCCCCACACAGCATACAGTATATAGACAAATCCCCCACACACAGCTTACGGTATATAGACAAGTCCCCCCACACACAGCATACGGTATATAGACAAGTCCCCCATACACAGCATACGGTATATAGACAAGTCCCCCCACACAGCATACGGTATATAGACAAGTCCCCCACACACAGCATACTGTATATAGACAAGTCCCCCACACACAGCATACAGTATATAGACAAGTCCCCCACACGCAGCATACTGTATATAGACAAGTCCCCCACACACAGCATACAGTATATAGACAAGTCCCCCACACAGCATACGGTATATAGACAAGTCCCCCACACACAGCATACAGTATATAGACAAGTCCCCCACACACAGCATACGGTATATAGACAAGTCCCCCCCACACATCATACGGTATATAGACAAGTCCCCCCCACACAGCATACGGTATATAGACAAGTCCCCCACACACAGCATGCGGTATATAGACAAGTCCCCCCAACACAGCATACGGTATATAGACAAGTCCCCCACACACAGCATACAGTATATAGACAAGTCCCCCACACGCAGCATACTGTATATAGACAAGTCCCCCACACACAGCATACAGTATATAGACAAGTCCCCCACACAGCATACGGTATATAGACAAGTCCCCCACACACAGCATACAGTATATAGACAAGTCCCCCACACACAGCATACGGTATATAGACAAGTCCCCCACACACAGCATACAGTATATAGACAAGTCCCCCACACACACCATACAGTATATAGATAAGTCCCCCACACACAGCATACGGTATATAGACAAGTCCCCCACACACAGCATACGGTATATAGACAAGTCCCCCACACACAGCATACAGTATATAGACAAGTCCCCCACACACACCATACAGTATATAGATAAGTCCCCCACACACAGCATACGGTATATAGACAAGTCCCCCACACACAGCATACAGTATATAGACAAGTCCCCCACACACAGCATACGGTATATAGACAAGTCCCCCACACACACACAGCATACAGTATATAGACAAGTCCCCCCCACACACAGCATACGGTATATAGACAAGTCAAACCACACACCCCCACACACACAGCATACGATGTATAGACAAGTGCATAGCTGTGCTAGGGTAGGAGTGGGAGGAGCCTTCCTTCTCTTGTCAGTGCTGGCCCTGCAGTGGAGCCCACCGGGGAATTCCCCAGCAGGCCAGTCCGAGCCTGGTCACATGCTGACTAGAGTCTCAGACACCTCTCTGAGTAGCCCACTGATAGAAGTGGATGAGAATCTAGTCGGCATTTGACCTCAACTATTACATCATAACACCGGCTTTATCTTTTTAAAGCTTTGTAACCTTTACTCACTTTATGAATCAGCCATAGATAAAACTCAATAAGGATGGGTTGCTACTGTGTGCAATTTGCCAGCCAGCCCAGAACAGCGGTGACCTGAGCCGACAGCAGCGACTTGAGTAGACTGTGGCCACCTGAGCCAACAGCGGCATTTATATTGAGCTATCGCCAGGAAATGGATGACAATGGCAGTCAGGGGAATGGTGAAGGCCTGCATGGCTGCCATCTTGGTACTCCTGTGAAGTTCATCCACAGTCTGAACTTAATCTTATAAACTGTATACTGCATTACTAGAGGATTACTGTATATAGAATAAGCAGTCAAGAGATCGCAGGTTCAAGTGCCCTAAGGGGACATAAAAAAAGAAAGTAAAAATGGAAAAAAAAGAAAAAGTTTTATAAAGGAAAAAAAATAAACAAAAATGTTAAATCACCCCTATTTTCCAAGGTAAAAAAAAAGAAATTAAAAAAGAAACATTTTATATTGTCATGTCTGTAAAAGTCCGACCTATCAAAGCCCAAATTATTTAAACCGCACGTTAAATAGCGGAAAAATAAATTAAGAAGCCAGAATTGCCGTATTATGGTGTCACCAAACAGTAATAAATAACCCGGTATTGTGTCACCATTTTGTGAGACCCTGCATCTGTTCCATGTTTCTGCTGATGAATCTGGGCGAGGTTCGCTTTCTGCTCGCCGACCTGCGGGGGTTATTGATGCCATTCTCTGCCGTCTACAAACTTTTCATCTCTTTTTGATGCATTTTTTGGGAGGTAAAATTACCCAAAAAGAAAAAAAAATTGGGTGTTTAGATTATCTTTGCTGTTGGGCATTTGCTGTAGGGGTTAATATATTTATGATTTGATAGGGACTTTTTGTCAGTGTGTCAATACTAAATAAATAAATATATATATATAATCTTTTAGTCTTGCTTTGTATTGACAAATGGAGGTAGGAAATTTAAAAGGATTTTTTTTATATATATAAATTTCAATTTTAATCCTTTTCTATCACATTATTTTTTGGTCCCGTTGGGCAACTTGAACCAAAAATCCACAACTCATTGGAATTGCGACACTTAAATTCTGCGGATGTCGGGAAGGGGATAAAGAGAATAAAGTAACTTTGCAGAAGGCTTCCGTTTTGTGTACACAGCTCCTGTGCTGACTTAGTGTTCTCTTTGGTTACACCACACACCCATTCTATGTCCGGCCCCCACAGATCGCCATCTCCATATATATGGGGGGGATTTCCTCATGTGACGACCCCTCTGCCGATGTATACAGATCACATGTGGCTTCACCTTCAGCTTTGATCTTCCAGTCTTCAGATCCGGATCCTCCAGGATGAGGGATAAATCTTTCTTGCTCTTCATTCCCCTCCGTGGCTGATACAGCAGCTCCACCGCGCCGACGTTCACCTCATAGGGAGGAATCGCTCCGCAAAGACTGTTCTCAGCCACAGGACGATCCGCCGGATACAGGAGGAAAGTTCTCATCTCTGCAATGAAGGATTATTCCACTTTTCTGCCATTTGTAAGATCTCTGCTTGTTGTCTGAGAATATAATCATTCTTGTTAATATCCAGAACCGGAAAAAAATCTAATCCTGACAGCAGCGGAGCATTTATTACAATGGTATTCAGTCTAGACGATCCCCCTCCTGTCCTGACCGTTTGCTACAATGTATCAGTGCAGGGAAAATCTATCAGTTTGGACTTGGTTTCCCTTACAGAGGATTGTCCAGGCCAGACACCATTGTACCCAGTGTCGTCCCGCCAATGGCGGCAGGCCACGCGACTGCTATGGGGCCCGTGAGCTGGGGGGGCCCCATAGCAGTCGCCTGCACTGTGTACCCCCGCATCGGGTCCCCCTCCTGCACCCAGGCAAGCGGCGGGGCCCTGAGCAGGCGGGGGGCTTACTCGCCATCGGGCATCCCAGCGTACTATGGGCCCCCCGCCTGCTCAGGGCCCCGGCCGGCACAATACTTACCTCTTCCGGTGCCCTAGACGCTAGAATGTATGGGATCCTTCCAGGTATGATGTCATTTCCGGGGGCGTGTTCTAGTTCAGCACCAGACTCCGGAGTCTCATGCAGAGACAGAGCTGCCGGTGAAGCTGCAGGAGGAGGTCAGTATCCTAAGCTGAGAAACAGGAGATTGTTCTATTAATTGCTGGTCTGATGTCTTTTCTTCTTGTTGTTTTTGGGGTGAGGGGGCTTGATACTTGCGAGTGAGGGATTTGGGGGGGTTAATGCTGGAGGGCAGTCTGGTGGGGTTAATTAATGCTTGTGGAGATCTTAGGGGGCTCTGGGGAATAATGCAGGGATAATGTGTGCTTGTGGGGGCCCTAAGGGGATGCTGTGGGCTTGTGAGGGCTCTGGGGGGGATGCTGCGGGCTTGTGAGGGCCCTAAGGGGGATTTTGCGGTCTTGTGGGGGCTCTGGGGGGGATGCTGCGAGCTTGTGGGGCCCTGGGGGAGATGCTGCGGGCTTGTGGGGCCTTGGGGGGGATGCTGTGGGCTTGTGGGTGCTCTGGGGGGGATGCTGCAGGCTTGTGGGGCCCTGAAGGGGTGCTGTGGGCTTGTGGGGGCCCTGGGGGGATGCTGTGGGCTTCTGGGGCCCTGGGGGGGATGCTGTGGGTTTGTGGGGGCCCTTGGGGGGATACTGTGGGCTTGTGGGTGCTCTGTGGGGGATGCTGCTTGCTTGTGGGGCCCTGGGCGGGGATGCTGTGGGCTTGTGGGTGCTCTCGGGGGGATGCTGCAGGCTTGTGGGTGCTCTGGGGGGGATGCTGTGGGCTTGTGGGGGTTCTGGGGGTATGCTGCAGGCTTCTGGGTCCTCTGCGGGGGGGGTGCTGCAGGCTTGTGGGGGCCCCGGGGGGAAGCAGAAGGCTTGTGGGGGCCCCGGGTGGGATGCAGCGGGCTTGTGGGGCCTCTGTATGGGGTCCAGCCTGCATATGGCATTACATGGGGACCAGGCAGTATTTTCTACGGTGAATTATATGGGATCCAGTATTTTGTATGGAGCATTATATAGGGCTCATAATACTGTATGGAGGACTATGTGGTGCCATAACACTGTATGGAGGACTATACTGTCCGGTCTGCACTGTGCGCTGTGAGGATTCACCGGTTTCTGAGCTATTGTAGAACTTACAAAAGATATCACTCATGAAATGTAAGAAGTCAGTGAAATGTTTGGCATTGTACTATGTCTATATCTATAATTTCTCTGCTGTATCTGTGCATCATGAATGGTTGGATGTGTTAAAGGGGCCACTGAGACTCTTTCGCCCGGGGCCCACGAAAACCTGGAGGAGGGAGCATCATGTGACACTCCCTCTCCCATCATTCCTCCTCTGCGTCTGACGCAGCGGCATGATGACGCGCCACGCTGTGTCAGACAGTGGAGCTGGCAGCTGCTGAGGTGATCAGCTGCAGAGACTGAAGCAGCAGGGAACGAGGAGCGGTAAGTATGTATTTATTTATAAATCAGTGTGTACTGATAATACTGGAGGACTGGGGCTGCATTTTACCCTACGGGCGGGGGGGGGGGCTGCATTTTACCCTATGGGGGGCTGCATTATACTGCGTACAGGACCATGGGGGAATGCATTATACTGAGTGGAGAACCATGGCGAGTGTCTTAAGGCCCCGTCACACTAAGCGATGCAGCAGCGATCCCGACAACGATACGACCTGTCAGGGATCGTTGCTGCATCGCTAATACATCGCTGGGGAGCTGTCAAACAGGCAGGCTCACCAGCGATCAGGGGAGCAGCGATATCGTGGAAAGAATCGTTCCACGATGTCCTGCTCCTGTTACCAGCCTACTGCTTAAGCAGGAGCAGGCTGGTAACTATGGTAAACATCGGGTTACTAAGTGCGCGTGTGCCCCTAGTAACCCGGTGTTTATCATGGATACCACTCTGCTAAGGTGAACGGTAGCCTCCGCGCACCGCAGCAGAGTGGTATCCATGGTAAACAGCGGGTTACTAAGTGCGCGCGTGCCCCTAGTAACCCGATGTTTACCATGGTTACCAGCCAGATCGTTGGTCCCGCTGGTCACACACAGCGATGTGTGCTGGCCAGCGGGAGGCCAACGACCAAAAAATGGTCCAGGACACTTTGCAGCGATCAGCGACCTCACAGCAGGGGCCTGATCGTTGCAAAGTGTCACACATAGCGACATCTCTGGTGAGGTCGCTGGTGAGTCACCAAAACCGTGACACAGCAGCGATCTCGCTAGCGATATCGCTATGTGAGACGGGGACTTTATACTGTGTGGAGGACCATGGGGGAGTACATTGTACAGTGTGGAGGACCATGGGGGAGTGCATTGTACTGTGTGGAGGACCATGGGGGAGTGCATTATACTGTGTGGAGGACCATGGGGGAGTGCATGGTACTGTGTGGAGGACCATGGGGGAGTGCATTATACTGTGTGGAGGACCACGGGGAGTGCATTGTACTGTGTGGAGGACCACGAGGGAGTGCATTATACTGCGTGGAGGACCACGTGGGAGTGCATTATACTGCGTGGAGGACCACGAGGGAGTGCATTATACTGCGTGGAGGACCATGGCGAGTGCCTTATACTGTGTGGAGAACCATGGCGAGAGTCTTATACTGAGTGCATTATACTCTATGGAGTGTGGAGAGGTGTGGGGCAGTTGGGGGATCATACTTTACCCTGGGAGTTGAGGTCGGGTACAGTAGGGTCATTATACTGCGCATATGGAGGAATTCACCATGGGGGTATCATACCGTGTTTGGGGGGCACTTTTGTTGGCACCACACTTTATGGGCAATGAAAAAGGGATCTAGGACTTCAGCAGGAGGAAAATTACTATGTAAAGGCTGGAAGGTTGTGAGATCTGATCTTCTGCGACCCCCGACAATTATTTACATTTTTGTTGCTGGGGGGGGGGCCCAATTAGAACTTCTGCGTCCTATGTACGCCCCTGATTATACCAAATCCTCAGCTGTGCTGGTACTAAGGATATGGACACTCAGACATTTTGGGCTAAATATATACATACAAATATTTTTTCAATAACGTTTCATAAACAATTTGGCTTTTTTATTTCCTTTGCATTGCTAGTTGCAGAATGAGCTCACTGAGAATTTATCAGTGAGCTCATTCTGACCTTCTCTGTGCTGATTATGTTCACAGACCAGCATGAAAGTTGGGCTGATCTCTGATGCAGTCATAAATCATCGCAGAAATAAAAGAGCTGGAAACTCCACATCATAAGGAGCTCACTGACTGAATCTCAAGTTAACTCATTCTGCAGCCATCAATGTGCTGCTGGGAAACTAAAGGCTGGTAAAGGCCGAACAGAGCAAATATTACATGAAGAGAAATAGTAAAAAGTCTTTTTAGAGAAATATACATGTATTTAAAGGGATTGTCCGGTGTGAAGCTGAAGGCTGCAGTCATCTGTGTGACTCTCTGTGACTGCAGACTTGTAATCCTCACATCATGTAGACTGCGCGCTGCCAGCATTATTCTCAGCCCAGAGATGGCAGAAGCCCCTGTATCATCTGTACAGGAATTGTGCCCCCTCTCCCCGAGGAGCAGCAGCGCCTCGTCCTCCAGATACATGAGGGTCCCATCGAGGAGATCCGCATGTAACGGCCATGATGTCATCTCCATGGATACGGCATCAATGTGCAGAGCAGAAGACCCCTGTAAGGGAGAGCTCAGACGTGGGGGGATTGATGTGGATGTGAGGAGCAGATCCCCCCATATTCACAGATTATCGCACAATACATGTGGCCTTGCACAGGAAAAACTGTGAGGAAAGAAGAAATCAGATTTCTTACAATATAGAATAATGTCCTCCTGCCCTCGCTCATGTCCAGTATTATTTATCCCCTGACCTTTTGGGTGGGGAACCCCTCCTGAGCCCCCTCCATTATATAGCAGCCATATATCTGCTCCATTACTGGCAGAAGGTAAGGAGCCAATCACACTGCACGGCTTCTACTTCCTGCTCTAAGCCCCGCCCACCTGCCTTCCCTTGAGATCTCCATGACAACCCTTGTGTGACTACAGTGACAGGCCACGCCCCCGAGGATTCTGATCAGTGCGGATGTCTCCATATTGCTGAGGACTGTGAGCGGCTGATGGGCGGAGCCAGCAGCGATGTGAGGGGCGGAGCCAGCAGCGACATGAGGGGCGGAGCCAGCAGCGACATGAGGGGCTGAGCCAGCAGCGATATGAGGGGCGGAGCCAGCAGTGATATGAGGGGCGGAGCCAGCAGCGACATGAGGGGCGGAGCCAGCAGCGATATGAGGGCCGCTCACAGCACTGACAGGAGCAGGTGTGTGTGCAGCCAGTTCCTCTGCTGTGGGTGTTGTGGTGTGTGAGCTTCGCCGTGTATATAATATACACATATATATATATATATACACAGTTGAAATCAGAAGTTTCCATACACTGTATAAATAGACACATCTGCAGGTTTTTCTCAATATCTGACATGAAATCAGAATAAACCTTTCCCTTTTTAGGTCAATTAGGATTACCATCATTTTTAATATTTGCCAAATGCCAGAATAATGAGAGAGAGAGAATGTTTTAGGACATTTTTATTACTTACTGCTAAGTCAAAAGTTTCCCTCTTTCCCTCTCCTCATTCATTGGGAGTGGGGCGCGGAGGATGCTGGGTGGGACGCGCGGGGTAACCCCCGCCCACAGCCCAGCATCCACCGCGGGGTCCGCGACACTAATGTCACCCCTCATTAGACGTGACATCAGCGGAAGAAAGAGCCGGCTGCAGCCGGGGGGTCACGTGATGCCTGTGAGTGGCGCTATCGCCAGTCCCTCCTACAGGAAATCAACCCCACATGATGCTGCCACCCCCATGTTTCACAGTTGGGATGGTGTTCTTAGGCTTCCAAGCTTCTCCTTTTTTCTTCCAAAAGTAACGATGGTCACTATGCCCAAAAAGTAAAATTTTAGTTTCATCAGACCACGGGACATGTCTCCAAAAATTAAGGTCTTTGTTCCTGTGTGCATTTGCAAACATTAATCTGGCTTTTTTAGCTTTCTTTTGGAGTAATGGCTTCTTCCTGGCACAGTGGCCTTTCAGCCTATATTGATACAGTACTCATTTCACTGTGGATATTGACACAATCTTATCAGCTTCCCCTATCATCTTCACAAGACCTTTTGCTTTTGTCCTTGATATGCACATATCGGACCAAAGCACGTTCATGTCTGGGACACAGAACCCGTCTCCTTCCTGAGCGGTATGATGGCTGGACATTCCCATCTTGTTTGTACTTGCATATAATTGTTTGTACAGATTAACGAGGCACCTTCAGGTATCTTGAAATAGTACCCAAGGATGCGCCAGACTTGTGCAAGTCCACAATTCTCTTCCTGATATCTTGGTTGATTTCTTTAGACTTTCCCATGATGCTACACAAAGAAGCAGTGTGTTTCAGGTGTGCATTAAAATACATCCACAGGTGTGTCTCTAATTAACTGAGATGTTGCCAAAAAAGCTATCAGAAGTTTCCAAGCACATGACATCACCATATGGGCAGTCCAGAATTGTTTAAAGGTATAGCAATATTAGTGTATGTAAACTTATGACTTTGCAGTAAGTAATAAAAATGCTTTAAAACATTCTCTCTCTCTCTTATTATTCTGGCATTTGGCAAATCTTAAAAATTATGGTAATCCTAATTGACCTAAAACGTGAAGGTTTATTCTGATTTCATGTCAGATATTTAGAAAAACAGGCAGATGTGTCTTTTTATTGTTATGATCTGCAACAAGTACTAAGGAAAGAAAGGAGAAAGCTATCCCTACAGTAAGACTAAGCTGAATCCCTACGATGTAGCGGGCTGCCTGTTCCTAGCGAACAGACCCGCCTTAGTCCTCGGCTAGTCTGAACGAAGACCTATAGCATAAAGGAGAGGGGTCCCTAAAAGAACTAAGGACTGGAACAAAAATGGGACATCTCCTAAACAGAGAAGTTGTTACAGAACACAAAAAGATAAACTGACAAAAAGGTACTAGAGGTCCCAGAAGGACCAAGCGAACTGACAGAGAAAGGCACAGAAGCACCTGGCTAGCAAAGCAGTCAAACAACACTGAAGTCCAACACAGCCAAAAGGGCGGAGCTGGAATATAAAGGCAGATGGTCTTGTGACCGCAAAACACAAGATGGAAAAAACAAACAGGAGGGTTCTAACATTTATATAGTGTATGTAAATTTCTGGTTTCAACTGTGTATACAGGTGACAGGAGCAGGTGTGTGTGCAGCCAGGTCCGCTCTTTTTGTGGCGCCGCAGCGGAGCGTGTTGTGGTGTGTGAGCTCTGCTGTGTATATAGTACAGAGGAGTATATATATATGTGTATGTATATATATATATATACATACACACACACACGGGGCATGCAGGAGTTTTTAGTTTACCAGTTTGGGTCCATGCGGAGCAGCTATAGGATTCACTGGGAACATTTTGGGGAACAGACAAAGTTTTTATAATTTTTATTCCATTTTTCTTTTGCGTGAGATTAATAAAAAAACAATTCTGCTGATGTTTTTTTATTTTTTCCAGCATTCAATGGCAAAACCCCAGGAATGGTTCTTATATTTTTTCTTTCCAGCGTTTATCGTGCAGTATAGAGACAAAATGAACAAAAGCTACAATTTTGCCATTAATTATTACTATTTTATTCTTGATGCTGTTTTTCGTGCCGGATAAATCATGTGATCGTTGTACAGTTTGGATTGTTGTTCTCTGCGATGTTAATCAGGTTTAGTTTTTTTGTTCTTGTTTTTTGGGGGTTTATTTTAATAAAATCTAGTTTTAATGTAAGAAAAAAAATTATATTTGAGTTTTTACTTTGTATATTTCCAAATATTTTATTGAAACGGAGTAAAGGAAAGAAGGATGAACTAGTGGGAGAGCAACTGTAAAGGACCCCTGCCAGTCCCTAAAACTAAAGGGGCCTGTGACGACACAGCATTTAATCGTAATTATCCAGATGTAAATTCCATAGGCCCAGAATGATAGACTATTGCCTGAATTATTAACTATTGAATTTATGTGTTTCTTTCTTTGGTTGGTCAACGCACATGATCTTTTGTCATTAGTCCGAATGTTGACTCATCTTGTAGGTTGAAGTGATATTTGTTAATTGATAAATGGTTATTTACCTCTTATATCAACTCTTCTGGTTTATTGTACTGTTATCTTTGCAATACAGGGACGCAGGCTCTTTGAACAATGGATGTTTGCTAAATATGTTGATTACCATTTTATAAGTCCATGCAATTTGTTGACTTGCATTGTTTCGGAATTTATAGTTTATCCTTCAATGTTTGCAATGTTTGCAAGTCAACATTTGGGGGATGAACTGTGGATGCTCCAGTAATGGGAATTAGTAACACCACCCCTTTCTCTTGACCTGTGAATGAAGTCTTGAAGAGGGACAGTTGTGAACTACATAAAGGAGTCTTTTTACAAAACCACTGCCAGGAACACTCTATGGGACAGCTCCACAGAACACCATGAATCCATTAAGAGGGACACAGATTTGGTTTCTACAGGATGCCAGCTTAAGGGACCACAGTCCTGGCTGGAGGAATACAGATCTGCTCCATTGACTACTATAGAACCCATGGATACATCTGGGAAAACCAGGTTGGGACCACCAGTCGCCTGGTCCCATGGAGATGTTTGGAGTAGCCAGGTTGGGACACTCCGGCCACCTGGAACTCGTGAATATGCTCGGAAAAAGCCAAGTCGGGACCTTCCGGTCACCTAGTTCCATGGATATGTTCGGAGAAGCCAGGTTGGAACTTTCTGGTCTCCTGGCCACGTACCTCAATGGACTGTCAGCTTTCTAAGCTTGTTGTTACCTCCTCTTTGTGGGTGCTCTTTGGTGGGGGTGCCATTGGTGGGGGTAGTCAGCCCCAGAAGCCCCTCGGATTGGCAGCTGCTTTAATCCCAGCGAGTCAGCGGAAGGGTGAGACTCTGTAATTTGCACCATATTAGGTATTTGCTGGGACTGTTCGATATGTTTATTGTGTGTTTGGTGGCTCAATAAAATATTACCTCACTGTTTTACAATCATCCTGTGTTGTTGTTTATGTATCTTCTATCAGTGATGGATTATAATGAGTGTGATCTGCTCCACCATGAGGGGCCCGATCCTCCCGGGGGCCCACGTTCAAAGATCCCAGCACGGCTCAGAACGGATTCTTGTAGTGCTGATGTTTGATAAATAGGATAATAGAGCGCTCATAGAAAATAAATGTCTGACCTCTTCTTTCTGATGGGCATTTTAGAGCGAGGAGCTGCGCTCTGGACTCACCGCTGCACTCCCCATGCCATTGCGGTGGCCATCTTAATATCGATCTGTGCGGAGGAGACTGTGGGAGTCAGACGGAGGTGTCAAATGTACGGACCCTTTTAATCACAGGATGGAGGGTCACTGTAAATATTAATTCATGAACCACTGTGCATAGTGACTCGCCCCCAGGGCCGTGGGGCACTCGGCAGCCGGGCCTCTGGTTGCCGGGTGGCTGGCCCAGTCCGTGGCCCAGGACGGTCACTCAAAGGGGGGGGGAATGCTTATAGGGGAAATTGTCGTGACGCCACCTGTGGATTCTGGTAAGAGGTTACCAGCGCTGCGACAGTCCACTGAGGCTGATGTTAGGGGCAGCTATGGTGGGACGGCTCCCCACAGGTAGAGCAGGCCTCAGGGCAGTGTAGAGGTGTAGAAAGATGGTGGAAGCAGGAGGGAGACGGCAGGACGGTTCCAGAGGAAGTACAGGCACACACACAAGGGTAAACTTCAATACCTTTACTGGTGGTGATGCAGGTACGGTCCAGGGCTTGTGGGGGCCCCGGGGGGATGCTGCGGGCTTGTGGGGGCCCTGGGGGGGGATGCTGTGGGCTTGTGGGGCCCTGGGGGGGATTCTGCGGGCTTGTGGGGCCATGGAGGGGATGCTGTGGGCTTGTGGGTGCTCTGGGGGGGATGCTGCAGGCTTGTGGGGTCTATGGGGGGGATGCTGCAGGCATGTGGGGGCACTGGGGGGGGTGATGCAGGCTTGAGGGGGGCCCTGGGGGGATGCAGCCGGCTTGTGGGGGCCCCGGGGAGGATGCAGCGGGCTTGTGGGGCCTCTGTATGGGGTCCAGCCTGCATATGGCATTACATGGGGACCAGGCAGTATTCTCTATGGTGAATTATATGGGATCCAGTATTTTGTATGGAGCATTATATAGGGCTCATAATACTGTATGGAGGACTATGTGGTGCCCATAATATTGTATGGAGGACTTAGTGGTGCCATAACACTGTATGGAGGACTATACTGTCCGGTCTGCACTGTGCGCTGTGAGGATTCACCGGTTTCTGAGCTATTGTAGAATTTACAAAAGATATCACTCATGAAATGTAAGAAGTCAGTGAAATTTTTGGCATTGTACTATATCTATAATTTCTCTGCTGTATCTGTGCATCATGAATGGTTGGATGTGTTAAAGGGGCCACTGAGACTCTTTCGCCCGGGGCCCACGAAAACCTGGAGGAGGGAGCATCATGTGACACTCCCTCTCCCATCATTCCTCCTCTGCATCTGACGCAGCGGCATGATGACGCGCCACGCTGTGTCAGACAGTGGAGCTGGCAGCTGCTGAGGTGATCAGCTGCAGAGACTGAAGCAGCGGGGAACGAGGAGCGGTAAGTATGTATTTATTTTTTAAATCATTGTGTACTGATAATACTGGAGGACTGGGGCTGCATTTTACCCTACGGGTGTGGGGGGGCTGCATTTTACCCTATGGGGGGCTGCATTATACTGCGTACAGGACCATGGGGGAATGCATTATACTGAGTGGAGAACCATGGCGAGTGTCTTAAGGCCCCGTCACACTAAGCGATGCAGCAGCGATCCCGACAACGATACGACCTGTCAGGGATCGTTGCTGCATCGCTAATACATCGCTGGTGAGCTGTCAAACAGGCAGGCTCACCAGCGATCAGGGGAGCAGCGATATCGTGGAAAGAATCGTTTCACAATGTCCTGCTCCTGTTACCAGCCTACTGCTTAAGCAGGAGCAGGCTGGTAACTATGGTAAACATCGGGTTACTAAGTGCGCGTGTGCCCCTAGTAACCCGGTGTTTATCATGGATACCACTCTGCTAAGGTGAACGGTAGCCTCCGCGCACCGTAGCAGAGTGGTATCCATGGTAAACAGCGGGTTACTAAGTGCGCGCGTGCCCCTAGTAACCCGATGTTTACCATGGTTACCAGCCAGATCGTTGGTCCCGCTGGTCACACACAGCGATGTGTGCTGGCCAGCGGGAGGCCAACGACCAAAAAATGGTCCAGGACACTTTGCAGCGATCAGCGACCTCACAGCAGGGGCCTGATCGTTGCAAAGTGTCACACATAGCGACATCTCTGGTGAGGTCGCTGGTGAGTCACCAAAACCGTGACACAGCAGCGATCTCGCTAGCGATATCGCTATGTGAGACGGGGGCTTTATACTGTGTGGAGGACCATGGGGGAGTACATTGTACAGTGTGGAGGACCATGGGGGAGTGCATTGTACTGTGTGGAGGACCATGGGGGAGTGCATTATACTGTGTGGAGGACCATGGGGGAGTGCATGGTACTGTGTGGAGGACCATGGGGGAGTGCATTATACTGTGTGGAGGACCACGGGGAGTGCATTGTACTGTGTGGAGGACCACGAGGGAGTGCATTATACTGCGTGGAGGACCACGTGGGAGTGCATTATACTGCGTGGAGGACCACGAGGGAGTGCATTATACTGCGTGGAGGACCATGGCGAGTGCCTTATACTGTGTGGAGAACCATGGCGAGAGTCTTATACTGAGTGCATTATACTCTATGGAGTGTGGAGAGGTGTGGGGCAGTTGGGGGATCATACTTTACCCTGGGAGTTGAGGTCGGGTACAGTAGGGTCATTATACTGCGCATATGGAGGAATTCACCATGGGGGTATCATACCGTGTTTGGGGGGCACTTTTGTTGGCACCACACTTTATGGGCAATGAAAAAGGGATCTAGGACTTCAGCAGGAGGAAAATTACTATGTAAAGGCTGGAAGGTTGTGAGATCTGATCTTCTGCGACCCCCGACAATTATTTACATTTTTGTTGCTGGGGGGGGGCCCAATTAGAACTTCTGCGTCCTATGTACGCCCCTGATTATACCAAATCCTCAGCTGTGCTGGTACTAAGGATATGGACACTCAGACATTTTGGGCTAAATATATACATACAAATATTTTTTCAATAACGTTTCATAAACAATTTGGCTTTTTTATTTCCTTTGCATTGCTAGTTGCAGAATGAGCTCACTGAGAATTTATCAGTGAGCTCATTCTGACCTTCTCTGTGCTGATTATGTTCACAGACCAGCATGAAAGTTGGGCTGATCTCTGATGCAGTCATAAATCATCGCAGAAATAAAAGAGCTGGAAACTCCACATCATAAGGAGCTCACTGACTGAATCTCAAGTTAACTCATTCTGCAGCCATCAATGTGCTGCTGGGAAACTAAAGGCTGGTAAAGGCCGAACAGAGCAAATATTACATGAAGAGAAATAGTAAAAAGTCTTTTTAGACCAATATACATGTATTTAAAGGGATTGTCCGGTGTGAAGCTGAAGGCCTGCAGTCATTTGTGTGACTCTCTGTGACTGCAGACTTGTAATCCTCACATCATGTAGACTGCGCGCTGCCAGCATTATTCTCAGCCCAGAGATGGCAGAAGCCCCTGTATCATGTGTACAGGAATTGTGCCCCCTCTCCCCGAGGAGCAGCAGTGCCTCGTCCTCCAGATACATGAGGGTCCCATCGGGGAGATCCGCATGTAACGGCCATGATGTCATCTCCATGGATACGGCATCAATGTGCAGAGCAGAAGACCCCTGTAAGGGAGAGCTCAGACGTGGGGGGATTGATGTGGAGGTGAGGAGCAGATCCCCCCATATTCACAGATTATCGCACAATACATGTGGCCTTGCACAGGAAAAACTGTGAGGAAAGAAGAAATCAGATTTCTTACAATATAGAATAATGTCCTCCTGCCCTCGCTCATGTCCAGTATTATTTATCCCCTGACCTTTTGGGTGGGGAACCCCTCCTGAGCCCCCTCCATTATATAGGAGCCATATATCTGCTCCATTACTGGCAGAAGGTAAGGAGCCAATCACACTGCACGGCTTCTACTTCCTGCTCTAAGCCCCGCCCACCTGCCTTCCCTTGAGATCTCCATGACAACCCTTGTGTGACTACAGTGACAGGCCACGCCCCCGAGGATTCTGATCAGTGCGGATGTCTCCATATTGCTGAGGACTGTGAGCGGCTGATGGGCGGAGCCAGCAGCGATGTGAGGGGCGGAGCCAGCAGCGATATGAGGGGCGGAGCCAGCAGCAATATGAGGGGCGGAGCCAGCAGCGATATGAGGGGCGCTCTCAGCACTGACAGGAGCAGGTGTGTGTGCAGCCAGTTCCTCTGCTGTGGGTGTTGTGGTGTGTGAGCTTCGCCGTGTATATAATATCCACATATATATATATATACACAGGTGAAATCAGAAGTTTCCATACACTGTATAAATAGACACATCTGCAGGTTTTTCTCAATATCTGACATGAAATCAGAATAAACCTTCCCATTTTAGGTCAATTAGGATTACCATCATTTTTAATATTTGCCAAATGCCAGAATAATGAGAGAGAGAGAATGTTTTAGGACATTTTTATTACTTACTGCTAAGTCAAAAGTTTCCCTCTTTCCCTCTTTTCATTCATTGGGAGTGGGGCGCGGAGGATGCTGGGTGGGACGCGCGGGGTAACCCCCGCCCACAGCCCAGCATCCACCGCAGGGTCCGCGACACTAATGTCACCCCTCATTTGACGTGACATCAGCGGAAGAAAGAGCCGGCTGCAGCCGGGGGGTCACGTGATGCCTGTGAGTGGCGCTATCGCCAGTCCCTCCTACAGGAAATCAACCCCACATGATGCTGCCACCCCCATGTTTCACAGTTGGGATGGTGTTCTTAGGCTTCCAAGCTTCTCCTTTTTTCTTCCAAAAGTAACGTTGGTCACTATGCCCAAAAAGTAAAATTTTAGTTTCATCAGACCACGGGACATGTCTCCAAAAATTAAGGTCTTTGTTCCTGTGTGCATTTGCAAACATTAATCTGGCTTTTTTAGCTTTCTTTTGGAGTAATGGCTTCTTCCTGGCACAGTGGCCTTTCAGCCTATATTGATACAGTACTCATTTCACTGTGGATATTGACACAATCTTATCAGCTTCCCCTATCATCTTCACAAGACCTTTTGCTTTTGTCCTTGATATGCACATATCGGACCAAAGCACGTTCATCTCTGGGACACAGAACCCGTCTCCTTCCTGAGCGGTATGATGGCTGGACATTCCCATCTTGTTTGTACTTGCATATAATTGTTTGTACAGATTAACGAGACACCTTCAGGTATCTTGAAATTGTACCCAAGGATGAGCCAGACTTGTGCAAGTCCACAATTCTCTTCCTGATATCTTGGTTGATTTCTTTAGACTTTCCCATGATGCTACACAAAGAAGCAGTGTGTTTCAGGTGTGCATTAAAATACATCCACAGGTGTGTCTCTAATTAACTGAGATGTTGCCAAAAAAGCTATCAGAAGTTTCCAAACACATGACATCATCATATGGGCAGTCCAGAATTTTTTAAAGGTATAGCAATATTAGTGTATGTAAACTTATGACTTTGCAGTAAGTAATAAAAATGCTTTAAAACATTCTCTCTCTCTCTTATTATTCTGGCATTTGGCAAATCTTAAAAATTATGGTAATCCTAATTGACCTAGAACGTGAAGGTTTATTCTGATTTCATGTCAGATATTTAGAAAAACATGCATATGTGTCTTTTTATTGTTATGATCTGCAACAAGTACTAAGGAAAGAAAGGAGAAAGCTATCCCTACAGTAAGACTAAGCTGAATCCCTACGATGTAGCGGGCTGCCTGTTCCTAGCGAACAGACCCGCCTTAGTCCTCGGCTAGTCTGAACGAAGACCTATAGCATAAAGGAGAGGGGTCCCTAAAAGAATTAAGGACTGGAACAAAAATGGGACATCTCCTAAACAGAGAAGTTGTTACAGAACACAAAAAGATAAACTGACAAAAAGGTACTAGAGGTCCCAGAAGGACCAAGCGAACTGACAGAGAAAGGCACAGAAGCACCTGGCTAGCAAAGCAGTCAAACAACACTGAAGTCCAACACAGCCAAAAGGGCGGAGCTGGAATATAAAGGCAGATGGTCTTGTGACCGCAAAACACAAGATGGAAAAAACAAACAGGAGGGTTCTAACATTTATATAGTGTATGTAAATTTCTGGTTTCAACTGTGTATACAGGTGACAGGAGCAGGTGTGTGTGCAGCCAGGTCCGCTCTTTTTGTGGCGCCGCAGCGGAGCGTGTTGTGGTGTGTGAGCTCTGTCGTGTATATAGTACAGAGGAGTATATATATACAGTACAGACCAAAAGTTTGGACACACCTTCTCATTTAAAGATTTTTCTGTATTTTTATGACTATGAATATTGTACATTCACACTGAAGGCATCAAAAGTATGAATTAACACATGTGGAATTATATACTTAACAAAAAAGTGTGAAACAACTGAAAATATGTCTTATATTCTAGGTTCTTCAAAATAGCCACCTTTTGCTTTGATGACTGCTTTGCACACTCTTGTCATTCTCTTGATGAGCTTCAAGAGGTAGTCACCAGAAATGGTTTTCACTTCACAGGTGTGCCCTGTCAGGTTTAATAAGTGGGATTTCTTGCCTTATAAATGGGGTTGGGACCATTAGTTGTGTTGTGCAGAAGTCTGGTGGATACACAGCTGATAGTCCTACTGAATAGACTGTTAGAATTTGTATTATGGCAAGAAAAAAGCAGCTAAGTAAAGAAAAACGAGTGGCCATCATTACTTTAAGAAATGAAGGTCAGTCAGTGCGAAAAATTGGGAAAACTTTGAAAGTGTCTCCAAGTGCAGTTGCAAAAACCATCAAGCGCTACAAAGAAACTGGCTCACATGAAGACCGCTCCAGGAAAGGAAGACCATGAGTCACCTCTGCTTCTGAGGATAAGTTTATCCGAGTCACCAGCCTCAGAAATCACAGGTCAACAGCAGCTCAGATTAGAGACCAGGTCAATGCCACACAGAGTTCTAGCAGCAGACACATCTCTTCAACAACTGTTAAGAGGAGACTTTGTGCAGCAGGCCTTCATGGTAAAATAGCTGCTAGGAAACCACTGCTAAGGACAGGCAACAAGCAGAAGAGACTTGTTTGGGCTAAAGAACACAAGGAATGTACAGTGGAAATCTGTGCTTTGGTCTGATGAGTCCAAATTTGAGATCTTTGGTTCCAACCACCGTGTCTTTGTGCGACGCAGAAAAGGTGAACGGATGGACTCTACATGCCTGGTTCCCACCGTGAGGCATGGAGGAGGAGGTGTGATGGTGTGGGGGTTCTTTGCTGGTGACACTGTTGGGGATTTATTCAAAATTGAGGGCATACTGAACCAGCATGACTACCACAGCATCTTGCAGCGGCATGCTATTTCATCCGGTTTGCGTTTAGTTGGACCATCATTTATTTTTCAACAGGACAATGACCTAATACACCTCCAGGCTGTGTAAGGGCTATTTGACCAAGATGGAGAGTGATGGGGTGCTACGCCAGATGACTTGGCCTCCACAGTCACCAGACCTGAACCCAATCGAGATGGTTTGGGGTGAGCTGGAATGCAGAGTGAGGGCAAAAGGGCCAACAAGTGCTAAGCATCTCTGGGAACTCCTTCAAGATTGTTGGAAGACCATTTCTGGTGACTACCTCTTGAAGCTCATCAAGAGAATGCCAAGAGTGTGCAAAGCAGTCATCAAAGCAAAAGGTGGCTACTTTGAAGAACCTAGAATATAAGACATATTTTCAGTTGTTTCACACTTTTTTGTTAAGTATATAATTCCACATGTGTTAATTCATAGTTTTGATGCCTTCCGTGTGAATGTACAATTTTCATATTCAAGAAAATACAGAAAAATCTTTAAATGAGAAGGTGTCTCCAAACTTTTGGTCTGTACTGTATGTGTATGTATATATATATATATACATACACACACACGGGGCATGCAGGAGTTTTTAGTTTACCAGTTTGGGTCCATGCGGAGCAGCTATAGGATTCACTGGTAACATTTTGGGGAACAGACAAAGTTTTTATAATTTTTATTCCATTTTTCTTTTGCGTGAGATTAATAAAAAAAACAATTCTGCTGATGTTTTTTTATTTTTTCCAGCATTCAATGGCAAAACCCCAGGAATGGTTCCTATATTTTTTCTTTCCAGCGTTTATCGCGCAGTATAGAGACAAAATGAACAAAAGCTACAATTTTGCCATTAATTATTACTATTTTATTCTTATGCTGTTTTTTGTGCCGGATAAATCATGTGATCGTTGTACAGTTTGGATTGTTGTTCTCTGCGATGTTAATCAGGTTTAGTTTTTTTGTTCTTGTTTTTTGGGGGTTTATTTTAATAAAATCAAGTTTTAATGTAAGAAAAAAAATTATATTTGAGTTTTTATTTTGTATATTTCCAAATATTTTATTGAAACGGAGTAAAGGAAAGAAGGATGAACTAGTGGGAGAGCAACTGTAAAGGACCCCTGCCAGTCCCTAAAACTAAAGGGGCCTGTGACGACACAGCATTTAATCGTAATTATCCAGATGTAAATTCCATAGGCCCAGAATGATAGACTATTGCCTGAATTATTAACTATTGAATTTATGTGTTTCTTTCTTCGGTTGGTCAACGCACATGATCTTTTGTCATGTTGACTCATCTTGTAGGTTGAGGTGATATTTGTTCATTGATAAATGGTTATTTACCTCTTATATCAACTCTTCTGGTTTATTGTACTGTTATCTTTGCAATACAGGGACGCAGGCTCTTTGAACAATGGATGTTTGCTAAATATGTTGATTACCATTTTATAAGTCCATGCAATTTGTTGACTTGCATTGTTTCGGAATTTATAGTTTATCCTTCAATGTTTGCAATGTTTGCAAGTCAACATTGGGGGATGAACTGTGGATGCTCCAGTAATGGGAATTAGTAACACCACCCCTTTCTCTTGACCTGTGGATGAAGTCATGAAGAAGGACAGTTGTGAACTACATAAAGGAGTCTTTTTACAAAACCACTGCCAGGAATACTCTATGGGACAGCTCTACAGAACACCATGAATCCATTAAGAGGGACACAGATTTGGTTTCTACAGGATGCCAGCTTAAGGGACCACAGTCCTGGCTGGAGGAATACAGATCTGCTCCATTGACTACTATAGAACCCATGGATACATCTGGGAAAACCAGGTTGGGACCACCAGTCACCTGGTCCCATGGAGATGTTTGGAGTAGCCAGGTTGGGACACTCCGGCCACCTGGAACTCGTGAATATGCTCGGAAAAAGCCAAGTCGGGACCTTCCGGTCACCTAGTTCCATGGATATGTTCGGAGAAGCCAGGTTGGAACTTTCTGGTCTCCTGGCCACGTACCTCAATGGACTGTCAGCTTTCTAAGCTTGTTGTTACCTCCTCTTTGTGGGTGCTCTTTGGTGGGGGTGCCATTGGTGGGGGTAGTCAGCCCCAGAAGCCCCTCGGATTGGCAGCTGCTTTAATCCCAGCGAGTCAGCGGAAGGGTGAGACTCTGTAATTTGCACCATATTAGGTATTTGCTGGGACTGTTCGATATGTTTATTGTGTGTTTGGTGGCTCAATAAAATATTACCTCACTGTTTTACAATCATCCTGTGTTGTTGTTTATGTATCTTCTATCAGTGATGGATTATAATGAGTGTGATCTGCTCCACCATGAGGGGCCCGATCCTCCCGGGGGCCCACGTTCAAAGATCCCAGCACGGCTCAGGACGGATTCTTGTAGTGCTGATGTTTGATAAATAGGATAATAGAGCGCTCATAGAAAATAAATGACTGACCTCTTCTTTCTGATGGGCATTTTAGAGCGAGGAGCTGCGCTCTGGACTCACCGCTGCACTCCCCATGCCATTGCGGTGGCCATCTTAATATCGATCTGTGCGGAGGAGACTGTGGGAGTCAGACGGAGGTGTCAAATGTACGGACCCTTTTAATCACAGGATGGAGGGTCACTGTGAATATTAATTCATGAACCACTGTTCATAGTGACTCGCCCCCAGGGCCGTGGGGCACTCGGCAGCCGGGCCTCTGGTTGCCGGGGGATATCACGGTGGCTGGCCCGGTCCGTGGCTCAGGGCGGTCACTCAAAAGGGGGGGAATGCTTATAGGGGAATTTGTCGTGACGCCACCTGTGGATTCTGGTAAGAGGTTACCAGCGCTGCGACAGTCCACTGAGGCTGATGTTAGGGGCAGCTATGATGGGACGGCTCCCCACAGGTGGAGCAGGCCTCAGGGCAGTGTAGAGGTGTAGAAAGATGGTGGAAGCAGGAGGGAGACGGCAGGACGGTCCCAGAGGAAGTACAGGCACACACACAAGGGTAAACTTCAATACCTTTACTGGTGGTGATGCAGGTACGGTCCAGGGCTTCTGGGGGCCCCGGGGAGATGCTGCAGGATTTTGGGGGCCCTAAGGGGATGCTGCGGGCTTGTGGGGCCCTGGGGGGGATTCTGCGGGCTTGTGGGTGCTCTAGGGGGGAATGCTGCGGGCTTGTGGGTGCTCTGGGGGGATGCTGCAGGCTTGTGGGGTCTCTGGGGGGGATGCTGCAGGCTTGTGGGGGCTCTGGGGGGGGTGATGCAGGCTTGTGCGGGCCCCGGGGGTATGTAGCCGGCTTGTGGGGGCCCCGGAGAGGATGCAGCGGGCTTGTGGGGCCTCTGTATGGGGTCCAGCCTGCATATGGCATTACATGGGGACCAGGCAGTATTCTCTATGGTGAATTATATGGGATCCAGTATTTTGTATGGAGCATTATATGGGGCTCATAATACTGTATGGAGGACTATGTGGTGCCCATAATACTGTATGGAGGACTTAGTGGTGCCATAACACTGTATGGAGGACTATACTGTCCGGTCTGCACTGTGCGCTGTGAGGATTCACCGGTTTCTGAGCTATTGTAGAATTTACAGTAGATATCACTCATGAAATGTAAGAAGTCAGTGAAATGTTTGGCATTGTACTATATCTATATCTATAATTTCTCTGCTGTAGCTGTGCATCATGAATGGTTGGATGTGTTAAAGGGGCCACTGAGACTCTTTCGCCCGGGGCCCACGAAAACCTGGAGGAGGGAGCATCATGTGACACTCCCTCTCCCATCATTCCTCCTCTGCGTCTGACGCAGCAGCATGATGACGCGCCACGCTGTGTCAGACAGTTGAGCTGGCAGCTGCTGAGGTGATCAGCTGCAGAGACTGAAGCAGCGGGGAACGAGGAGCGGTAAGTATGTATTTATTTATAAATCAGTGTGTACTGATAATACTGGAGGACTGGGGCTGCATTTTACCCTACGGGGGGGGGCTGCATTTTACCCTACGGGTGGGGGGGGCTGCATTTTACCCTATGGGGGACTGCATTATACTGCGTACAGGACCATGGAGGAGTGCATTATACTGTGTGGAGGACCATGGGGGAGTGCATTGTACTGTGTGGAGGACCATGGGGGAGTGCATTGTACTGTGTGGAGGACCACGTGAGAGTGCATTATACTGCGTGGAGGACCACGAGGGAGTGCATTATACTGCGTGGAGGACCACGAGGGAGTGCATTATACTGCGTGGAGAACCATGGCGAGAGTCTTATACTGTGTGGAGGACTATGGCGAATGCATTATACTCTATGGAGTGTGGAGAGGTGTGGGGCAGTTGGGGGATCATACTTTACCCTGGGAGTTGAGGTGGGGTACAGTAGGGTCATTATACTGTGCATATGGAGGAATTCACCATGGGGGTATCATACCGTGTTTGGGGGGCACTTTTGTTGGCACCACACTTTATGGGCAATGAAAAAGGGATCTAGGACTTCAGCAGGAGGAAAATTACTATGTAAAGGCTGGAAGGTTGTGAGATCTGCTCTTCTGTGACTCCGACAATTATTTACATTTTTAAAAAATTTTTTGTGGGGGGGGGGGCCCAATTAGAACTTCTGCTATGGGGCCCCATGATTCCTATGTACGCCCCTGATTGTACCAAATCCTCAGCTGTGCTGGTACTAAGGATATGGACACTCAGACATTTTGGGCTAAATATATACATACAAATATTTTTTCAATAACGTTTCATAAACAATTTGGCTTTTTTATTTCCTTTGCATTGCTAGTTGCAGAATGAGCTCACTGAGAATTTATCAGTGAGCTCATTCTGACCTTCTCTGTGCTGATTATGTTCACAGACCAGCATGAAAGTTGGGCTGATCTCTGATTCAGTCATAAATCATGGCAGAAATAAAAGAGCTGGAAACTCCACATCATAAGGAGCTCACTGACTGAATCTCAAGTTAACTCATTCTGCAGCCATCAATGTGCTGCTGGGAAACAAAAAGCTGGTAAAGGCCGAACAGAGCAAATATTACATGAAGCAAAATAGTAAAAAGTATTTTTAGAGCAATATACATGTATTTAAAGGGATTGTCCGGTGTGAAGCTGAAGGCCTGCAGTCATCTGTGTGACTCTCTGTGACTGCAGACTTGTAATCCTCACATCATGTAGACTGCGCGCTGCCAGCATTATTCTCAGCCCAGAGATGGCAGAAGCCCCTGTATCATGTGTACAGGAATTGTGCCCCCTCTCCCCGAGGAGCAGCAGCGCCTCGTCCTCTAGATACATGAGGGTCCCATCGGGGAGATCCGCATGTACCGGCCATGATGTCATCTCCATGGATACGGCATCAATGTGCAGAGCAGAAGACCCCTGTAAGGGAGAGCTCAGACGTGGGGGGATTGATGTGGATGTGAGGAGCAGATCCCCCCATATTCACAGATTATCGCACAATACATGTGGCCTTGCACAGGAAAAACTGTGAGGAAAGAAGAAATCAGATTTCTTACAATATAGAATAATGTCCTCCTGCCCTCGTTCATGTCCAGTATTATTTATCCCCTGACCTTTTGGGTGGGGAACCCCTCCTGAGCCCCCTCCATTATATAGGAGCCATATATCTGCTCCATTACTGGCAGAAGGTAAGGAGCCAATCACACTGCACGGCTTCTACTTCCTGCTCTAAGCCCCGCCCTCCTGCCTTCCCTTGAGATCTCCATGACAACCCTTGTGTGACTACAGTGACAGGCCACGCCCCCGAGGATTCTGATCAGTGCGGATGTCTCCATATTGCTGAGGACTGTGAGCGGCTGATGGGCGGAGCCAGCAGCGATGTGAGGGGCAGAGCCAGCAGCGATATGAGGGGCGGAGCCAGCAGCGATATGAGGGGCGGAGCCAGCAGCGATATGAGGGGCAGAGCCAGCAGCGATATGAGGGGCGGGGCCAGCAGCGACATGAGGGGCGGAGCCAGCAGCGACATGAGGGGCGGGGCCAGCAGCGACATGAGGGGCGGAGCCAGCAGCAATGTGAGGGGCGGAGCCAGCAGCGACATGAGGGGCGGAGCCAGCAGCGACATGAGGGGCGGAGCCAGCAGCGATATGAGGGGCGGAGCCAACAGCGACGTGAGGGGCGGAGCCAGCAGCGATATGAGAGGCGGAGCCAGCAGCGATGTGAGGGGCAGAGCCAGCAGCGATATGAGGGGCTGAGCCAACAGCGACACGAGGGGCGGAGCCAGCAGCGATGTGAGGGGCAGAGCCAGCAGCGACATGAGGGGCGGAGCCAGCAGCGATATGAGGGGCGGAGCCAGCAGCGACATGAGGGGCGGAGCCAGCAGCGATATGAGGGGCAGAGCCAGCAGCGATATGAGGGGCGGAGCCAGCAGCGATATGAGGGGCAGAGCCAGCAGCGATATGAGAGGCAGAGCCAGCAGCGATATGAGGGGCGGAGCCAGCAGCGAAATGAGGAGCGCTCTCAGCACTGACAGGAGCAGGTGTGTGTGCAGCCCGTTCCTCTGCTGTGGGTGTTGTGGTGTGTGAGTTTCGCCGTGTATATATTATATATATATATATATATATATATATATATATATATATATATACAGTTGAAATCAGAAGTTTCCATACACTGTATAAATAGACACATCTGCATGTTTTTCTCAACATCTGACATGAAATCAGAATAAACCTTTCCCATTTTAGGTCAATTAGGATTACCATAATTTTTAATATTTGCCAAATGCCAGAATAATGAGCGTCTCTTGTAAGGGGAATTAAAAGCGTCTTGCTATACCACTCTGACCTCCGCGTCTCTTCTGAGGGCCATTAAAAGAGTCTTGTTATACCACTCTGACCTCCACGTCTCTTGTAAGGGGCATTAAAACCGTCTTGTTATACCACTCTGACCTCCACGTGTCTTGTAAGGGGCATTAAAACCATCTTGTTATACCACTCTGACCTCCACGTCTCTTCTGAGGGGCATTAAAACCATCTTGTTATACCACTCTGACCTCCACGTCTCTTGTAAGGGGCATTAAAACCGTCTTGTTATACCACTCTGACCTCCACGTCTCTTCTGAGGGGCATTAAAAGCGTCTTGTTATACCACTCTGACCTCCAGTTGTCTTGTAAGGGGCATTAAAAGCGTCTTGTTATACCACTCTGACCTCCACGTGTCTTGTAAGGGGCATTAAAAGCGTCTTGTTATACCACTCTGTCATCCACATCTCTTCTGAGGGGCATTAAAAGCATCTTGTTAAGCTACTGGGACCTCCACGACTCTTCGAACGGGCATTGCATTTCCTCATAATTTTTGGAAGCTTTTGCTTGGAAGGCATAAGCAAATACTATGGGAGACCCACTCCCCAATAATGGGAATAATGTTTTTAAGATGCTGTACTGTATGGCTCTTGTAAGGGGCATTAAAACCATCTTGTTAAGCTACTGTGACCTCCACGTCTCTTCAAAGGGGCATTAAAAGCGTCTTCTTAAGCCACTCTGAACTCCACAGCTCTTCCAAGGGAGATTGAAATGTTGTTTTTAATTACCTTACCTCTAATCTCCACGACTCTTCCAACTGGCATTGCATTTCCTCCTAATTTTAGTCAGCTTTTGCTTTTCAATGCAAAGGTGAAAACTAAGGGAAACACACTCCCCAATAATGGGTAGAAGGTTTTTAGTACGCTGTAATCCACGTCTGTTTCAAGGGGCATTGCAGTTCCTCATAATTTTTGGAAAGCCTTCCATTCACTGCTTAGGCCAACAGTGTACAGGAGACCCAGTTGCTATAAATGGAAAAACGGTTTAGTTTAGGCCCTCTGATCTCCATGTCATTTCCAAGGGGCATTGCAGTTCCTCATAATTTTGGAAAGCCTTCCATTCACTGCTTAGGCCAACAGTGCACAGGAGACCCAGTTGCTATAAATGGAAAAAAAGGTTTAGTTAAGGCCCTCTGACTTCCATGTCATTTCCAAGGGGCATTGGAGTGCCTCAAAAGTTTTGGTAGGCATTGCACTCACTGTATGCCCTATAACTGTGTAGCCGAACCGCTCTTTTTATTACAGAAACATATCCTACAAGACATATGTGGTTGACTGGCCTGATATTGATGTGAATGGTCCCTGTTCCTCCTGCTCTTTCTCCTTTGCCACTACCTCATCCATCATTTATCACTTGAAGCTTTGTTTTAACGAGAGTCATAGAACTTGGATAGTAGCAGGAAAACATCCAGCAATCCTCAGAGGAGGTAGGATATGCACCAAAACGCTGACCACCTCAGGCCTAGCCACTACTACATACATGCGCTTGCATTCCTTGAAAACAAAGCAGATGCTAACTTCTATCATCCTCATCATGCTCCTCACCTTGGCACTCTCAACTCCCCTGATAGAGAAGCCGGGGCCCACCGGAGAAGTCGGGTTCTCTGGTGGGCTCGTCCAATGCTGCCCTAAAGCAGGCCAGTCTAAGAAAAGTGTGTGGGGATGTTCCGCGGTGAAATCGGGGCGGCTGGGGACCGTTTATGGACACCTGGCCGCGGGGCGGCTGGGGACCGAGTGTGGACACCCGGCCGCCCCCTGGCGACTGGGGACCGTGCGTGGACACCCAGCCGCCGGGCGGCTGGGGACTGAGTATGGATACCTCGCTGCCGCAGCAGCCATGAGGTAGTGGCCAGCTTCGGCTTCCACATGCCTAAAAGGCCCAATTTCAAGTGCACGCAAGCTAGCAGTATGGTATTGCAGCCTGGGGGTGGGTTGGTGGCAGGTTGCACACTTATGCTTGCATTCCAACAAAACAATGCAGATGCTAACTTCTATCATCATCATGCTCCTCACCTTGACACTCTCACCTCCCCTGATGGAGTCGGGTTCTCTAGTGGGCTCGTCCAATGCTGCCCTAAAGCAGGCCAGTCTAAGAAAAGTGTGTGGGGATGTTCCGCGGAGAAATCGGGGTGGCTGGGGACTGTCTATGGACACCCCGCTGCCCCGGGGCGGCTGGGGACCGAGTGTGGACACCCGGCTGCCGGGCGGCTGGGGACTGAGTATGGATACCTCGCTGCCGAAGCAGCCATGAGGTAGTGGCCAGCTTCGGCCTCCTCAAAACTAAAAGGCCCCATTTCAAGTGCAAGCTAGCAGTATGGTATTGCAGCCTGGGGGTGGGTGGTTGGCTGCATATTTGCGCTTGCATTGCAAGGAATGGGGGAGGTACAATTGAACACTGCCCTGGGACAAGGACTTGCACGGGGATAGTTGCAAGTCTGCATCTTCTGATGCGGCAAGGATCACATCTGATGGGCACACTTTTAGGCAGTGACCTGGGAGTCAGAGATGCTTCCCCATGCTGTTCCCATGTCTTTTCAGCACTGTATGCATGTGTCACACAGCACATGGCCAGATAAGGTTGTAAAATGTTAAAATGACATTTCCCAGTGAATGCATTTGTCACAGTTGAAAGCAATACAAAAGTGCAAAAACGCATAAAAATGCTACTTGTGAACATAGCCCAAGGTGTGGAGGAGTATTTTTGTTTTTGGTTATTTATTTTACCTTATACACAAGTCTTTACCCTGGAAAGGATGTTCCTTAACATATTTCACAGGAAAAAAGTTTCACTTTCGTTTTTGAACGTTTTCTTATGAGCCTGTAAAAGTGGCTTAATACCTCTGAACACATAGTTGACAACAGTGACCTGGGGGTCATAAATGCTTCCTGGGGCGATCCCCATGCTGTCCCCATGTCATCTGAGCACTGTCACTATCATTTTGGGCACTTTTTAGGCTTTCTACAGACTGCCGGGGGTGCCGCCGCAAAAATGCTCGGGTCTCCCATAGACTAACATGGGCTCGTTGCTCAGGTCGAGCACCCGAGTATCACGGCGAGCTCGGGCCGAGCTTCGAGCACCCGAGCATTTTAGTGCTCGCTCAACACTATTTATAACGGGGGCACAAGCTAGTGACTGATTTATATTCTCAGTGGAGCAGGATTCATTGCGGTGAATGATATACTCATGGGCACAGTGTGGCACATATTTGCATTTGGTGGCACAGTGGGCGGCATTATTTATTTAAGTCGCTTATATTTGTAACATTTTTGTTTTTCAGGAGTGCGGTGATCTGCTGAAAAGTGCGGAGCAGCCGAAACCTGGACAGCAAACTGCAAAGACGAATCATGGCGGGAAGTCGTCACGAAAGACTGGACTAGGTAAAGAAGAGAAGAAAGAGAGCGACGGCAGTGTATAAACTGGAGGGTTAGGTGGGGCCCATTATATTATAATAAATCTATGTGGGGCCCATTATATTATAATAAATCTATGTGGGGTCTATAATATTAAAGGGACGGATATGTGGGGCCCATTATATAATAATAAAATCTATGTGGTGCCCATTATATTAAAGGGAAAGCTATGTGGGGCCCATTATATTAAAGAGAAAGCTGTGTGGGGCCCATTATATTAAAGTAAAAGCTATGTGGGGCCCATTATATTAAAGGGATAGCTATGTGGGGCCCATTATATTAAAGGGATAGCTATGTGGGGCCCATTATATTAAAGGGAAAGCTATGTGCGGCCCATTATATTAAAGAGAAAGCTATGTGGGGCCCATTATATTAAAGAGAAAGCTATGTGGGGCCCATTATATTAAAGGGAAAGCTATGTGGGGCCCATTATATAATAATAAAATCTATGTGGTGCCCATTATATTAAAGGGAAAGCTATGTGGGGCCCATTATATTAAAGAGAAAGCTATGTGGGGCCCATTATATTAAAGGGAAAGCTATGTGGGGCCCATTATATTAAAGAGAAAGCTATGTGGGGCCAATTATATTAAAGGGAAAGCTATGTGGGGCCCATTATATTAAAGAGAAAGCTATGTGGGCCCATTATATTAAAGGGAAAGCTATGTGGGGCCCATTATATTAAAGAGAAAGCTATGTGGGGCCTATTATATTAAAGGGAAAGCTATGTGGGGCCCATTATATTAAAGGGAAAGCTATGTGGGGCCCGTTATCTTAAAGGGACATCTACGTAGGGCCCATTATATTAAATGGATGGCTATGTGGGGCCCATTATATTAAAGAGAGAGCTACGTATGGCCCATTATAATAAATGTATGACTATATGGGGCCCATTATATTAAATGGATGACTATGTGTGTTCCATTATATTTAATGGAAGGCTATGCGGGGCCCATTTAATTATGATAAATTCTATGTGGGGCACATGATATTAAATGGAAGGCTATGTGGAGCCCATTATATTTAATAGAGGGCTATGTGGGGACCAATACATTAAAAAGAAAGCTATATTGGGGCCCACTATGTTATCTGGAAGGTTTTGTGGGACCCTCTGTATTAAATTGAGGGCTATGTGAGGCCTATTAAATTAAATGGAAAGCGTTGCGGGGCCCATAATATTATATGGAGGTCTATGTGAGGCACATTTATCAAATAAAGGGCTATGTAGCGCCAATTATATTAAATGGAAGCCTATGTTTTGTCCATTATATTAAATAGAGATGTATCTTGCCTCCATTATAATAAATGGAAGGCAATGTGGGGACCATTATATTAAATGGAGGGTTATGTGGGGCCCATTATATTAAATGGAAGCCTATATGGAGCCCAGTAAATTAAATGTAAAGCTATGTGGGGCCCAATATTTTAAATGGAAGGTTAAGTGGGGCCAATTGTATTAAATAGAGGGCTATGTGGTGCCCAATATAAAACATGGAAGGCTTTTTGGTGCCCATTATATTAAATAGAGGGATATTTTGGCCCCATTTTATTAAATGGAAGGCTATGTCAGGTCCAATATATTAAATGGAGTCCAGTGCGGCCTATTATATTAAATTGAAGGTTATATGGGGTTCAATAAATTAAATGAAAAGCTATGTGGAGCCCAATAAATTAAATTATAGTACATGGAAGGCAATATGCGGCTCATTATACTATATAGAGGGCTATGTGGGGGCCATTATACTTTATAGAATTCTATGTGGGGGTCCATTATACTTTTGCCAATGGCAAATTGTGTGTTCCGGTGGCACTCCAAAGGTAAAGGGTGTGCTCCGGTGGCACTCCAACGTCATAGGGTGTGCTCTGGTGGCACACCAATGGCAAAAAGGCCAAAGAGTAGACCCTGGTGGCAGACTGAGCAGCCCTAGAATGCGCCCCAGTGGTAAGCAATAGGGGCCAAAGAATGCACCCTGGTGGCAGGCTAAAAAGCCCTAGAGTGCGCCCCAGTGGTAAGCAATAAGGCCAAAAAGTGCACTCCGGTAGCAGGCTAAAAAAGCCTAAGAGTGCCCCGGTGGTAAGCAAAATGGTCAGAGTGTACCGCGGTCGCAGTTAAAAAGCCCAAGATGGGTGCCCCGGTGGTAAGCTAAAAGGCCAAAGAGTGCACCCCGGTGGAAGCTAAAAAGCTCAAGATGGGTGCCCCAGTGGTAAGCAAAAAAGGTCACATATTGGGCCCCTCTGGTAGGCCTACGGGAAATAGAGTTCTCCGATGGCACGCCAACGGTAAAGGGTGTGCCCGATGGTACTCCAATGGTAAAGGGTGTGCTTCAGTGGCATGCCAGTGGCAAAAAGTGTACTCCGGTGGCATGCTAATGTTGAAAGGTATGCTCTGTTGGCACCCCAACTGTAAAGAGTGTGTTCCAGTGGCACCCCAGCAGCCAATGGTGTACTTCGGTGGCAGACCATCGGGAAATGGTGTGATATGTAAGGCTCATGATAACAAAAGGGAGGGCTATGTGGGACCCATTATTTTATATGGAAAGCAAGGTGGGGCCCATTATATTAATTAGGGGCTTATGTGGGGCTCTTTATATTAAATAAAAACATATGTGGGCCCCATTAAATTAAATGGAAGGCTATGTGGACCCCATTAAATTAAATGGAAGGCTATGTGGACCCCATTAAATTAAATGGAAGGCTATGTGGGGCCCATTATATTAAATGGAAGGCTATGTGGGGCCCATTATATTAAATGGAAGCCTATATGGGGCCCAATAAATTAAATGAAAAGCTACAGTATGTACAGCAATAATAAAAATGGTAATAATACAGGGTGGGCTATTTATATGGATACACCTAAATTAAATGGGAATGGTTGGTGATGTCAACTTCCTGTTTATGACACATTAGTATATGGGAGGGGGAAACTTTTCCAGATGGGTGGTGACTATGGTGGCCATTTTGAAGTCGGCCATTTTGGATCTAACTTTATTTTTTTCAATGGGAAGAGGGTCATGTGACACATCAAACTCATTGAGAATTTCATAAGAAAATACAATGGTGTGCTTGGTTTTAACATAACTTTATTCTTTCATGAATTTTTTACAAGTTTATGACCACTTATAAAATGTGTTCAAAGTACTGCGCATTGTGTTGGATTGTCAATGCAACCCTCTTCTCCCACTCTTGACACACTGATAGCAACACCGCAGAAGAAATGCTAGCACAGGCTTTCAGTATCCGTTGTTTCAGATGCTGAAAGGTTATATGGGGCCTATTAAAATAAATGGAAGACTATGCAGGACCTCTTGTAATAACTAGAAGGCAATTTGTGGCCCATTATATTAAACTAGATGGTGGCCCGATTCTAACTCATCGGTTATTCTAGAATATGTATGCGGCCGGCCGCGACCAATCAGCGAACTGTGTTAGTGAGGACCGGAGAGCATGTTTAAATTTGGCGCCAAAACCGGTGATTGGTCACGGACGGCGGCCGCGACCAATCAACGAATCGTATTAGTGAGAACCGGGGAGCGGGTACTTCCACTGTGAGCAGCCGGGAGATGACCGGCTGCTCGCAGCAGAAGTATCCCAACCGGCGGCGCCGCTCCCCGGTCCTCCCTTTACACTTGCCGTCGGGAGATAAGCGGCCCTAGCCACTGATCTAGCGACGGTAGCCGCATGGAGGTCAGCGGCGCCGCCGGTCGGGGTACTTCTGCTGCGAGCAGCTGGGAGATGACCGGCTGCATCGCCACTGACCTCTGTGCAGAGCGGTGTTTAAATTTGGAGCCAATATCGCTGATTGGTCGCGGCCGCCGAATCGTATTAGTGAGGACAGGGGAGCGGCGCTGCCTGTGCGGGTACTTCCGCTGCGAGCAGCCGGGAGATGACCGGCTGCTCGCAGCAGAAGTATCCCGACCGGTGGCGCCGCTCCCCGATCCTCCCTTCACACTTGCCGTCGGAAGATCAGCAGCCCTAACCGCTGATTTCCCGATGGTAGCCGCATGGAGGTCAGCGGCGCCGCCGGTCGGGGTACTTCTGCTGCGAGCCGGAAATTGACCGCTAGCGCCGGTCATCTCCCGGCTGCATCGCCGCTGACCTCCGTGCGGCAGATGAGCCGCTAATGGCCGCCATCTTTTTCTGAAATCCCACGTCGCGGATTGACCACGGTCAATCATTTTATTAAATGGATGATGGTGTGCTCCGGTGGCAAGCCAGCGGGAAAGTGGTGTGCTCCGGTGGCAAGCCAACGGGAAAGTGGCGTGCTTCGGTGTCAAGCCAACGGGAAAGTGGCGTGCTCTGGTGGCAAGCCAACGGGAAAGTGGCGTGCTTCGGTGGCAAGCCAACGGGAAAGTGGCGTGCTCCGGTGGCAAGCCAACGGGAAAGTGGCGTGCTCCGGTGGCAAGCCAACGGGAAAGTGGCGTGCTCCGGTGGCAAGCCAACGGGGAAGTGGCGTGCTCCGGTGGCAAGCCAACGGGAAAGTGGCGTGCTCCGGTGGCAAGCCAACGAGAAAGTGGCGTGCTCCGGTGGCAAGCCAACGGGAAAGTGGCGTGCTCCGGTGGCAAGCCAACGGGACTGTGGCGTGCTCCGGTGGCAAGCCAACGGGACTGTGGCGTGCTCCGGTGGCAAGCCAACGGGACTGTGGAGTGCTCCGGTGGCAAGCCAACGGGACTGTGGCGTGCTCCGGTGGCAAGCCAACGGGACTGTGGCGTGCTCCGGTGGCAAGCCAACGGGAAAGTGGCGTGCTCCGGTGGCAAGCCAACGGGAAAGTGGCGTGCTCCGGTGGCAAGCCAACGGGAGAGTGGCGTGCTCCGGTGGCAAGCCAACGGGAGAGTGGCGTGCTCCGGTGGCAAGCCAACGGGAAAGTGGCGTGCTCCGGTGGCAAGCCAACGGGAAAGTGGCGTGCTCCGGTGGCAAGCCAACGGGAAAGTGGCGTGCTCCGGTGGCAAGCCAACGGGAAAGTGGCGTGCTCCGGTGGCAAGCCAACGGGAAAGTGGCGTGCTCCGGTTGCAAGCCAACGGGAAAGTGGCGTGCTCCGGTGGCAAGCCAACGGGACTGTGGCGTGCTCCGGTGGCAAGCCAACGGGAAAGTGGCGTGCTCCGGTGGCAAGCCAACGGGAAAGTGGCGTGCTCTGGTGGCAAGCCAACGGGGAAGTGGCGTGCTCCGGTGGCAAGCCAACGGGGAAGTGGCGTGCTCCGGTGGCAAGCCAACGGGGAAGTGGCGTGCTCCGGTGGCAAGCCAACGGGGAAGTGGCGTGCTCCGGTGGCAAGCCAACGGGAAAGTGGCGTGCTCCGGTGGCAAGCCAACGGGAAAGTGGCGTGCTCCGGTGGCAAGCCAACGGGAAAGTGGCGTGCTCCGGTGGCAAGCCAACGGGAAAGTGGCGTGCTCCGGTGGCAAGCCAACGGGAAAGTGGCGTGCTCCGGTGGCAAGCCAACGGGACTGTGGCGTGCTCCGGTGGCAAGCCAAAGGGACTGTGGCGTGCTCCGGTGGCAAGCCAACGGGACTGTGGCGTGCTCCGGTGGCAAGCCAACGGGACTGTGGCGTGCTCCGGTGGCAAGCCAACGGGAAAGTGGCGTGCTCCGGTGGCAAGCCAACGGGAGAGTGGCGTGCTCCGGTGGCAAGCCAACGGGAGAGTGGCGTGCTCCGGTGGCAAGCCAACGGGAAAGTGGCGTGCTCCGGTGGCAAGCCAACGGGAAAGTGGCGTGCTCCGGTGGCAAGCCAACGGGAAAGTGGCGTGCTCCGGTGGCAAGCCAACGGGAAAGTGGCGTGCTCCGGTGGCAAGCCAACGGGAAAGTGGCGTGCTGCGGTGGCAAGCCAACGGGAAAGTGGCGTGCTGCGGTGGCAAGCCAACGGGAAAGTGGCGTGCTGCGGTGGCAAGCCAACGGGAAAGTGGCGTGCTGCGGTGGCAAGCCAACGGGAAAGTGGCGTGCTGCGGTGGCAAGCCAACGGGAAAGTGGCGTGCTCCGGTGGCAAGCCAACGGGAAAGTGGCGTGCTCCGGTGGCAAGCCAACGGGAAAGTGGCGTACTCCGGTGGCAAGCCAACGGGAAAGTGGCGTGCTCCGGTGGCAAGCCAACGGGACTGTGGCGTGCTCCGGTGGCAAGCCAACGGGAAAGTGGCGTGCTCCGGTGGCAAGCCAACGGGAAAGTGGCGTGCTCCGGTGGCAAGCCAACGGGAAAGTGGCGTGCTCCGGTGGCAAGCCAACGGGACTGAGGAGTGCTCCGGTGGCAAGCCAACGGGACTGTGGCGTGCTCCGGTGGCAAGCCAACAGGACTGTGGCGTGCTCCGGTGGCAAGCCAACGGGAGAGTGGCGTGCTCCGGTGGCAAGCCAACGGGAAAGTGGCGTGCTCCGGTGGCAAGCCAACGGGAAGGTGGCGTGCTCCGGTGGCAAGCCAACGGGAAAGTGGCGTGCTCCGGTGGCAAGCCAACGGGAAAGTGGCGTGCTCCGGTGGCAAGACAACGGGAAAGTGGCGTGCTCCGGTGGCAAGCCAACGGGAAAGTGGCGTGCTCCGGTGGCAAGCCAACGGGAAAGTGGCGTGCTCCGGTGGCAAGCCAACGGGGAAGTGGCGTGCTCCGGTGGCAAGCCAACGGGGAAGTGGCGTGCTCCGGTGGCAAGCCAACGGGGAAGTGGCGTGCTCCGGTGGCAAGCCAACGGGAAAGTGGCGTGCTCCGGTGGCAAGCCAACGGGAAAGTGGCGTGCTCCGGTGGCAAGCCAACGGGAAAGTGGCGTGCTCCGGTGGCAAGCCAACGGGACTGTGGCGTGCTCCGGTGGCAAGCCAACGGGACTGTGGAGTGCTCCGGTGGCAAGCCAACGGGACTGTGGCGTGCTCCGGTGGCAAGCCAACGGGACTGTGGCGTGCTCCGGTGGCAAGCCAACGGGAAAGTGGCGTGCTCCGGTGGCAAGCCAACGGGAAAGTGGCGTGCTCCGGTGGCAAGCCAACGGGAGAGTGGCGTGCTCCGGTGGCAAGCCAACGGGAAAGTGGCGTGCTCCGGTGGCAAGCCAACGGGAAAGTGGCGTGCTCCGGTGGCAAGCCAACGGGAAAGTGGCGTGCTCCGGTGGCAAGCCAACGGGAAAGTGGCGTGCTCCGGTGGCAAGCCAACGGGAAAGTGGCGTGTTCTGGTGGCAAGCCAACGGGAAAGTGGCGTGCTCCGGTGGCAAGCCAACGGGACTGTGGCGTGCTCCGGTGGCAAGCCAACGGGAAAGTGGCGTGCTCCGGTGGCAAGCCAACGGGAAAGTGGCGTGCTCCGGTGGCAAGCCAACGGGGAAGTGGCGTGCTCCGGTGGCAAGCCAACGGGGAAGTGGCGTGCTCCGGTGGCAAGCCAACGGGAAAGTGGCGTGCTCCGGTGGCAAGCCAACGGGAAAGTGGCGTGCTCCGGTGGCAAGCCAACGGGAAAGTGGCGTGCTCCGGTGGCAAGCCAACGGGAAAGTGGCGTGCTCCGGTGGCAAGCCAACGGGACTGTGGCGTGCTCCGGTGGCAAGCCAACGGGACTGTGGCGTGCTCCGGTGGCAAGCCAACGGGACTGTGGCGTGCTCCGGTGGCAAGCCAACGGGACTGTGGCGTGCTCCGGTGGCAAGCCAACGGGAAAGTGGCGTGCTGCGGTGGCAAGCCAACGGGAAAGTGGCGTGCTCCGGTGGCAAGCCAACGGGAAAGTGGCGTGCTGCGGTGGCAAGCCAACGGGAAAGTGGCGTGCTGCGGTGGCAAGCCAACGGGAAAGTGGCGTGCTGCGGTGGCAAGCCAACGGGAAAGTGGCGTGCTGCGGTGGCAAGCCAACGGGAAAGTGGCGTGCTGCGGTGGCAAGCCAACGGGAAAGTGGCGTGCTCCGGTGGCAAGCCAACGGGAAAGTGGCGTGCTCTGGTGGCAAGCCAACGGGAAAGTGGCGTGCTCCGGTGGCAAGCCAACGGGACTGTGGCGTGCTCCGGTGGCAAGCCAACGGGAAAGTGGCGTGCTCCGGTGGCAAGCCAACGGGACTGTGGCGTGCTCCGGTGGCAAGCCAACGGGAAAGTGGCGTGCTCCGGTGGCAAGCCAACGGGAAAGTGGCGTGCTCCGGTGGCAAGCCAACGGGAAAGTGGCGTGCTCCGGTGGCAAGCCAACGGGACTGTGGAGTGCTCCGGTGGCAAGCCAACGGGACTGTGGCGTGCTCCGGTGGCAAGCCAACGGGAAAGTGGCGTGCTCCGGTGGCAAGCCAACGGGAAAGTGGCGTGCTCCGGTGGCAAGCCAACGGGAAAGTGGCGTGCTCCGGTGGCAAGCCAACGGGAAAGTGGCGTGCTCCGGTGGCAAGCCAACGGGAAAGTGGCGTGTTCTGGTGGCAAGCCAACGGGAAAGTGGCGTGCTCCGGTGGCAAGCCAACGGGACTGTGGCGTGCTCCGGTGGCAAGCCAACGGGAAAGTGGCGTGCTCCGGTGGCAAGCCAACGGGAAAGTGGCGTGCTCCGGTGGCAAGCCAACGGGGAAGTGGCGTGCTCCGGTGGCAAGCCAACGGGGAAGTGGCGTGCTCCGGTGGCAAGCCAACGGGAAAGTGGCGTGCTCCGGTGGCAAGCCAACGGGAAAGTGGCGTGCTCCGGTGGCAAGCCAACGGGAAAGTGGCGTGCTCCGGTGGCAAGCCAACGGGAAAGTGGCGTGCTCCGGTGGCAAGCCAACGGGACTGTGGCGTGCTCCGGTGGCAAGCCAACGGGACTGTGGCGTGCTCCGGTGGCAAGCCAACGGGACTGTGGCGTGCTCCGGTGGCAAGCCAACGGGACTGTGGCGTGCTCCGGTGGCAAGCCAACGGGAAAGTGGCGTGCTGCGGTGGCAAGCCAACGGGAAAGTGGCGTGCTGCGGTGGCAAGCCAACGGGAAAGTGGCGTGCTGCGGTGGCAAGCCAACGGGAAAGTGGCGTGCTGCGGTGGCAAGCCAACGGGAAAGTGGCGTGCTGCGGTGGCAAGCCAACGGGAAAGTGGCGTGCTGCGGTGGCAAGCCAACGGGAAAGTGGCGTGCTGCGGTGGCAAGCCAACGGGAAAGTGGCGTGCTCCGGTGGCAAGCCAACGGGAAAGTGGCGTGCTCTGGTGGCAAGCCAACGGGAAAGTGGCGTGCTCCGGTGGCAAGCCAACGGGACTGTGGCGTGTTCCGGTGGCAAGCCAACGGGAAAGTGGCGTGCTCCGGTGGCAAGCCAACGGGACTGTGGCGTGCTCCGGTGGCAAGCCAACGGGAAAGTGGCGTGCTCCGGTGGCAAGCCAACGGGAAAGTGGCGTGCTCCGGTGGCAAGCCAACGGGAAAGTGGCGTGCTCCGGTGGCAAGCCAACGGGACTGTGGAGTGCTCCGGTGGCAAGCCAACGGGACTGTGGCGTGCTCCGGTGGCAAGCCAACGGGACTGTGGCGTGCTCCGGTGGCAAGACAACGGGAGAGTGGCGTGCTCCGGTGGCAAGCCAACGGGAAAGTGGCGTGCTCCGGTGGCAAGCCAACGGGAAGGTGGCGTGCTCCGGTGGCAAGCCAACGGGAAAGTGGCGTGCTCCGGTGGCAAGCCAACGGGAAAGTGGCGTGCTCCGGTGGCAAGCCAACGGGAAAGTGGCGTGCTCCGGTGGCAAGCCAACGGGAAAGTGGCGTGCTCCGGTGGCAAGCCAACGGGAAAGTGGCGTGCTCCGGTGGCAAGCCAACGGGGAAGTGGCGTGCTCCGGTGGCAAGCCAACGGGGAAGTGGCGTGCTCCGGTGGCAAGCCAACGGGGAAGTGGCGTGCTCCGGTGGCAAGCCAACGGGAAAGTGGCGTGCTCCGGTGGCAAGCCAACGGGAAAGTGGCGTGCTCCGGTGGCAAGCCAACGGGAAAGTGGCGTGCTCCGGTGGCAAGCCAACGGGACTGTGGCGTGCTCCGGTGGCAAGCCAACGGGACTGTGGAGTGCTCCGGTGGCAAGCCAACGGGACTGTGGCGTGCTCCGGTGGCAAGCCAACGGGACTGTGGCGTGCTCCGGTGGCAAGCCAACGGGAAAGTGGCGTGCTCCGGTGGCAAGCCAACGGGAAAGTGGCGTGCTCCGGTGGCAAGCCAACGGGACTGTGGCGTGCTCCGGTGGCAAGCCAACGGGAAAGTGGCGTGCTCCGGTGGCAAGCCAACGGGAAAGTGGCGTGCTCCGGTGGCAAGCCAACGGGAAAGTGGCGTGCTCCGGTGGCAAGCCAACGGGGAAGTGGCGTGCTCCGGTGGCAAGCCAACGGGGAAGTGGCGTGCTCCGGTGGCAAGCCAACGGGAAAGTGGCGTGCTCCGGTGGCAAGCCAACGGGAAAGTGGCGTGCTCCGGTGGCAAGCCAACGGGAAAGTGGCGTGCTCCGGTGGCAAGCCAACGGGAAAGTGGTGTGCTCGGGTGGCAAGCCAACGGGAAAGTGGCGTGCTCCGGTGGCAAGCCAACGGGGAAGTGGCGTGCTCCGGTGGCAAGCCAACGGGGAAGTGGCGTGCTCCGGTGGCAAGCCAACGGGAAAGTGGCGTGCTCCGGTGGCAAGCCAACGGGAAAGTGGCGTGCTCCGGTGGCAAGCCAACGGGAAAGTGGCGTGCTCCGGTGGCAAGCCAACGGGAAAGTGGCGTGCTCCGGTGGCAAGCCAACGGGACTGTGGCGTGCTCCGGTGGCAAGCCAACGGGACTGTGGCGTGCTCCGGTGGCAAGCCAACGGGACTGTGGCGTGCTCCGGTGGCAAGCCAACGGGAAAGTGGCGTGCTGCGGTGGCAAGCCAACGGGAAAGTGGCGTGCTGCGGTGGCAAGCCAACGGGAAAGTGGCGTGCTCCGGTGGCAAGCCAACGGGAAAGTGGCGTGCTCCGGTGTCAAGCCAACGGGAAAGTGGCGTGCTCCGGTGGCAAGCCAACGGGACTGTGGCGTGCTCCGGTGGCAAGCCAACGGGAAAGTGGCGTGCTCCGGTGGCAAGCCAACGGGACTGTGGCGTGCTCCGGTGGCAAGCCAACGGGAAAGTGGCGTGCTCCGGTGGCAAGCCAACGGGAAAGTGGCGTGCTCCGGTGGCAAGCCAACGGGACTGTGGCGTGCTCCGGTGGCAAGCCAACGGGACTGTGGCGTGCTCCGGTGGCAAGCCAACGGGACTGTGGCGTGCTCCGGTGGCAAGCCAACGGGAAAGTGGCGTGCTCCGGTGGCAAGCCAACGGGAAAGTGGCGTGCTCCGGTGGCAAGCCAACGGGAAAGTGGCGTGCTCCGGTGGCAAGCCAACGGGGAAGTGGCGTGCTCCGGTGGCAAGCCAACGGGGAAGTGGCGTGCTCCGGTGGCAAGCCAACGGGAAAGTGGCGTGCTCCGGTGGCAAGCCAACGGGAAAGTGGCGTGCTCCGGTGGCAAGCCAACGGGAAAGTGGCGTGCTCCGGTGGCAAGCCAACGGGAAAGTGGCGTGCTCCGGTGGCAAGCCAACGGGAAAGTGGCGTGCTCCGGTGGCAAGCCAACGGGACTGTGGCGTGCTCCGGTGGCAAGCCAACGGGACTGTGGCGTGCTCCGGTGGCAAGCCAACGGGACTGTGGCGTGCTCCGGTGGCAAGCCAACGGGACTGTGGCGTGCTCCGGTGGCAAGCCAACGGGAAAGTGGCGTGCTCCGGTGGCAAGCCAACGGTAAAGTGACGTGCTCCGGTGGCAAGCCAACGGGAAAGTGGCGTGCTCCGGTGGCAAGCCAACGGGAAAGTGGCGTGCTCCGGTGGCAAGCCAACGGGAAAGTGGCGTGCTCCGGTGGCAAGCCAACGGGACTGTGGCGTGCTCCGGTGGCAAGCCAACGGGAAAGTGGCGTGCTCCGGTGGCAAGCCAACGGGAAAGTGGCGTGCTCCGGTGGCAAGCCAACGGGAAAGTGGCGTGCTCCGGTGGCAAGCCAACGGGACTGTGGCGTGCTCCGGTGGCAAGCCAACGGGAAAGTGGCGTGCTCCGGTGGCAAGCCAACGGGAAAGTGGCGTGCTCCGGTGGCAAGCCAACGGGAAAGTGGCGTGCTCCGGTGGCAAGCCAACGGGACTGTGGCGTGCTCCGGTGGCAAGCCAACGGGAAAGTGGCGTGCTCCGGTGGCAAGCCAACGGGAAAGTGGCGTGCTCCGGTGGCAAGCCAACGGGGAAGTGGCGTGCTCCGGTGGCAAGCCAACGGGGAAGTGGCGTGCTCCGGTGGCAAGCCAACGGGGAAGTGGCGTGCTCCGGTGGCAAGCCAACGGGGATGTGGCGTGCTCCGGTGGCAAGCCAACGGGAAAGTGGCGTGCTCCGGTGGCAAGCCAACGGGAAAGTGGCGTGCTCCGGTGGCAAGCCAACGGGAAAGTGGCGTACTACGGTGGCAAGCCAACGGGAAAGTGGCGTGCTCCGGTGGCAAGCCAACGGGACTGTGGCGTGCTCCGGTGGCAAGCCAACGGGACTGTGGCGTGCTCCGGTGGCAAGCCAACGGGAAAGTGGCGTGCTCCGGTGGCAAGCCAACGGGAAAGTGGCGTGCTCCGGTGGCAAGCCAACGGGAAAGTGGCGTGCTCCGGTGGCAAGCCAACGGGACTGTGGAGTGCTCCGGTGGCAAGCCAACGGGACTGTGGCGTGCTCCGGTGGCAAGCCAACGGGACTGTGGCGTGCTCCGGTGGCAAGCCAACGGGAAAGTGGCGTGCTCCGGTGGCAAGCCAACGGGAAAGTGGCGTGCTCCGGTGGCAAGCCAACGGGAGAGTGGCGTGCTCCGGTGGCAAGCCAACGGGAAAGTGGCGTGCTCCGGTGGCAAGCCAACGGGAAAGTGGCGTGCTCCGGTGGCAAGCCAACGGGAAAGTGGCGTGCTCCGGTGGCAAGCCAACGGGAAAGTGGCGTGCTCCGGTGGCAAGCCAACGGGAAAGTGGCGTGCTCCGGTGGCAAGCCAACGGGACTGTGGCGTGCTCCGGTGGCAAGCCAACGGGAAAGTGGCGTGCTCCGGCGGCAAGCCAACGGGAAAGTGGCGTGCTCCGGCGGCAAGCCAACGGGGAAATGGCGTGCTCCGGCGGCAAGCCAACGGGGAAATGGCGTGCTCCGGCGGCAAGCCAACGGGGAAGTGGCGTGCTCCGGCGGCAAGCCAACGGGGAAGTGGCGTGCTCCGGCGGCAAGCCAACGGGGAAGTGGCGTGCTCCGGCGGCAAGCCAACGGGAAAGTGGCGTGCTCCGGCGGCAAGCCAACGGGAAAGTGGCGTGCTCCGGCGGCAAGCCAACGGGAAAGTGGCGTGCTACGGCGGCAAACCAACGGGAAAGTGGCGTGCTCCGGTGGCAAGCCAACGGGACTGTGGCGTGCTCCGGTGGCAAGCCAACGGGAAAAAGGCGTGCTCCGGTGGCAAGCCAACGGGAAAGTGGCGTGCTCCGGTGGCAAGCCAACGGGAAAGTGGCGTGCTCCGGTGGCAAGCCAACGGGAAAGTGGCGTGCTCCGGTGGCAAGCCAACGGGAAACTGGCGTGCTCCGGTGGCCAGCCAACGGGAGAGTGGCGTGCTCCGGTGGCCAGCCAACGGGAGAGTGGCGTGCTCCGGTGGCAAGCCAACGGGAAAGTGGCGTGCTCCGGTGGCAAGCCAACGGGAAAGTGGCGTGCTCCGGTGGCAAGCCAACAGGAAAGTGGCGTGCTCCGGTGGCAAGCCAACGGGAAAGTGGCGTGCTCCGGTGGCAAGCCAACGGGAAAGTGGCGTGCTGCGGTGGCAAGCCAACGGGAAAGTGGCGTGCTGCGGTGGCAAGCCAACGGGAAAGTGGCGTGCTGCGGTGGCAAGCCAACGGGAAAGTGGCGTGCTCCGGTGGCAAGCCAACGGGAAAGTGGCGTGCTCCGGTGGCAAGCCAACGGGAAAGTGGCGTGCTCCGGTGGCAAGCCAACGGGACTGTGGCGTGCTCCGGTGGCAAGCCAACGGGAAAGTGGCGTGCTCCGGTGGCAAGCCAACGGGAAAGTGGCGTGCTCCGGTGGCAAGCCAACGGGAAAGTGGCGTGCTCCGGTGGCAAGCCAACGGGAAAGTGGCGTGCTCCGGTGGCAAGCCAACGGGAAAGTGGCGTGCTCCGGTGGCAAGCCAACGGGAAAGTGGCGTGCTCCGGTGGCAAGCCAACGGGAAAGTGGCGTGCTCCGGTGGCAAGCCAACGGGACTGTGGCGTGCTCCGGTGGCAAGCCAACGGGACTGTGGCGTGCTCCGGTGGCAAGCCAACGGGACTGTGGCGTGCTCCGGTGGCAAGCCAACGGGACTGTGGCGTGCTCCGGTGGCAAGCCAACGGGAAAGTGGCGTGCTCCGGTGGCAAGCCAACGGTAAAGTGGCGTGCTCCGGTGGCAAGCCAACAGGAGAGTGGCGTGCTCCGGTGGCAAGCCAACGGGAGAGTGGCGTGCTCCGGTGGCAAGCCAACGGGAAAGTGGCGTGCTCCGGTGGCAAGCCAACGGGAAAGTGGCGTGCTCCGGTGGCAAGCCAACGGGAAAGTGGCGTGCTCCGGTGGCAAGCCAACGGGAAAGTGGCGTGCTCCGGTGGCAAGCCAACGGGAAAGTGGCGTGCTGCGGTGGCAATGCAACGGGAAAGTGGCGTGCTCCGGTGGCAAGCCAACGGGAAAGTGGCGTGCTCCGGTGGCAAGCCAACGGGAAAGTGGCGTGCTCCGGTGGCAAGCCAACGGGAAAGTGGCGTGCTCCGGTGGCAAGCCAACGGGAAAGTGGCGTGCTCCGGTGGCAAGCCAACGGGAAAGTGGCGTGCTCCGGTGGCAAGCCAACGGGACTGTGGCGTGCTCCGGTGGCAAGCCAACGGGACTGTGGCGTGCTCCGGTGGCAAGCCAACGGGACTGTGGCGTGCTCCGGTGGCAAGCCAACGGGACTGTGGCGTGCTCCGGTGGCAAGCCAACGGGAAAGTGGCGTGCTCCGGTGGCAAGCCAACGGTAAAGTGGCGTGCTCCGGTGGCAAGCCAACAGGAGAGTGGCGTGCTCCGGTGGCAAGCCAACGGGAGAGTGGCGTGCTCCGGTGGCAAGCCAACGGGAAAGTGGCGTGCTCCGGTGGCAAGCCAACGGGAAAGTGGCGTGCTCCGGTGGCAAGCCAACGGGAAAGTGGCGTGCTCCGGTGGCAAGCCAACGGGAAAGTGGCGTGCTCCGGTGGCAAGCCAACGGGAAAGTGGCGTGCTGCGGTGGCAATGCAACGGGAAAGTGGCGTGCTCCGGTGGCAAGCCAACGGGACTGTGGCGTGCTCCGGTGGCAAGCCAACGGGACTGTGGCGTGCTCCGGTGGCAAGCCAACGGGAAAGTGGCGTGCTCCGGTGGCAAGCCAACGGTAAAGTGGCGTGCTCCGGTGGCAAGCCAACAGGAGAGTGGCGTGCTCCGGTGGCAAGCCAACGGGAGAGTGGCGTGCTCCGGTGGCAAGCCAACGGGAAAGTGGCGTGCTCCGGTGGCAAGTCAACGGGAAAGTGGCGTGCTCCGGTGGCAAGCCAACGGGAAAGTGGCGTGCTCCGGTGGCAAGCCAACGGGAAAGTGGCGTGCTGCGGTGGCAAGCCAACGGGAAAGTGGCGTGCTGCGGTGGCAAGCCAACGGGAAAGTGGCGTGCTGCGGTGGCAAGCCAACGGGAAAGTGGCGTGCTCCGGTGGCAAGCCAACGGGAAAGTGGCGTTTCTCCGGTGGCAAGCCAACGGGACTGTGGAGTGCTCCGGTGGCAAGCCAACGGGACTGTGGCGTGCTCCGGTGGCAAGCCAACGGGACTGTGGCGTGCTCCGGTGGCAAGCCAACGGGAAAGTGGCGTGCTCCGGTGGCAAGCCAACGGGAAAGTGGCGTGCTCCGGTGGCAAGCCAACGGGAGAGTGGCGTGCTCCGGTGGCAAGCCAACGGGAAAGTGGCGTGCTCCGGTGGCAAGCCAACGGGAAAGTGGCGTGCTCCGGTGGCAAGCCAACGGGAAAGTGGCGTGCTCCGGTGGCAAGCCAACGGGAAAGTGGCGTGCTCCGGTGGCAAGCCAACGGGACTGTGGCGTGCTCCGGTGGCAAGCCAACGGGACTGTGGCGTGCTCCGGTGGCAAGCCAACGGGACTGTGGCATGCTCCGGTGGCAAGCCAACGGGACTGTGGCGTGCTCCGGTGGCAAGCCAACGGGAAAGTGGCGTGCTCCGGTGGCAAGCCAACGGGAAAGTGGCGTGCTCCGGTGGCAAGCCAACGGGAAAGTGGCGTGCTCCGGTGGCAAGCCAACGGGACTGTGGCGTGCTCCGGTGGCAAGCCAACGGGAAAGTGGCGTGCTCCGGTGGCAAGCCAACGGGAAAGTGGCGTGCTCCGGTGGCAAGCCAACGGGAAAGTGGCGTGCTCCGGTGGCAAGCCAACGGGAAAGTGGCGTGCTCCGGTGGCAAGCCAACGGGAAAGTGGCGTGCTCCGGTGGCAAGCCAACGGGAAAGTGGCGTGCTCCGGTGGCAAGCCAACGGGACTGTGGCGTGCTCCGGTGGCAAGCCAACGGGACTGTGGCGTGCTCCGGTGGCAAGCCAACGGGACTGTGGCGTGCTCCGGTGGCAAGCCAACGGGACTGTGGCGTGCTCCGGTGGCAAGCCAACGGGAAAGTGGCGTGCTCCGGTGGCAAGCCAACGGTAAAGTGGCGTGCTCCGGTGGCAAGCCAACAGGAGAGTGGCGTGCTCCGGTGGCAAGCCAACGGGAGAGTGGCGTGCTCCGGTGGCAAGCCAACGGGAAAGTGGCGTGCTCCGGTGGCAAGCCAACGGGAAAGTGGCGTGCTCCGGTGGCAAGCCAACGGGAAAGTGGCGTGCTCCGGTGGCAAGCCAACGGGAAAGTGGCGTGCTCCGGTGGCAAGCCAACGGGAAAGTGGCGTGCTGCGGTGGCAAGCCAACGGGAAAGTGGCGTGTTGCGGTGGCAAGCCAACGGGAAAGTGGCGTGCTGCGGTGGCAAGCCAACGGGAAAGTGGCGTGCTCCGGTGGCAAGCCAACGGGACTGTGGAGTGCTCCGGTGGCAAGCCAACGGGACTGTGGCGTGCTCCGGTGGCAAGCCAACGGGACTGTGGCGTGCTCCGGTGGCAAGCCAACGGGAAAGTGGCGTGCTCCGGTGGCAAGCCAACGGGAAAGTGGCGTGCTCCGGTGGCAAGCCAACGGGAGAGTGGCGTGCTCCGGTGGCAAGCCAACGGGAAAGTGGCGTGCTCCGGTGGCAAGCCAACGGGAAAGTGGCGTGCTCCGGTGGCAAGCCAACGGGAAAGTGGCGTGCTCCGGTGGCAAGCCAACGGGAAAGTGGCGTGCTCCGGTGGCAAGCCAACGGGAAAGTGGCGTGCTCCGGTGGCAAGCCAACGGGACTGTGGCGTGCTCCGGTGGCAAGCCAACGGGACTGTGGCGTGCTCCGGTGGCAAGCCAACGGGACTGTGGCGTGCTCCGGTGGCAAGCCAACGGGAAAGTGGCGTGCTCCGGTGGCAAGCCAACGGTAAAGTGGCGTGCTCCGGTGGCAAGCCAACGGGAGAGTGGCGTGCTCCGGTGGCAAGCCAACGGGAGAGTGGCGTGCTCCGGTGGCAAGCCAACGGGAAAGTGGCGTGCTCCGGTGGCAAGCCAACGGGAAAGTGGCGTGCTCCAGTGGCAAGCCAACGGGAAAGTGGCGTGCTCCGGTGGCAAGCCAACGGGAAAGTGGCGTGCTGCGGTGGCAAGCCAACGGGAAAGTGGCGTGCTGCGGTGGCAAGCCAACGGGAAAGTGGCGTGCTGCGGTGGCAAGCCAACGGGAAAGTGGCGTGCTCCGGTGGCAAGCCAACGGGAAAGTGGCGTGCTCCGGTGGCAAGCCAACGGGACTGTGGCGTGCTCCGGTGGCAAGCCAACGGGAAAGTGGCGTGCTCCGGTGGCAAGCCAACGGGAAAGTGGCGTGCTCCGGTGGCCAGCCAACGGGAAAGTGGCGTGCTCCGGTGGCAAGCCAACGGGAAAGTGGCGTGCTCCGGTGGCAAGCCAACGGGAAAGTGGCGTGCTGCGGTGGCAAGCCAACGGGAAAGTGGCGTGCTCCGGTGGCAAGCCAACGGGGAAGTGGCGTGCTCCGGTAGCAAGCCAACGGGAAAGTGGCGTGCTCCGGTGGCAAGCCAACGGGAAAGTGGCGTGCTCCGGTGGCAAGCCAACGGGACTGTGGCGTGCTCCGGTGGCAAGCCAACGGGACTGTGGCGTGCTCCGGTGGCAAGCCAACGGGGAAGTGGCGTGCTCCGGTGGCAAGCCAACGGGAAAGTGGCGTGCTCCGGTGGCAAGCCAACGGGAAAGTGGCGTGCTCCGGTGGCAAGCCAATGGGAAAGTGGCGTGCTCCGGTGGCAAGCCAACGGGAAAGTGGCGTGCTCCGGTGGCAAGCCAACGGGACTGTGGCGTGCTCCGGTGGCAAGCCAACGGGACTGTGGCGTGCTCCTGTGGCAAGCCAACGGGACTGTGGCGTGCTCCGGTGGCAAGCCAACGGGAAAGTGGCGTGCTCCGGTGGCAAGCCAACGGGAAAGTGGCGTGCTCCGGTGGCAAGCCAACGGGAGAGTGGCGTGCTCCGGTGGCAAGCCAACAGGAGAGTGGCGTGCTCCGGTGGCAAGCCAACGGGAGAGTGGCGTGCTCCGGTGGCAAGCCAACGGGAAAGTGGCGTGCTCCGGTGGCAAGCCAACGGGAAAGTGGCGTGCTCCGGTGGCAAGCCAACGGGAAAGTGGCGTGCTCCGGTGGCAAGCCAACGGGAAAGTGGCGTGCTCCGGTGGCAAGCCAACGGGAAAGTGGCGTGCTGCGGTGGCATGCCAACGGGAAAGTGGCGTGCTGCGGTGGCAAGCCAATGGGAAAGTGGCGTGCTCCGGTGGCAAGCCAACGGGAAAGTGGCGTGCTCCGGTGGCAAGCCAACGGGACTGTGGAGTGCTCCGGTGGCAAGCCAACGGGACTGTGGCGTGCTCCGGTGGCAAGCCAACGGGACTGTGGCGTGCTCCGGTGGCAAGCCAACGGGAAAGTGGCGTGCTCCGGTGGCAAGCCAACGGGAAAGTGGCGTGCTCCGGTGGCAAGCCAACGGGAAAGTGGCGTGCTCCGGTGGCAAGCCAACGGGACTGTGGCGTGCTCCGGTGGCAAGCCAACGGGAGTGTGGCGTGCTCCGGTGGCAAGCCAACGGGACTGTGGCGTGCTCCGGTGGCAAGCCAACGGGACTGTGGCGTGCTCCGGTGGCAAGCCAACGGGAAAGTGGCGTGCTCCGGTGGCAAGCCAACGGTAAAGTGGCGTGCTCCGGTGGCAAGCCAACAGGAGAGTGGCGTGCTCCGGTGGCAAGCCAACGGGAGAGTGGCGTGCTCCGGTGGCAAGCCAACGGGAAAGTGGCGTGCTGCGGTGGCAAGCCAACGGGAAAGTGGCGTGCTGCGGTGGCAAGCCAACGGGAAAGTGGCGTGCTACGGTGGCAAGCCAACGGGAAAGTGGCGTGCTCCGGTGGCAAGCCAACGGGAAAGTGGCATGCTCCGGTGGCAAGCCAACTGGAAAGTGGCGTGCTCCGGTGGCAAGCCAACGGGAAAGTGGCGTGCTCCGGTGGCAAGCCAACGGGAAAGTGGCGTGCTCCGGTGGCAAGCCAACGGGAAAGAGGCGTGCTCCGGTGGCAAGCCAACGGGAAAGTGGCGTGCTCCGGTGGCAAGCCAACGGGAAAGTGGCGTGCTGCGGTGGCAAGCCAACGGGAAAGTGGCGTGCTGCGGTGGCAAGCCAACGGGAAAGTGGCGTGCTCCGGTGGCAACCAAACGGGAAAGTGGCGTGCTCCGGTGGCAAGCCAACGGGGAAGTGGCGTGCTCCGGTGGCAAGCCAACGGGAAAGTAGCGTGCTCCGGTGGCAAGCCAACGGGAAAGTGGCGTGCTCCGGTGGCAAGCCAACAGGAAAGTGGCGTGCTCCGGTGGCCAGCCAACGGGAAAGTGGCGTGCTCCGGTGGCAAGCCAACGGGAAAGTGGCGTGCTGCGGTGGCAAGCCAACGGGAAAGTGGCGTGCTGCGGTGGCAAGCCAACGGGAAAGTGGCGTGCTCCGGTGGCAAGCCAACGGGAAAGTGGCGTGCTCCGGTGGCAAGCCAACGGGAAAGTGGCGTGCTCCGGTGGCAAGCCAACGGGAAAGTGGCGTGCTCCGGTGGCAAGCCAACGGGAAAGTGGCGTGCTCCGGTGGCAAGCCAACGGGAAAGAGGCGTGCTCCGGTGGCAAGCCAACGGGAAAGTGGCGTGCTCCGGTGGCAAGCCAACGGGAAAGTGGCGTGCTGCGGTGGCAAGCCAACGGGAAAGTGGCGTGCTGCGGTGGCAAGCCAACGGGAAAGTGGCGTGCTCCAGTGGCAACCAAACGGGAAAGTGGCATGCTCCGGTGGCAAGCCAACGGGGAAGTGGCGTGCTCCGGTGGCAAGCCAACGGGGAAGTGGCGTGCTCCGGTGGCAAGCCAACTGGGAAGTGGCGTGCTCCGGTGGCAAGCCAACGGGAAAGTGGCGTGTTCCGGTGGCATGCTAATGGTAAAGGTGTGCTCCGGTGGCATGCTAACGGTAAAGGTGTGCTCCGGTCACATGCTAATGGTAAAGGTGTGCTCTGGTGGCATGCTAACGGGAATAGGTGTGCCCGGTGGCATACTAACGGGAAAAGGTGTACTCCATTGGCACCACAATGGTAAAGGGACTTGGAAATGTCACATGTGAAGTCATACTCGCATAGTGTCTGTTGTTGCAGGGATCAAAAGAGCGACCCGGTGGAACAAGATGTGGACACTGTGCGGCAGATGGTGGTTTAAGGACAGCAAAGAAGCAAAATAAGACCAAGTAACAGCAAGAAAACAATCCAAGAATTACAGCAGCAGACAAGTAAGTGATTGTGATTCTTTTAAACGGTGTTGTATGATCAGATGAAGTGGAATGCAGTAAGTTTGGAAATATGATTAACATGTTAATAAAGTGTCTGAAATGTATGAGCGAGATAGAGAAAAAGATGGATTGTTACAGGGGGAAAGCTGAGAGTAGGGAGTTGCAGAGAAAGTCCTTGTGACAGGTTTAGGATGTATACAGCTGTTTATTGTCTCCTCCACATACAAAGGCAGGAGATGAGACTATCAAACTATTGAACTTGGAGTTGTCAGTAATGTTGGAGGAGAAATTAATAAAGGAAGTAAAATGGGAAAGAAAATAAGGGGTTGTATGTTTGCCTGGTCAGAGGGATGTTTGTCTGGTCAGAGGGATGTTTGCCTGGTCAGAGGGATGTTTGCCTGGTCAGGGGGATGTTTGCCTGGTCAGGGGAATGTTTGCCTGGTCAGGGGGATGTTTGCCTGGTCAGGGGGATGTTTGTCTGGTCAGAGGGATGTTTGCTTCACGTTGGGGAAGAGGGAAAGGACTGAATAATCCGGCACCTGTCCTATCCACAGGATGGTCAGCTAGTGCCGCCATAGGGAAAGAGCTGACCTAGTGTCACTATCAATCATCTGAGTCTGCAGTACAACTGATTAGGGGTCCAGCAGGGGGGCGCTGATGACACAGGTGGACCTTGGGGCGGTTTTCCGGTTGCCGATGCTGCACCTAGAGGGTTTTCTTCATGTAATTATCCTCCTCACATTGCAGACTTGTGAACTTTATAAATTTTCTTCATTTGCTTATTTTCTTCCTTCTCTCCCAAACACGTTGCTGAAGTGCTGTCTCACCCCCACTGCCCCCATCCAGAAGCTTCTTGTAGCTGCTGTTCAGTGAGATTTGTCCTCTATATACCAGCAGTCTGTGTATGGGCCTGTCCCTGTCTGATCCTCTCTGCTCTCCACCCCTGCACTCAGACATGGGAAACCCTGTACTCGTATTACTTCACATCTTGGTGAACAACAGCTGAAAGGACCCTATAAAGGAGCCTGTACCAGGCAGGTGACAGCGGTGCAGCATTGTGCTTGTGGGGGAAATCGGGCGGTGGAGTCAGAAATTGGGGAATACTTGGGTGCTCTCTGGACGGACAATATTAGCGCTGCAGTAATTTCCCACAAGTTTTTGCACAGAGCGGCCACTAATATAGAATAAAGTAAAACAATTGTGCTGTGTAAATAATGGCTGTGCTTTGCTACAAATGCTTCATGTTCGCAGGAGGTTTTTTTTTCTTTAATAAATTTTATTTAGTTTATAATTGATTTTTTCTCTTTCTGCTAGATATCAGCACATGATAGAGGCCGTACGGGACTGATATGAGAAGTTCTTGGCTGAGAAGGAAAGAAGCTTCATTCCTCCATGAGCTGCAGTTCTTTGTGTCCAGTCGGGAACTCTATTAGTAAGTAGATTTTATCACCGGCGCAGATATTTCCAGGAAGGTTCCAATTGGCCGAATACAAAATGTTCATTAAACTCTTCATTTGAAATAAACGTCTGGGTATCATCCACAATACTTAATACCGGTCACTTGTCACAAATTTGTATATTTTTTACCTGTTATAAAATGCTGCTCATCCCTTGAATCTTTTCTTTTTTTTTGTCATTTTAGACAAAACATTACATATTTCTGACAAGTCCCAGGTCTTTTCACACCACTCGTTTTGCAGGTTCTTTAATACTACAGCACTTACGTTATTGGGGTAATTTTTGTGCAGTTTGCAGTTACATGATTTTTTATACATGTTTTTTTTTAGGTTTGTCTTGTTATTACATCACATTCATCTTTTCCCTCTCTTGCTTTCCTGGACTGAAGGAAACATATCTCCAAGTCACTCTGAGCTGCCGGCAGGAGAGATGGACCCTCAGGAGCCTCCTAGTCTTCAGAATCCACATGAAGGAGAAGTCCAAGAACAAGAAAGGCCTCCGACAGCAGAGCAACCTGTCCGCCAAAAAGTCCCAGAAGAAGAAGCGATGGTCCCGCAGCTCATCTGTGTTTTTCCTAAATGTGGTTTATACTTTTACTGATTGTAATTTTCTTGGTCGATACCAGATAAAGTTTTGGATGACAACTGTCTGGACTTGTGTCTTATTTTACATTTCTCCTTTTTTCTTCTTGCTTCCCCTCCAGTGAGATCTGGCTTAGGTGATAAAAGCCTTTCTCTATCCGGCATTTTTTCAGCAGGCTGGAGAAAGACTTTCTGGATGATAACTTGCCTTAGTCTCAGATGCCCATACACTAGTTAGCTTTAGACCGGACGCTTGTCCACACAACACATCCCGACTCCCCCATATACATGAATGTGGTTATATGTGTGGGGGAGATGGCCCCATACACAGCACATGGTCGGCTGCTCCAGCAAAAATCCTTGGGTTTGACCTACCTTCCTGTAATATATATGGGGGGCCATTAGTTGGATGTTTGCAGGACCCCTCTTTGTCCGACAGCTTCCCTCCCCCACACATAGCAAGCAGTGTACAGACAAGCTCCCTTCCCGCACATACAGCATATATAGCATATAAAGAAAAAACCTAGAAGTCTGAACTGAAACATAAATTGATGTGCATGCAAAATGTTAATGCATGTTCACACAAGGCCACTAGACAAAGAAAAACCAAAGACAAGCAAAATACCCAAGTAACCGGAAGTGAATGGGTAAATCGCAAAGTGCAAAAATAATAAATAATGAAGGGTATTTAGTTAACATAATTTTGATAAAAATAATGCAAAAACTATCCCGCCACATCACGGCAACCCTTACGGGACAGTCCTAACTCTAATATTAAAACCTTACCATTTGTCAAGTGACGTACATATGGATAAGGACAGAGAGACTGACCCCCTAGTAGAAGCATAGACCTGAGGCAGAATAAACATTTCAGCTCAGACAAAGGGCGGCCACACCCTTATATGTACTAAAGCACACTACAAAGAAAAAACCTAGAAGTCTGAACTGAAACATAAATTGATGTGCATGCAAAATGTAAATGCATGCTCACACAAGGACACTAGACAAAGAAAAACCAAAGGCAAGCAAAATACCCAAGTAACTAGAAGTAAATGGGTAAATCGCAAAGTGCAAAAATAATAAATAATGAAGGGTATTTAGTAGTGAAGAGCGAGCACTAAAATGCTCGGGTGCTCAAAGCTCGGGCCGAGCTCGCCATGATACTCGGTTGCTCGACCTGAGCCACGAGCCCAATGTTAGTCTATGGGAGACCCGAGCATTTTCGCGGCGGCATCCCCGGCTGTCTTTTAAAAGCCTAACAAGTGCCCAAAACGATAGTGACAGTGCTCAAATGACATGGGGACAGCATGGGGATCGCCCCAGGAAGCATTTCTGACCCCCAGGTCACTTCTGTCAACAACGTGGTCAGAGGTATTAAGCCACTTTTAAGGGCTCACAATAAAACGTTCAAAAACTAAACTGAAACTGCTTTCCTGTGAAATATGTTAAGGAAGTTCCTTTCCAGGGTAAAGACTTGTGTATAAGGTAAAATAAATAACAAAAAAAAAAAATACTCCTCCACACCTTGGGCTATGTTCACAAGTAGCATTTTTAATGTGTTTTTGCACTTTTGTATTGCTTCAACCGTGACAAATGCATTCACCGGGAAATGTCATTTTAACATTTTACAACCTTATCTGGCCATGTGCTGTGTGACACATGCATACAGTGCTGAAAAGACATGGGGACAGCATAGAGAAGACCCCTGGAAGCATCTCTGACTCCCCGGTCACTGCCTAAAAGTGTGCCCATCAGAAGTCATCCTTGCCGCATCAGAAGATGCAGACTTGCAACTATCCCCGTGCAAGTTCTTGTCCCAGGGCAGGGTTCAATTGTACCTCCCCCATTCCTTGCAATGCAAGCGCAAATATGCAGCCAACCACCCACCCACCCCCAGGCTGCAATACCATACTGCTTGCTTGCACTTGAAATTGGGCCTTTTAGGCATGTGGAGGCGGAATCTGGCCACCATGTCATGGCAGCGTTGGCGGCCTGGTATCCATACTCAGTCCCCAACCGCCCGGCGGTGGGGTGTCCACACTCGGTCCCCAACCGCCAGGGGGCGGCCGGGTGTCCATGTTCGGTCGCCAGCCGCCTGGGGGCAGCCGGGTGTCCATAAACGGTCCCCAGCCGCCCCTATTTCTCCTTGGAACATCCCCCCACACACTTTTCTTAGCCTGGCCTGCTTTAGGGCAGCATTGGACGAGCCCACCAGAGAACCAGACTCCTCCGGTGGGCCCTGGCTTCTCCATCAGGGGAGTTGAGAGTGCCAAGGTGAGGACCATGATGATGATACAAGTTAGCATCTGCTTTGTTTTGTTGGAATGCAAGCGCATGTATGTAGTAGCGGCAAGGCCTGAGGTGGTTAGCGTTTTGGCGCATATCCTACCTCCTCTGAGGATTGCTGGATGTTTTCCTGCTACTATCCCAGTTCTATGACTCCCATTAAAACAAAGCTTCAGGTGATGAATGATGGATGAGGTGGTGGCAAAGGAGAAAGAGCAGGAGGAACAGGGATCATTCACATCAATATCAGGCCAGTCAACCACATATGTCTTGTAGGATATGTTTCTGTAACAAAAGGAGCGGTTTGGCTACACAGTTATAGGGCATACAGTGAGTGCAATGCCTACCAAAAATTTCGAGGCACTCCAATGTACCTTGGAAATGACATGGAGGTCAGAGGGCCTTAACTAAACAGTTTTTTCCATTTATAGCAACTGGGTCTCCTGTACACTGTTGGCCTAAACAGTGAATGGAAGGCTTTCCAAAAATTATGAGGAACTGCAATGCCCCTTGAAACAGACGTGGATTACAGCGTACTAAAAACCTTCTACCCACTATTGGGGAGTGGGTCTCCCTTAGTATTCGCCTTTGCATTGAAAAGCAAAAGCTGACTAAAATTAGGAGGAAATGCAATGTCCGTTGGAAGAGTTGTGAAGGTTAGAGGTAATTAAAAACAACATTTCAATGCCCCTAGGAAGAGCTGTGGAGTTCAGAGTGGCTTAAGAAGACTGTTTTAATGTCCCTTTGAAGAGACATGGAGGTCACAGTAGCTTAACAAGATGGTTTCAATGCCCCTCGGAAAAGACGTGGAGGTCCCAGTAGCTTAACCAGACGGTTTGAATGCCCCTCGGAAGAGGGGCTTTTAATGCCCCTTCCAAGAGCCATACAGTACCGCATAGTACAAACATTATTCCCATTATTGGGGAGTGTGTATCCCATATTCATTGCTTATGCCTTCCAAGCAAAAGCTGCCAAAAATTGGGACGGAGGAACTTGCAATGCCCCTTACAAGAGCCATGCAGTACAGCATATTCCAAACATTATTCCCATTATTGGGGAGTGGGTCTCCCATAGTCTTTGCTTATGCCTTCCAAGCAAAAGCTGCCAAAAATTAGGACGAAGGAGCTTGCAATGCCCCTTACAAGAGCCATGCAGTACAGCATATTACAAACATTATTCCCATTATTGGGGAGTGGGTCTCCCATAGTATTTGCTTATGCCTTCCAAGGAAAAGCTGCCAAAAATTAAGAGGAACTGCAATGCCCGTTCGAAGAGTCGTGGAGGTTAGAGTTAATTAAAAACAACATATCAATGCCCCTTGGAAGAGCTGTGGAGTTCAGAGTGGTTTAACAAGACGCTATTAATGCCCCTCAAAAGAGATGTGGAGGTCCCAGTAGCTTAACAAGACGGTTTTAATACCCCTTGGAAAAGTGGTGGAGGTCCCAGTAGCTTAACAAGACGGTTTTAATACCCCTCGGAAAAGTGGTGGAGGTCACAGTAGCTTAAGAAGACGCTTTTAATGCCCCTCAGAAGAAACGTGGAGATCCCAGTAGCTTAACAAGATGGTTTTAATGCCCCTTGGAAAAGTGGTGGAGGTCGCAGTAGCTTAACAAGACGCTATTAATGCCCCTCAGAAGAGACGTGGAGGTCCCAGCAGCTTAACAAGACGGTTTGAATGCCCCTTGGAAGAGACGTGGAGGTCACAGTAGCTTAACAAGACGCTATTAATGCCCCTCAGAAGAGACGTGGAGGTTCCAGCAGCTTAACATGACGGATTTAATGCTCCTCAGAAAAGTGGTGGAGGTCCCAGTAGCTTAACAAGATGGTTTTAATGCCCCTCAGAAACGTAGTGGAGGTCCCAGTAGCTTAACAAGACTGTTTGAATGCCCCTTGGAAGAGACGTGGAGGTCCCAGTAGCTTAACTGGCCGGTTTAAATGCCCCTTGGAAAAGTGGTGGAGGTCACAGTAGCTTAACAAAACGCTATTAATGCCCCTCAGAAGAGACGTGGAGGTCTTAGTAGCTTAACAAGACGGTTTTAATGCTCCTCAGAAAAGTGGTGGAGGTCCCAGTAGCTTAACAAGACGGTTTTAATGCCCCTTGGAAAAGTGGTGGAGGTCGCAGTAGCTTAACAAGACGGTTTGAATGCCCCTTGGAAGAGACGTGGAGGTCCCAGTAGCTTAACAAGACGGTTTTAATGCTCCTCAGAAAAGTGGTGGAGGTCCCAGTAGCTTAAAAAGACGGTTTTAATAACCCTTGGAAAAGTGGTGGAGGTCGCAGTAGCTTAACAAGACGGTTTGAATGCCCCTTGGAAGAGACATGGAGGTCCCAGTAGCTTAACAAGACGGTTTGAATGCCCCTTGGAAGAGACGTGGAGGTCCCAGTAGCTTAACAAGATGCTTTTAATGCCCCTCGGAAAAGTGGTGGAGGTCACAGTAGCTTAACAAGACGCTTTTAATGCCCCTCGGAAGAGACGTGGAGGTCCAAGTAGCTTAACAAGACGGTTTGAATGCCCCTTGGAAGAGACGTGGAGGTGCCAGTAGCCTAACAAGACGGTTTGAATGCCCCTTGGAAGAGACGTGGAGGTCCCAGTAGCTTAACAAGACAGTTTTAATGCCCCTCGGAAAAGTTGTGGAGGTCACAGTAGCTTAACAAGATGCTTTTAATGCCTCTCAGAAGAGACGTGGAGGTCCCAGTAGCTTAACAAGATGGTTTGAATGCCCCTTGGAAGAGAAGTGGAGGTCCCAGTAGCTTAACAAGACGGTTTTAATGCTTCTCGGAAAAGTGGTGGAGGTCCCAGTAGCTTAAAAAGACGCTTTTACTGCCCCTTGAAAAAGTGGTGGAGGTCGCAGTAGCTTAACAAGACGGTTTGAATGCCCCTTGGTAGAGACGTGGAGGTCCCAGTAGCTTAACAAGACGGTTTTAATGCCCCTCGGAAAAGTGGTGGAGGTCACAGTAGCTTAACAAGTCGCTTTTAATGCCCCTCAAAAGAGAAGTGGAGATCCCAGTAGCTTAACAAGACGGTTTGAATGCCCCTTGGAAGAGACGTGGAGGTCACAGTAGCTTAAAAAGACGGTTAGAATGCCCCTTGGAAGAGACGTGGAGGTCCCAGTAGCTTAACAAGATGGTTTTAATGCTCCTCGGAAAAGTGGTGGAGGTCCCAGTAGCTTAACAAGATGCTTTTAATGCCCCTCGGAAAAGTGGTGGAGGTCCCAGTAGCTTAACAAGACGCTTTGAATGCCCCTTGGAAGAGACGTGGAGGTCACAGTAGCTTAACAAGATGGTTTTAATGCTCCTCGGAAAAGTGGTGGAGGTCCCAGTAGCTTAACAAGATGCTTTTAATACCCCTCGGAAAAGTGGAGGTCCCAGTAGCTTAACAAGACGGTTTTAATGCCCCTTGGAAAAGTGGTGGAGGTCGTAGTAGCTTAACAAGACTGTTTGAATGCCCCTGGGAAAAGTGGTGCAGGTCCCAGTAGCTTAACAAGATGGTTTGAATGCCCCTTGGAAGAGACGTGGAGGTACCAGTAGCTTAAAAAGACGGTTTTAATGCCCCTCGGAAAAGTGGTGGAGGTCCCACTAGCTTAACAAGACGGTTTGAATGCCCCTTGGAAGAGACGTGGAGGTCCCAGTAGCTTAAGAAGACGGTTTGAATGCCCCTTGGAAGAGACGTGGAGGTCCCAGTAGCTTAGCAAGACAGTTTGAATGCCCCTTGGAAGAGACGTGGAGGTCCCACTAGCTTAACAAGACGTTTTTAATGCCCCTCGGAAAAGTGGTGGACGTACCAGTAGCTTAATAAGACGCTTTTAATGCCCCTCAGAAAAGTGGTGGAGGTCCCAGTAGCTTAACAAGACGGTTTGAATGCCCCTTGGAAGAGATGTGGAAGTCCCAGTAGATTAACAAGACGATTTTAATGCTCCTCGGAAAAGTGGTGGAGGTCGCAGTAGCTTAACAAGACGCTTTTAATGCCCCTTACAAGAGCCATACAGTACAGCATTTTAAAAATATTATTCCCATTATTGGGGAGTGGGTCTCCCACAGTCTTTGCTTATGCCTTCCAAGCAAAAGCTGACAAAAATAAGGACGGAGGAACTTTCAATAATGGCAACACGGACCACGGTCACCCTGGTGGTATAGTGGTGGTGGAGGCTGAGGATAAGGAGAAGAACATAAAACAGCCGAAATGAGGAAGCGTATACCCATGTGTGGGTGTGAAGCGGTGCATGTGAATACACCTTCCGAAATAACACAGTGGATTTGACTTTATGTTACTCTGCTGTCATTTGGTGGTGATGAGAAGTCTGGCCCAATCCAGCTACTGTTCATTTTGATAAGGGTCAGCTTGTCAGCATTGTCAGTTGACAGGCGAGTGCGCTTATCAGTTATAATTACCCCAGCAGCACTAAAAACACGCACCGATAACACGCTAGCGGCAGGGCAGGCCAGGACCTCCAAGGCGTACAGAGCGATTTCATTCCAAGTGTCCAGCTTGGATACCCAATAATTAAAAGGCACAGAGGAATCACGGAGGACGCTGGTACGGTCGGCAAGGTACTCCCTCACCATCTTTTGAAACTTTCCACTGCTTGTGAGAGTACCCCGCGCCTCAGGGCCTGTAAGCTGGGCAGGTCTCAGAAAACTGTCCCAGAATGTTGACAGTGTTCCCCTGCCTCTGCTGGATTGGAGTTGCCTCTCTCTCGCTTGTACGCCTTGGTTGGTCAACGAACTGTGACCTCTGCCGCTAGCGTGTTCAGATGGGAATTTTTTTTAACAGTTCTGCAGCAAGGGCCTTCTGGTACTGCCCCATTTTCGTAGACCTCTCCACCTCAGGAATAAGAGAGTGAAAGTTCTCCTTGTAGCGGGGGTCTAAAAGTGTCACCAACCAGTAATGACTGTCACCCAACATTTTGACAACGCGAGGGTCACGGTTAAGGCAGAGTAACATAAAGTCAGCCATGCGTGCCAGACTGGTAACGGGCAAGACTTCCGTGTCCTCACCAAGATGACGACTGACCATGCTCTCCTCCTCCTCCCCCCCCCCCCCTGTCCTCAGGCCACCCACGCTGAACTGACAGTATGACAGTTGTACAGGTACTACCGTCTACAGCGCATGATACAAGCTCCTGTTCTTCCTCCTCCTCCTCTCCCTCATTGTCCCCCAATGCACGTTGGGATGAGATGAGGCTGGGCTGTGTGTAATCGACCGCTACGGCTTCTTGATCCATTTCATCATACTCTGGCTGCAATGCCTCCTCTTTAATTCTCTGCAGAGAGCATTGCAAAAGACAGACAGGTGCAATGCTGACGCTAATGATGGCGTCATCGCCACTCACCATCTTGGTGGACTCCTCAAAGTTTGTCAAGATGGTACATACAGTACAGACCAAAAGTTTGGACACACCTTCTCATTTAAAGATTTTTCTGTATTTTCATGACTATGAAAATTGTACATTCACACTGAAGGCATCAAAGCTATGAATTAACACATGTGGAATTATATACTTAACAAAAAAGTGTGAAACAACTGAAAATATGTCTTATATTCTAGGTTCTTCAAAGTAGCCACCTTTTGCTTTGATGACTGCTTTGCACACTCTTGAGAGACTGCCAAAAAAGACTGAGAGGAGGGGGCATCTTTGGATGCAGTATGGACAGGGGATTGCCATGCACACACAACAGGTGACACCCGCTGACACTGGTCATGGACCCTGGGGTTCGCCCCACAAAGTCGGGTGCTTTGCTGCCATGTGCCTGATCATGCTGGTGGTGGTCAGGCTGGTAGTTTTGTCACCCCTGCTGATGCTGGCATGGCAGGTGGTACAAATGGCCTTTTTGGGGATATCAGCAGAGTCTTTAAAAAAATTCCAGACTCTGGAAGACCTACAGGTTGTACTGGCAACGTCCCTCATGTTGCTGTTACGGGGAACTGTTGCCGGCCTTCTGTGTGCGGCCACCACACTGCTTTTTTCTGCCTGTTGGGGTACTCTGCCTCCCTCACCCTGTCTGCTGCTGGCCTCGCTCTGCATGTCCTCCTGCCACATTGGGTCAGTTACTAGATCATCCAACACCTCCTCCTCTTCCACATGCGCACCACGATCCTCCTCCTCACTTCCTGGCAATTGTGTCTCGTCATCGTCAACCTCTTGTGACAAATTGCCAGCGTTGACTTCCTCTGGCCGTGGCTGTTCAAATATTTGGGCATCTCTACATGGGATCTCCTCTTCCACCACTTCAAGCGGAGCAGGCGAGGGGCACAAATCTGGAAATGGACCAGTGAACAGCTCTTCAGAGTGTCCAAGTGTGGGATCAGTTGCTGTCTGACGACACTCGGCATGATGGGAGGAAGGAGCATCAGGGTGAGGAGGAGTATGCGGTCGAGACTCATGGCTACTAAGAGTTGACCGTGTGGAAGACAGACCGGAGGTGGTGGTGCCCAGGTAACTGGAAGTATTATCTGCTATCCAATTAATAACCTGTTCACACTGATCTGGTGTTGTTCTGTGCTTCCCTAGTAATTCGGTCAAGAAGTGGGAGTGAGAAGATATGGCTGTTGGTTGTGGCACATTTTCACCTTGGCCACGGCCCCGTCCTCTGCATGCACCATCACCAGAACGTCCACTTCCATGTCCCTTGCCACGCGCCTTGCCCATTGTAAAGTAAGTAAAATAGCTTACACTCGCACCATCAATGGAAAAAGGGTAATAAAGTAGATTAGAACCGTGGAAGAGGAAAACCACAGTTCTATTTCTCTGGCCTACACCCGACTCTTTTAAACAATCTGAACAATCAGGGAGAAACTATTACTGTTTTTCTTTACGGAAAAAATACCAAAAGGTGAATAATAGAGATTTTTTACCGTGGAATGGCAAAACCACAGTTATTGTTTACTGGGGTATACCAGAAAATTTTAAATAGATATATTTGTGTCTGAACAATCAGGAGACAGTACTGTTTTTCTTTACAGCAAAAAATGCAAAAAAGCAGGATAATACAGAGATTTGACCCATGGAACTGCAAAACCACACTTGTATTTCTCGGGCCTACACCAGACTATTTTCAACAGATATATTTGTGTCTGAACAATCAGGAGACACTACTACTGTTTTTCTTTGCGGCAAAAAATGCCAAAAGCAGGATAATAGAGATTTTTTACTGTGGAACAGCAAAACCACAGTTATAATTTACTGGTGTATACCAGACTATTTTCAACAGATATATTTGTGTCTGAACAATCAGGAGACACTATTAGTTGTTTTTTTTTACGGTGACACATATTACTATAACTTGCACCCATAGTGCAAAAAAAACAAAAACCCTAAAAAAACACAATGGGTTCAACCGTACTCAAATTGTTAACTAGGAGCAATGATTAGTGTGAATAATATAATATTTTGATTGGAGATGATCCAACCTCTGGTTCCACCACTGATCCTGAGAATGAAGGAATGGGGAACCTATCAGCTTTTTTTTTAACTGCACAGCTGTGCTCCCAACCACCCACAGTGCAAAAAAAACCCCTAAAAAAACAATAGGTATAACCGTACTCAAATTGATAATTTGGAGCAACGATTAGTGTGAGGGATATAATATTGTGATTGGCGATGTTCCATCCACTGATTCTGAGAAAGAAGGAATGGGGAACCTATCAGCTTTTTTTCCTGCACAGCTGTGCTCCCACCCATTGCGCAAAAATACCCTAAAAAAATGCACGTACTCAAATTGTTAATTGTGAGCAATGATGAGTGTGAAGGGATATAATATCTTGATTGGCGATGGTCCGACCTGTGGTTCCGCCACCGATTCCAAGAATGAAGGAATTGAGAACCTGTAAGCTTTTTTTTTCCTGCACAGCTGTGCTCCCAACCACCCACCCATAGTGCAAAAAATAAAAAAAACAATAGATCCAACTGTACTCAAATTGTTAAATTGGGAGCGTGAAAAAAATAATGCATCCACTTCTTTCTAAATTAGGCTGTCAGACCCCCAAGAATGACATCCTAGTAATATGCCATGACTTATACCTCTTTAAATGTATGCAAAGGATAAACCTGGATATCCAGGTATACGTTCTATTGATTGATTTCTATAAGGGCCTATTTCCACACGTAAATGTGTATCTGCTACGGACATGAATGATCGGCTGCAGCCCTTCCACTTGGCCAGTCAATGGATCCGCAAATCACAACAAGTAATTCAAGGAAATGGAAAAGTAAAAAAAAAATTCTAGTAACATTGCATAGCGTACCGGTGATTGCACTATTTAACTTGCCATCAGTGATTGACAGCATATAAATGGTTAAACAGCAGTGATTGATGCTTCGCTCTGGCCGCTGCTGTTACAGCAAGATGTCAGCTGTGTAGGATGGGGGCTCTGCTCCTGAGCCCACCCGAAACAGCAATCCAATGAACGGTTTCACAAACCACATTATCCAGTGGTGTTTAATTTGCTTTTCTATTTAGGAAACAAAACCGTTTTAATAACGTTTTCCTTCTCTGGTATCTAGGAGCCATTTCAGCTATTTGTAAAGGGAATCTGTCAGCAGGTTTTTCTTGGCTATTCTGAGAGCAGCATGATGGGGTGAGCGCCGCACTAGGAGTAGGACCACCGAGCCCAGAGCTATTGCAAGACGTGCAGACAATATATACCAGGTATGAATGAATCCAATACAACATTATTGTTACTTGGGAATTAACCTACTTGGATATAATACATCCCTTGATATGTATATACCAAAAGGTCATTATCTTGGGAATGCCTATATTGGCTTTTATTATTTGGGATTATATCCTTTTACTATGTGACCTAGGATATACTATCAGTATGCATTAGCACAATTGGAGCTACTACTATTTAGCCCTGGTGTCTCTGCAATTCAAATATTTACATTATACCTCCTCACTATTATATGGTATTGCTATATATATGTGTGTGTGCTCTTTTCTTTGCCGCCATGTACCCAAATTATTATAATAAAGGTCTTTTTTAACACATTGACCCCTTGTCGGATGTACTATATATTGGTTATTGTTGAGAGCAGCATGATGTAGAGACAAAGACCCTGATTCTAGGGACGTCTCACTTACAGGGCTGCTGGTTGTAGTTTTGATAAAAATCACACTTTTATTAGCAGAAGATTATCACTAGAGGACTAGTAAACCTGCTGCCAGGTAGTCCAACCACGCCCCCCACCACTGATTGGCAGTTTAAATACAGTGTACACAGAAAGCGGCCAATCAGAGGTGTGGGTGGGGTTATTATACAGAGCTCAGCATTCAGAGATCTGCATGAGAAAAAAAAAACTGCAATTTTATCAAAATAACACCAAGCAGCCCAGTAAGTGATACATCGTTGGAATCAGGGCCTCGGATTATGCTGCTCTCAAATGGGATAGCAAAAACCTGCTGACATATTCCATTTAAAGGGGCAGCTGCTACTAAATCCAGACATGGTGCAAAATGTAAATTCTGCTGCAGATTTACTGCTGTAGATTTTTAATTCCTAAAAATCCCTGTAGATTCAGAGGATCTCAACCTTTTCAATGCAAATTATTTTCAAGACTTATTCACAGATATTATGAAATATTACAGTAGAAATAAAAAAAAAAAAGCACAATACCTAAACCCCTTCCTTGGGAAAAATATACGGCAAGTATAAGAAAGACAAAAATTTATTCTGGAGTCATATTGAAGTGTAAATAGAATTGTAACCATACAATGTAAACAGCAGCGAATGTAAGTAGGATCCACTGGATCTATATAAGAGGAACATTTTCCAAAGCTGATCTTCTGAGCCCACCGCTATGCTGGCTGGACCGGCATTGTGATCGTCAGCACCTGGAATATACGTCACGTTTTACTGCAGCTCATAGAACCAAATGATAAGACACAGAGCAGTGCGAGGCTTGTGACTCGCTATACACAAAATATACGACATGTTTGATGAATGGCATAAAGGAAAGCCGATGCATTCAGATGTCTCTGGGCAACTATATGTTGTGATAGATAAGTCCCTGTCAGGGTGAGGGGCAGCATCCTATCTACTCACTCATCATGACAGGTTTACAACATGTTGACTCATGGACGTGATCAGTCAGTCAATCGATGACATAGATGCACGTTCTTGATTCCGACAGGTAGGTCAGAGATGTCCGTCTCAATCAGTTTACCTTCACCCATCTAGGATGGATGGCTGCTGACATCGTTGGCCATTATGTCCATATGCAATTATTATCCCCTAATTGTGATGTACAATACAAATTTATATTGTGGTACCGTGTTAGCCAGAAAATTTGATGGAAATAATTTTATGCCCAAAAATGGCAAAAGTATTCTTGGAGTGATACCTTTATTGGCTAACCAGAAAAAAATATATATATATGCAAACTTACAGAGCACACAGGCTCCTTCTTCAGGCAGGATTACAAATGTTATGAATTCATTTGTAATATTGCCTGAAGAAGGAGCCTCTGTGCTCTGAAAGCTTGCATATATATTTTTTTTTTCTGGTTAGCCAATAAAGGTATCACTCCGAGAATACTTTTGCCATTTTTGGGCATAAAAGTATTCACATAGAATTATTCACTAATTAAAACAATTTATTTTTGCTAAATAAATGTATACATTTTTTAAAATTTTATTTTATACATTTTCTCAGAGAACCTCTTTAAGAAGATGATTTCAGAATGGGCTATAAGACATGTCCAGCTTTGCTTAATTGTCTCACCTTACTGTCCTTGTTGAACTGAGCTCCACTTTGTTCTTGGATGATATTGTAAGGAATGAAGACGTCTAGATGATACAAATCGGGACGTCTGACTATTCTGTCTTCACCCAAGTCCAACACAAGAGATCTAGCAGAAGACTGTAAAGAGAAGACCAGCGTGGTAACAACGCTTATGTCGCTGAATGCTTCTGTACGGGAAAGAAAGTTGTAACCAACAAGTGCACAAAAATCTAAACTTTTATCTTGATACGTGGCCAACTAGAAGTTACTGTGTAGCTCCACACGTCTCCTACATTAAATCTGACACGTGGAGGAACTGCTCACAGAAAATGCTGAAAAATATTTTTTAGGATTCACACTGCATTAAAAGGGGTTGTCCACCACTTTAATACTAATGGAATATCCTTAGGATAGGTCATCAATATTAAAGTGCCAGGCAACCCCTTTAAGTGAGGCATAATGAATGGTACCAGAATTTCAGATAATGTAGCCTTCATTAGGCAGAAGGCCCACTCGGTTATATGAAGAAATCTGGGGTCCCCAAAAGCAAACCCAGTAATCACCAGATTCCCGTGTGGTGACTACTTAATCTGCTTTTTGGGAAGACCAGAACTGACCCCTATATTTAACCAAGTGGGTCCCCTCAAGCTACATTATCCTGTCTGATGAAGGCTACATTAGCTGAAACATTCTTCATCTTCATTATGCCTCATTTAACGCAATGTGAATCATGGACATGAGAAAAATCAAATTAAAAAATAAATACATTTAAAGCATTTTCTGTGCGATTCCTCCAAATGTCGCATTAATATAGAAAAAATAAAGAGCGGCGTGTTCTACACTATTGCAACAAGCCTCTTTCATCATTTCTATCATCATTATAACATCATTTATATGCACCAGCACCATGGAATCAATGGCACTATATAATTAAATAATAATAATAATATATACATCTTCCCACCAGCTTGTTTTCCCTCTATCTCCTCTCTGGATCTATGAAGCCAGAACTGTCAAAGAAGAGGTGATGGTGGAGATGGAGGGGAAACAAGCAGGGGGGGAGGCTTATATAAATGACTGGTCCCGCCGTGAAGCACTGGGCGTCTGTGCTTGGTTTGAACAGTCGTTCTCTGCTGACATAGTCGTTTACAGAGATCTTCTTTCCCATTCCAACAGCTTGCAAACAACCCACCATGGTGTGAAAAAAAAAATGATATCATCATCATCCAGCAAATGTGTCACAGCTGCCAGCAATTGGCTACTGTGGACACATCAAAGCTGTGATGATAAAAGTTGGCAGAGGAGGACCGGTAGCACGAGGTTGGCACAGACTTTTAATAAGGAAAGACTATTGGAAATCACATGAAATGCAAAAAGGTCACAATCCTAAACCACATCTGAGGGTCTCACCACTTTAGGTAAAGAGATTTCAGCCACCAGAAAACTTGGGTGTCCTACAGGAGGTTCCGCCACAATCATGTAATCTGGTTTCACAGGTGAACTGATAAAAAAAGGAAGGAAGCAGTATATTGCAAGGGTACACCATCAATTTATGATCTGTTGGGGTCAATCTCTAATATAATAAAGGGGCACTGATGCTGGTAATGAGGAACAGCCCCTTTCACAGTCATTCCCTGCACATCGGCATCATGGCCTCCACTGTGCAGCGGAACGACAGCATAGATCCAGCAAAGTGAATGGGCTTAGCTGCAGTTCTCCTGCATAGTGAATATCCGGGTAGCTGCCCCACACCAGCATATTCTTTAAAAAGGGCAGCGGGGTTACTTCCAGGCTGCAGCCCCCTTATTCTTGAAGTCCAACAAGTTGGATATCCTATATCTTTTGTAAGATGGGATTCTAAAAAAAGTAAATGCATGCATTAAACCTCAAAGTAACCCAAACCTTTCAACTTCTGAGATTAGGGACTTGCTTGGAGTTAGCTGGGAGGGTCTGTAGGAAAAAAATAAAGAACATAAAGGCATAATAGTTAAAACAAAAAAAAAACAATGTCCACATTGTTCTTGCACCATAACAAGCCATTCTGCAACTTCCCCCATCTGTTGGGTATAACCCATCACCACGAGGAGTGGTGCTCCCCCATCTGTTGGGTATAACCCATCACCACGAGGAGTGGCGCTCCCCCATCTGTTGGGTATAACCCATCACCATGAGGAGTGGCGCTCCCCCATCTGTTGGGTATAACATATCACCTCAAGGAGTGGCGCTCCCCCATATGTTGGGTGTAACCCATCACCACGAGGAGTGGCGCTCCCCCATCTGTTGGGTATAACATATCACCTCAAGGAGTGGCGCTCCCCCATATGTTGGGTGTAACCCATCACCACAAGGAGTGGAGCTCCCCCATCTGTTGGGTGTAACCCATCACCACGAGGAGTGGCGCTCCCCCATCTGTTGGGTATAACCCATCACCACGAGTAGTGGCACTCCCCCATCTGTTGGGTGTAACCCATCACCACGAGGAGTGGAGCTCCCCTATCTGTTTGGAGTAACCCATCACCACGAGGAGTGGCACTGCCCCATCTGTTGGGTATAACCTATCACCAGGAGGAGTGGTGCTCCCCCATCTGTTGGGTGTAACCCATCACCACGAGGAGTGGCGCTGCCCCATCTGTTGGGTATAACCTATCACCAGGAGGAGTGGCGCTCTTCATACTTTGTGTCCCTAGGGGAAATGTGGTATTATAAGACATCCAATCAATTGAATGGCCGACCATGTACTGCATGGATGAGCCAGGAACATCAGAGAAGAAGCCGCCGATGCTCAACAGCAGCCTACTCTGTCGTCTTTTACAGACTGTATGCCATAGACTTGTACCTTAGAGTTGGGACTTACCCCATTATGTCCATTTCCTGAATCATCGGTTTTGATTTGGTTCTGATATTCTGTTCAAAAATGGATCCCAGGAACTTCCGATTTTTCAGCATTTTCCACTCTGAAGGGAAACCATAGATGATTAACAGGGTCGGACTGGAACTGAAACTCAGCCCTGGCATGTGAGAGCACGCAGGCCCGCCCGACGCGCGTTGAATGTGAAATATTTTCGAGAATGATTTGGGTATATGTCACAATAAAAATTGCTGCAAACTGCACTTTATCATCGATAGACAAAAACTGACATAATGTAAAATATAAACTTCCCTCCAGGAAAATGTTAATTTCTTTCAACTGGAGGGACGGACATATTTGTAATATAGAGCTCCAAGTTCCCAAAAACGCTATGTTTGATAGTACCAGGAAAAGCAGGAAAAGTGAATCCTTGCAGATTTGAAGCAGTTTCATGTCTATTCTTTCAGTATTTTTGCAGCGTTTCTAAAGAACGGGAAAAAAAATCTCAAAAAACGCAATTTCAAGGGGATTTTCCTGCTGAGCGACACGATTTTTGTGCAGAAATGTTCTTCCCTTTCTTTTTTGTTTATATTTTGTGTTATACACTAGTGGCCAAAATTGAGGCAACACCTTCACTTTTTCACCATCACCAATATTTAATGGAAGTTTTCACTGACCTACTTACTTGTACACACGCCCTCTTCTGCGATATGTATTCTATGTTGGTTTATAGTGACCTGGGTGTGATTTAAGACAGATATTGTGCGATTAAAATGCGGTTTTTATATTTTAATGCCAGTTTGTCATCAGAAGGTAAGCAATTACATGTTTCCGTTCTCAAAGTGTGTAAGCGGTTTCAAGAGACTGGTTCAATAAAGAATAAACCAGGTAGAGAAAGGAAGAAGGCTACAACTCCTCAGACTGATAGAAGAATTGTTAGAATCGCCCTAAATAACAGGAAATAAACTGCTGTTAACATCAACAAGGAGCTTGTCAACACCGGAGTGACAGTGTCTGACCGGACGGTTCGACGACGACTGGTAAACGCGGGGTTAAGAGCCAGAATACCAGGTAAAAAGCCATTTCTGAATGCCTCACAGCGTCAGAAACGTCTGCAGGGGCCAAAGAACATTGTAAATGGACCATTGAACAATGGAGAAATGTTATATGGAGCGATGAGACACGCATATCCATCTTTGGCAGCGACGGTGTCCGCTACATTCGACGACGACCTGGAGAGGACTGGTTGCCAGAGGGTACAGTACCCACCATGAAGCCTCCTCTGAGTGTTATGGTAGGGGGCTGCGTGTCCAGAGATGCAGGTGGTCGGCTGCAGGTAATTGAAGGAACAGTTAATGCTGAAAAGTACATCAAGGACGTCCTTCAGCCTAAACTCATTCCTTCGGCACGTGATGTATTTGGTGAAGGGACACCGTTTATTTTAAGATGGAGCCCCATGCCATACAGCTAAAAAATGTCTCTCTTGGTTCAAGTACACTAATGTCCAGCTATTGAATTGGCCAGGAAACAGCCCAGATCTCAATCCTATTGAGAATCTCTGGGCTCGGCTCAAAAGAGCGGTGTCAAAACAGCGGGCTTCACACAAGCAGGAACTCATTGCAGCCATCATCAAATCATGGCTTCATATCATCACACCATCTGATTTACACAAACTGGTAGATAGCATGCCAAGTAGATGCCAGGCCGTCATCAAGGCCGAGGGCTGTCCAACTGAGTATTAACATTTAGTGTTAGATATGAAAATAGGACAAATCAATGGCTTTTCTCCCACAGTCATCTGAGTGACAATAGTGTCCAATTTGTTGACAAATGAACAAATTTCCAGCTAATATTGTGTTTCTATATGAGATTTTATTTCTACTTAAAAACTTTACTGTGAAATGAAAAAACATTCATGAAATTAGTATTTGTATTGGCAAAATGCTAAAAATTCATAAATCTTGGGGGTGTTGCCTCAATTTTGGCCACTAGTGTATAGAGTTCCTCAGTATATTTATATGTTGTCCCCCATCACCTTTTTCATCTCTCCTTACAAGTATGCCTTGTATCTTAGCTAAAACATGGTAGTAAGTAGAATATTAAACCCTTTTATAATGGGCAGTGTAGAATCGCTGCATATTTCAGGGTTATGCGCTCCTGAGGACTCATTAGTGCTGCCCTCCTCAGGCGAAACCTGGTTGTGACCTCGTATAATATGGGGCTAGCCGGTCTCACCTACCAGTTTGGGTCACAAACCCTTTTTCGTTTGCTTTGATGTTTTACTCATTGTTTATTACGTTTACACCAAAAATCTCTCCTAATCCTGGAGATCAAACCTATGAAAGCAATTTATGAATGATCGTAACACCTCTATGAAGGGTAATTATCATCTCCTTCATAAATATACATTTATATGTATAAATACATATGTGGTCAATGCATAGTACTGGCACATGACTTATCACTTTCCAGGACCTTACAAAGCACCAGGAACATTCATAACAAGCGGAGGTGAAGCGATTCTGGCAGCTTAATAGGAAAGGATTCTTTACAGTTAGAGCAGTCAGGCTGTGGAATGCCAACCACAAGATATAGTAATGGCAGATAGCATAACAGCATTTATAGAAGGGCTGGATACTTTTTTAACAAAACATGACATTGTGGGTTATAAATAATCTAGTAATAGAAAATGTATAACTTTGGAGATAGACCAAGGACATTAAAGTTAAAACTTTTTCAACCTATGTAACTATGCAAGTATGCAGAATGCACATTAGGAAAATGGTTGAAATGCAATTCCCTATAATATTATTTTACAAGTAATTTCCTCTTAATTTTCTGCTTTGTAAAGTGCTAGTTATAAGCCCAATCTATGCATCTAAAAAGTACAAAACACTCCTGAAACACTTGTACGTATGTTCTATAATCTGTATTTCTTATGGTGCCTAAGGGAAGCCGTAATGATAAGACTCCTGCTTGGTAACAAGTGCAGTTATTTGCCTCCATAATGAAAGTGAATTACCAATGATGAAAGGGTTAATACTTGGACCCTGCATCAGTAATAGCCCTTGTAGTAACCATGACAACTATTGTGAGGGCATAAACAAGTGTCATAAAGAAGATTCCATAAAAGAATGCCGCGCTGCCATGATCAGCGCCATTACTGATGATGCGCCTGAGGACCTTGAGCTTGACCACCCCACGTAATGTGCCAACATTGGTGTAATTTGGAGGTTCTAGCAGGGAAAGGGGTTGTCTTCTTAGACACCCCGGGGGGAAGGGAAGGTAACAGAGGGGGGGTCCCCAAAAGAGGATCCCCTTCTGTTACTATGTACAAAGAGCTGCTCTTCTTTGGGAGTTCATGGATGGATCCTTGACTTTAATGGGTGATAAATTGGGAGGGGGAGGGGATACTCATCCTATTAGGGGTTATCCATAATGAGCAACCCCTGTAACCAAGTACCCAACATCTTGAGAGACGGAGCTGGATCTGTAAGGGAGAAGTGGTAGATCCACCTGGGAAATCAGATCAACTAAATTCGTTCCAGCAATAAATGTGGTGACAGATATCGCAGCCAGATCTCTCCCACATCCAGTTTATCACATTAATAGTCTATATTTGTTATGTCGTTCTCTGTAAATATGTAGAAATTCTAAAACTCCGTCATATATCGGCACCAACTCTCTAAGCCCAAGGGAAGGGCAGCCCTCCAGCCATGGTTCCCTAGAGGTTTCCTCCACAGGAGGTTTTCCTCTCTTGAGCGCTGGAGGGTGACTCTTCGTGAGTCGAGGGTTGTGCCATTTTCGGTGTCATGTAAATTTAAATAAAGTTGAGAACGTTTGACACCTAATTGCAATGATTTGTGTATTTATTTTGTATGTGTCTGATTCATTTTGTTTGGGAGTCGGGGTCCATCACACATCACTGAGTCATACGTCTGGACATCTGCCGCCAGCAGTTTTGCTCCAGGGGTTGCCCCTGCTCTGGGGAGTTTGATGGAGCAGAGAAGACAAGAATTACAGAACTCATCCTCAGAATAAGGACTTCTATTACAGTACTACAAGCAGCTTCCTCGCCTCATTCACAGTGAGTATTTTGGGCACTAATTTACATCAGTATTTGTAAGCTGAAAACCAGAGGGGAACAAACACAGTGAAAAATAGTAACTGAAACACTTTCACCTCTTCTGTTTTGGATCCACTCCTGGCGTCTGCTAACAAATACTGATGCAAAATATCGCCATGGAAGTTCCCTAAATTCTTACTGACTGATTTCACTGTTTGAGTAGCAGTCAAGCAACAGAGGTTGCAAGCGTTAAAGGAGTTTTCTGGTATCAAAAACCCCTGTCCCCCTTGCCATTTTTCTCTATCCTGAACCTGTGCTTCCTGCCCTGATCTCAGACTGTCTGACCTAGTCCTTGTCTTCGCTCTCCTGAGTCTGGTACCCTGGTACCTCCGGAATGCTGCTGCAGTCCCGGGAACTGCACTGAAGTGGTACCTGGTGTCTACCGGCGGCCCAGTCTATCCTCACCACCAGAGGTTCTAGTGGAGACCCAGTAGACACCTAGTCACAACCCTCCCGTGGGGCAGTGGGTCCATATCCACCAGGGTTACACCCACATAGCAAATGTGGTACCAATATTCAAGAAGGGGATAACATCTGAGCCTGGAATTTATAGGTCGGTAAGTTTAACTTGTACTGTGGGCAACAACTTTGAGGGTTTTCTAAGAGATACTAACCTGGAGCACCTCAATAAGAATAACCTAAACATATGATTATGAGGGATCTGTCCTGCAAACTAATCTGAAAAGATTCTATGGGGAGGTAAGTTCAGGTTGGACCAGGGAAACTTAGTGGATGTTGTCTATCTGGACTTTTCAAAGGCATTTGATACGGTGCCATACAACAGGTTGGTACATAAAAATGTTCAATATATTATATGGTAAACTTGCTCCACGAAAGAACAAGTCCTTGTGTGGTCGATGGAAAAATCAAGGAAAATATCAGTGATGCGGTCGTTACCTCTTGACAGCTCCATTTCGTACTTGTTCTCTAGTCCCTCCATGGCCACGGTGATAAAAAATTCCCTGAAAAGCTCATTATTCTAATAAAAAAAATACAAAGTAAGGAGCTGACACAAAGGAGAGCAGACAGCTCGTATGGTTGAGGAGGTAAAGGTGGCTGGGACCCTAGGAGGCAGCGATCATGCTATTATAGAATTTTGGATAACTAGAGGAGGAAGACATGTGAAGACTCAAACTTCAAGGTTAGATTTTAGAAAGGCAGATTTTAAGAGACTCAGAAAGAGAATAGGAGGGATCCAATGGCTGGATGTCCTTAAGGACAAAAATGTCCAGGAAGGATGGGAAATTTTTAAAAATGAGATTCTCAAAGCACAATCGTTAACAATCCCGAAAAGTAGGAAGAATGGGAAGCATTTAAGGAAACCAGGATGGATGAACACAGAACTTAAACACATGCTAAAAAGAAAGAAAGAAATGTTTATTAAATGGAAAGAGGGAGGCATATCTAAAGAAGAGTATAATGCAGTCTGCAGATCCTGTAGGGCACGTATCAGGTTAGCTAAAGCTGACAATGAATTAAGGCTTGCAAGAGATGTCAAAAGCAATAAAAAGGATTTTGGGGGTATGTCAAAAGTAAAAGAAAAGTCAAAGATGCTATAGGATTTTTACAGGATGAAAATGGAGAAATGGTAAGAGAGGATGTTGAGAAGGCCGAACTTTTTAATTCCTATTTTGCATCTGTTTTCTCTCAGAAAGAAAATGTAACATCAACTGATGTTCACTGTCCTTTTAAAGGAATAGAGGAATCCAAGTTATCAGTAAACAGAAAGATTGTGAGGGAATATTTAGCTAACATAAATGAGTTCAAGTCTCCAGGTCCAGATGAATTACACCCCAGAGTACTGAAGGAGATTGTAGAAGAAATTTTAGAACCACTCTCCATAATCTTTGAAAATTCTTGGAGAACAGGAGAAGCCCCAGAAGACTGGAGAAGAGCAAATGTTGTTCCTATCTTCAAAAAGGGGAAGAAGGTGGACCCAGGGAACTATAGGCCGGTGAGTCTGACTTCTTACATAGTTACATAGTTACATAGTTAGTAAAGCCGAATAAAGACTTGCGTCCATCAAGTTCGACCTGTTAGTTCTGTAATTGCTAAAGTTGATCCAGAGGAGGGCAAAAACCCCAAATGATTTGGCCAATCTTCACCTTAGGAAAAATTCCCTCCCGACTCTGAAACCAGCAGTCAGAATAAATCCCTGTATCAACCTACTATTTATTTTATTTTTAAGTATACGCTGAAATCTGCCTGGTATCTAGAAATGCATCCAGTCCCCGCTTGAACTGGTGTAGTGAATCCGACATTACCGTCTCCTCACTCAGTGAATTCCATATTCTCACTGCTCTTACCGTAAAGAACCCCTTCCTATGCTGGTGCTGAAACCTTTTCTCTTCCAGTCTTAGTGAGTGCCCTCTTGTTACCGTAATATCCCTCCTTTTGAACAAATCCCGGGCAAGGTCTCTATACTGTCCCCTAACATATTTGTACACATTTATTATGTCCCCCCTCAACCTTCTCTTTTCCAGGCTGAATAGTCCTAGTTTTGCCAACCTCTCTGGGTATTGCAGTCCCTCCATTCCCCTTATTAATTTTGTTGCCCTCCTTTGTACCTTTTCAAGCTCGTTTATATCCTTTCTATATATTGGGGCCCATAACTGAGCACAGTATTCCAAGTGTGGTCTGACCAGTGCTTTGTACAGTGGAAGAACAATGTTCTCATCCTTTGCAGCTATACCTCTTCTGATACATCCCATTACCCTGTTTGCCCTTACAGCAGCCGCCTGACTTTGGGCACTCCAATTTAGTTTGCTATCAATCAAGATGCCCAAGTCCTTCTCCATCTCTGAATTCCCCAATGATTTCCCATTCAGTGAGTACTGGTGACTTCCATTTTTCCTTCCCATATGTATGACCTTACATTTCTCCTCGTTAAACCTCATTTGCCATTTAATGCTCCACCTACCCAGCTTATCCAAATCCCTCTGTAGGTCTGCACTGTCCTCTTTTGTATTAATTGTTTTACATAACTTTGTGTCATCTGCAAATATTGATATTTTACTATTTATCCCGTTGACTATGTCGTTAATAAAGATATTAAATAACATTGGGCCTAGTACAGACCCCTGTGGTACCCCACTAGTGACGCTTACCCAATCTGAGTATATTCCATTTATAACCACCCTCTGCCTTCTATCCTTTAGCCAGTTAGCTACCCACTTGCAGACATTTTCCCCCAGCCCCATCATTCTCATTTTGTATACCAACCTATTATGTGGCACGCTATCGAACGCTTTTGAGAAGTCGAGATACACGACATCCACTGGTTCCCCCTGATCTACTCGAGAGCTAACCTCCTCGTAGAAGTCAATCAGGTTAGTTTGGCAGGAGCGATTCCTCATGAATCCATGTTGGTTCGGGGTTAATAGATTATTAGCATCAAGATGCTCCATGATTGCCTCATTAATAAAGCCTTCAAAAATTTTGCCCACAACGGACGTCAGACTCACCGGCCGATAGTTTACGGCGTCACTTTTCGCTCCCTTTTTGAATATTGGCACTACATTCGCCTGTCGCCAATCAAGTGGTACAGACCCAGTCTCAACAGAGTCCTTAAATATAAGATATAACGGTCTGTCTATCACATTACTTAGTTCCCTTAGTACCCGTGGGTGTATGCCATCAGGTCCTGGTGATTTGTTTATTTTAATGTTACTGAGGCGTTTCTGTACCCCAGCTTGGGTTAGATTTGTCATACTTAGTGGAGGATTAAGTTTGTCACTTCTCATTTCGCCTGTTAGTTCTTTTTCCTTTGTGAAAGTTGACGAAAAAAATGTATTTAATAGATTAGCTTTATCCTCATCTTTCTCTATGATTTTGCCTTCCTCACTTTTTATCGGTCCAATATTATTCGATTTAATCCTTTTACTATTTATATACGTAAAGAACAGTTTGGGATTGGATCTACTTTCCCTAGCAATACGTCTCTCTGTTTCCTCCTTTGCTATTTTTATTTGTTTTTTGCAGGTTCTCGTTTTTTCCTTGTAACACATTAGTGCCTCCTTGCTGTTTTCCTGTTTTAATCTCTTGAATGCCTCTTTTTTGCTATTTAACGCCCCTTTTACGTTCTTGTTCAACCATATTGGTTTCCTCTTATTTCGGGCCCTTTTATTCCCATACGGTATATACCTCTCGCACTGAGTATTCAGAATTCTTTTGAAGGTTTCCCATTTACTATTCGTATTTCCTTGATTAAGAACTTTGTCCCAGTCTATAAGTTGAAGGTTTTCTATCAGCTGATCAAACTTCGCCCTCCTAAAGTTTAATGTTTTAGTTGTTCCCTTATTGATAACCCTACTGAAGGGCATTTTGAAATTGATAATATTATGATCACTATTACCTAGGTGCCCCCCTATCTGTACCTCAGTTATTCTATCAGGCCTATTAGTCAATATTAAGTCCAACACGGCCTTCCTTCTCGTTGGTTCCTGCACTAGTTGGGAGAGATAATTATCCTTGATATTTGTCAAGAACCTTTTTCCTTTCTGCGATCTACAGGTTTCTGTTTCCCAGTCAATATCCGGGTAGTTGAAGTCCCCCATTACAATCACCTCATTATGTTTTGCTACTTTGTCTATTTGTCCTAATAGCAGTTTCTCATTCTCCTCATTCTATACCAGGAAAGATCTTTGAACAAATTATTAAACAACATGTATGTAAGTACATGGATAAGAATGAAGTGATTAAGCAGAGTCAGCATGGGTTTGTAACTAACAAGTCATATCAGACTAACTTAATTTCCTTCTATGACAGAATCACTGACTGGGTGGATCAGGGAAATGCTGTAGATATAGTATATCTTGACTTCAGCAAAGCATTTGACAAAGTATCTCACATCATCCTTATTGAAAAAATGACCAAGTATGCAATGGACCAGGCAACTGTTAGGTGGATTCATAACTGGCTTAGTGATCGGACTCAAAGGGTGGTTGTAAATGGCTTCACATCCAGCTGGATGAATGTCTCAAGTGGGGTACCACAGGGCTCCGTCCTGGGACCTGTATTGTTCAACATCTTTATCAATGATTTAGATGAAGGAATTGAGGGTAAACTGATTAAATTTGCTGATGACACAAAGCTAGGAGGGATAGCTAATACTAGAGAAGAGAGAGAGAGGATTCAAAAAGACCTAAATAAACTGGAGCAGTGGGCAGCAACCAACAGAATGGTTTTTAACAGGGAAAAATGCAAAGTACTACATCTGGGCAATAAAAATGAAAAAAGCATATACAGAATGGGAGGAATAGAGCTAAGCAACAGTACATGTGAAAAAGACTTAGGTATACTAATAGATCATAGACTGAACATGAGTCAACAGTGTGATGCAGCAGCAAAAAAGGCAAATACAATTCTGGGATGTATTAACAGAAGCATACAGTCTAGATCACGTGAAGTCATTATCGGTCTTTACTCCTCTTTGGTCAGACCTCATCTGGAATACTGTGTACAGTTTTGGGCACCACATTTTAAAAAAGACATAGACAAACTGGAGCAAGTTCAGAGAAGAGCGACCAGAATGGTGACTGGTCTGCAAACCATGTCCTATGAGGAACGGTTGCAGGATTTGGGAATGTTTAGCTTGCAAAAAAGAAGACTGAGAGGAGACTTAATAGCTGTCTACAAATATGTCAAGGGCTGTCACATTGTAGAAGGATCATCTTTATTCTCATTTGCACAAGGAAAGACTAGAAGCAATGGGATGAAACTAAATGGGAGGAGACACAGATTAGATATTAGAAAAAACTTTTTGACAGTTAGGGTGATTAATGAGTGGAACAGGCTGCCACGAGAGGTGGTGAGTTCCCCTTCAATGGACGTCTTCAAACAGAGGCTGGACAGACATCTGTCTGAGATGATTTAGTGAATCCTGCTTTGAGCAGGGGGTTGGACCAGATGACCCAGGAGGTCCCTTCCAACTCTACCATTCTATGATTCTATGATTCTATGATAAGCAATTGCAGTTACCGTAATTTTCTCAAAGAAGGTGCCATTAATCACTATGTCGTATGCCGAGCAGCCGCCTCTACCTGTAGGACAAAGTGCACCAGGACTTAGATACTTTGCGGTGCCGACTCAATCCATTGACCTTAGTAGGGCTGCTATGAATAAGTGGTATAAGTTCTTAAAGGGGAATCCAAGTAGTGGACAATCCCTCTAAGTCCCAAATCTAAACCAAAAAAGTTCAAAAGTCAACAACAAGATGTCAAACTTTATTCCGCAGACTGGAAGTGGACCTACCAGAACCTGTGGAGATGGCACCTTTGACCATTGAGGATTAGTAAGTTGTAATACTTGCTATTTTAACCCCTTTAAGGATATCTCTGGACTATCCCTTTAAAAAGAGAAGCGCTGTATTAAAAAAAAACGTACTATTATCAACTTCAACGTGGGGCTCTCCAAGGCTCATGGGGACTCGATAGCCGGAGGGATCATCAGATTCCAGGATGCTGACTAACTCCTGCTCCGTCAGGTCCGGGGCCGCTGGGATCTGGTTCGACTTGCAGATGTTAATAAAGATTTTGGTATTTTTGGATGTGCGAGTTTTAATGCAGAAACCTAACACAGAAATAAAAACAAAAAGTGAACAAAAACACAATAAAATCGGCAAAAGCCAAGCAGCATTTACATGTAATCAACTGCATAAGAAATTATGTGACCCCCCACGTTGGTTGCATCATGTGACCGTTGCAGTCAATAAGACCCCACTGCCCCACTGTGGTATCTGTCACATAATATGCACAAAGTAATCTGGATAATAATCAGAGGACGCCCATCTCACCCGGCTGGGGTCTGATCTCTCTGCTTTCTGGTAAGTTCGGTATTCTGCTCTCCATCTCCTGTTTGGCCTGAAATGAGGCAACAAGTGAGAATCAGTGAGTAACATGAACAGGATGGTTCTGCAAACTGATTTTTCCTGCACCAAAATAGTACAACTGTGAGGGGTCTAAAGCCAACAATACACATTAGGTAAATGTTGGAGACTGCCGCGCCCCCGGCGGCTGACGGAGGAGACATTCACCCGGTGATTGCTGGCCTCTCCAATTCATCTTTCGTACCTTCATCAGCATCTGTTCATACAGCGCTTCCTCCATGTTTGTGTTCATTTCTGCAGACAGCAGCGACTTGTCAGACGCCATTTTTTCGGTCAAAGACAGAAGCTCAGGGATCTTGTTTTATAAGAGAAAACCTGAAAAATGAAAATATGTATTAATCTTCTCCACAGACAACGACAAGGGGAGAGTGCGGGAGCCTGACAGCCGACGACATGAGGGGGTGCGGGAGCCTGACAGCCGACGACACGAGGGGGTGCGGGAGCCTGGCAGCCCACGACACGAGGGGGGGGCGCGGGAGCCCGACAGCCCACGGCACGAGGGGGTGCGGGAGCCCGACAGCCCACGGCACGAGGGGGTGCGGGAGCCTGACAGCCGACGACATGAGGGGGTGCGGGAGCCTGACAGCCCACGACACGAGGGGGGGGGCGCGGGAGCCCGACAGCCCACGGCACGAGGGGGTGCGGGAGCCCGACAGCCCACGGCACGAGGGGGTGCGGGAGCCTGACAGCCGACGACATGAGGGGGTGCGGGAGCCCGACAGCCCACGACACGAGGGGGTGCGGGAGCCCGACAGCCCACGACACGAGGGGGGGGCGCGGGAGCCTGACAGCCCTCGACACGAGGGGGTGTGGGAGCCTGGCAGCCCACGACACGAGGGGGTGCGGGAGCCTGGCAGCCCACGACAAGAGGGGGTGCGGGAGCCTGGCAGCCCACGACAAGAGGGGGTGCGGGAGCCTGACAGCCCACGACACGAGGGGGTGCGGGAGTCTGACAGCCCACGACACGAGGGGGTGCGGGAGCCTGACAGCCCACGACACGAGGGGGTGCGGGAGCCTGGCAGCCCACGACACGAGGGGGTGCGGGAGCCTGGCAGCCCACGACACGAGGGGGTGCGGGAGCCTGGCAGCCCACGACACGAGGGGGTGCGGGAGCCTGACAGCCCACGACACGAGGTGGTGCGGGAGCCTGGCAGCCCACGACACGAGGGGATGCGGGAGCCTGACAGCCCACGACACGAGGGGGTGCGGGAGCCTGGCAGCCCACGACACGAGGGGGTGCGGGAGCCTGACAGCCCTCGACACGAGGGGGTGCGGGAGCCTGGCAGCCCACGACACGAGGGGGTGCGGGAGCCTGACAGCCCACGACACGAGGGGGTGCGGGAGCCTGACAGCCCACGACACGAGGGGGTGCGGGAGCCTGACAGCCCACGACATGAAGGGGTGCGGGAGCCTGACAGCCCACGACACGAGGGGGTGCGGGAGCCTGGCAGCCCACGACACGAGGGGGTGCGGGAGCCTGACGGCCCACGACACGAGGGGGTGCGGGAGCCTGGCAGCCCACGACACGAGGGGGTGCGGGAGCCTGACAGCCCACGACACGAGGGGGTGCGGGAGCCTGACAGCCCACGACATGAAGGGGTGCGGGAGCCTGACAGCCCACGACACGAGGGGGTGCGGGAGCCTGGCAGCCCACGACACGCGGGGGTGCGGGAGCCTGACGGCCCTCGACACGAGGGGGTGCGGGAGCCTGGCAGCCCACGACACGAGGGGGTGCGGGAGCCTGGCAGCCCACGACAAGAGGGGGTGCGGGAGCCTGGCAGCCCACAACACGAGGGGGTGCGGGAGCCTGACAGCCCACGACACGAGGGGGTGCGGGAGCCTGACAGCCCACGACACGAGGGGGTGCGGGAGCCTGACAGCCCACGACACGAGGGGGTGCGGGAGCCTGACAGCCCACGACACGAGGGGGTGCGGGAGCCTGACAGCCCACGACACGAGGGGGTGTGGGAGCCTGGCAGCCCAAGACAAGAGGGGGTGCGGGAGCCTGGCAGCCCACGACAAGAGGGGGTGCGGGAGCCTGACAGCCCACGACACGAGGGGGTGCGGGAGCCTGGCAGCCCACGACAAGAGGGGGTGCGGGAGCCTGACAATATTGGGAGTGGGATTCTGCACACCTACAGCTAGCTACTTATTGTCCTGAATGTAGTAATCACCTTGGCACATTCCCATCTTCTTACCTGTAGTGCAGACACCAAACACCACTACTCTGCCTGCAATCACCCAGCTACAGCGTCACCGCGCCTCAGCAACAGGGGAGCGTCTAGATTGGAGTAGATTTCTTGAGGGGGAGGAGCGAGTTCATGGAATCATGACGTCACCGGAAGGGGCGGGGCCTTCTCAGTCCAGTGGACACTATTCCCCCTGCAGCTGCAGCAGTGCGCACATTGTGCCGGGACAGGAGGACTGGTGATGAGGAGCTCGTGTTCTGCGTTGTGCTGTGAGGACTGAGGCGGGGAGAACACAATATTAATTATAATAATTTTTTTCAGGCTGTGTGCCCACTATGCGTTTTTTAAGCGTTTCCGCGGTGGCAATTCCGCTGCAGAAACGCTTAAAAACGCTTGGTAGACTCTCCTCCAGACCCGGGTACCATAGAACCTGTAAAAAAAGAATAAAATAAAAAATAAATATTATACTTACCTTCTGATGGCCCCCGGTGTCTTTATCCGATGCGTCCTGGCTTGCCAGCAGCTCGCGATGGTCTGAAAAGGACCTGCCGTGACGTCATTTAGTCATGTGACGGGTCACGCGACCGCTGACGTCGGCAGGCCATCAGAAGGTAATTATATATTTATTTTTTACCATTCTTTTATGGTCACACTATATAAATCCATGCCGGTTGCATGTATTTATATAGTGTGACCAAGTTGTCAAGCACTTTCCAAGTGATGCTAAAATCGCTTGGAAAGCGCTTGTCAACCCGCATGCGGAAATGCAAGTGAAGAACGCTTCACATCAGCAAGTCCCTGGCAGGAAAAAAGCATGTACAATCCGCATGTACAATCCACATGCGTTTTTTCTGCCAGGGAGATGCGGAAACGCTCAAAAAAAATCCGGAGCATTTCTGCATCGTGGGCACATAGCCTTACATTAATTGTATGACTCAATATTGAGCACACAGCTGGAGGCCGCACGTAGCCATCTATACACAGCAGGAGGCCGCACGTAGCCATCTATACACAGCGGGAGGCCGCACGTAGCCATCTATACACAGCGGGAGGCCGCACGTAGCCATCTATACACAGCGGGAGGCCGCACGTAGCCATCTATACACAGCGGGAGGCCGCACGTAGCCATCTATACACAGCGGGAGGCCGCACGTAGCCATCTATACACAGCGGGAGGCCGCACGTAGCCATCTATACACAGCGGGAGGCCGCACGGCGCCATCTATACACAGCGGGAGGCCACACGGCGCAATCTATACACAGTGGGAGGCCGCACAGCGCCCCCCCACAGAGACAGCAGGAGGCCGCACGGCGCCATCTATATTCAGAAGAAGGCCGCACGGTGCCCCGACCCCAAAGACAGCAGGAGGCCGCACGGCGCCATCTATACTCAGCAGGAGGCCGCACGGCGTCACCTATACACAGCGGGAGGCCGCACGGCGCCACCTATACACAGTGGGAGGCCGCACGGCGCCACCTATACACAGCGGGAGGCCGCACGGCGCCACCTATACATAGCGGGAGGCCGCACGGCGCCACCTATACACAGCGGGAGGCCGCACGGCGCCACCTATACACAGCGGGAGGCGCCACCTATACACAGCGGGAGGCCGCACAGCGCCACCTATGCACAGCAGGCGGCGCCACCTATACACAGCGGGAGGCCGCACGGCGCCACCTATACACAGCGGGAGGCCCCACGGCGCCACCTATAAACAGTGGAAGGCCGCACGATGCCATCTATACACAGGGGGCCGCACAATGCCATCTATACACAGCGGGAGGCCGCACGGCGCCATCTATACACAGTGGGAGGCTGCACGGCGCCATCTATACACAGCGGGAGGCCGCACGCCGCCCCCCCCCCCCGAGACAGCAGGAGGCCGCACGGCGCCATCTATACACAGCAGGAGGCCGCACGCCGCCCCCCCAGAGACAGCAGGAGGCCGCACGGCGCCATCTATACTCAGCAGGAGGCCGCACGCAGTCACGCACACACAAACATATACAGACATATACATACACGCATAAACACATTTGAAACACAAAAATACATATAAACAGACATCACACAATGACATCTGCCTGCACACACACACACATACATACACACACACACACTCACCATCCCCCGACTCGGCTCCAGCTCTTTTCCGGTGCAGCACTGCAGGCCGGGTGCGCACTGCGTGACGTCACAGCTAGGAGACACGGCCGAGCACAGGGCCGTGTCTCCTAGCAGTGACGCAGCCGGGCCAGCACAGGGAAGTTAACTGCTGCAGTGCTGGCCCGGCCGAAGAAGAAGCAGCGGCTGTGTGCCGCTGCTGGGGGAGCGATCCTGCCCCCCCCGCCACTGTCTGCCGGTATGTGTCGTGGCGCCGCACATATAATGAGGACAATCTGGCCATAGACACCCCGGAGCCCCGTGGAGGTTCAGGGCCCCGGGCGGTAGCCCAGATCGTCCTCATTATAATCCGCCTATGCTTATATACATGTAACACTCACTACCCCCTATTCCTGTGTATTGCTGTAATATATAACCTATACTCGTTATCCATCATTATAAATTAAGAAGATTTTCCACTTTATCCGATATATCCACACTCAATCAGTACATTAGATGTCTGCTGAAGAGGCGATACACATGAACGTCTCCACATCATCCTCCCCGAATGTATCTATATGTGCCCCGTGACCCCAGATAAAGTGTCTCCATCACGTGCTCGCAGCATCACAGGTCACATAGTTTCCTCGTAGCGTTGGTGCGCGTTGTGTATCGCGCCACGCCTCCTCAGCACCCATTGGTTGGTGGAGACATACCTCCATCCTGATTGGCTATAGTTGGCCGTTTAACTCTTAGCTCTTTCCGAATGATGCCACCCCCTGACGAAGACAAGAAGCCGAAACATACGTCGGGTGGACGCCATTCAGGAGTGGGATCTGCATCTGCTATAGCGTGAGTACAATGCACATGTGGTCACCTTTTTTAAAAACGCTTAAAGTGGATACAAATACATATCTGTCAACAGCACATATGCCCAAGTCAGTGCACTACTCTCTACAGGATTCACACCGACATCCAAATAATAAGGGACCAGCCCTTGTATATATACATATACAGGTGCATCTCACTAAATTAGAATATCATCAAAAAGTTACTTTATTTCAGTTCAATACAAAAAAGTGAAACTCGTATAGCCATAATCATCAGCATTAACAGAAATAAACAATAACTGTTTGATTATATTCTAATTTAGTGAGAAACACCTGTATTTGTTCACATATGAGATATATAACTTATGTAGATTTATTCTTTGGAGGCACTTGCACTTTATGTAAAGTTTATGATAATTAAACAATCATATGTACAGATATATCTAACTAATGATATGTATATATATTTTTATATACTGGATTAATTTGTGGCTTGATTCTCTGTATTATCCCTTTGCTGTTCTAATCATGATCCATTCCCACTGGTGTTAATTGTAATTCCTGTCTCGACGTCCCCTTTGCGTATAGTTAATTCCCCCCTTTTTTTGCATTTCCTCCTCTTCCACCTGGTTATCAATATAATAATTATTAGCATCACCCACATGCCTGGACTCTTCTGGTCGATGTCTCCTTTCTGCTATACACTAGAGTGGTATACTATGTGCACAGATACATGGAGTGCCATATACTTCTCAGGAGGTGCGCAGCGTCCACCTCCTCACCGCACAGGCCCACAAGCTCCTCTCCGGCAGGAAGAAGATGCATTCAGGCGGCTCCTACCACTGCAGCAGACGGCAGTGCACAAGGATACAGGGTGCAGTGTGGATGTGTCTGCACCACTGGGATGTGGCCGACCTGCATATATACATATGCCCCTCTGCAGGGCGGACTGGCCCACCGGAGGATCGGGAAAACCCCCGGGTCCCGATGGCCCCGCCCCCTACACCCCTGGGCCCTGTACAGAGAACAGAGGGCCCCCCCCCGGTTCGCAGCACTGCCGATATGATTAGTGATGGGCCCTCTGCCTCCTCTGCGCAGCGACACTGCCGGCGCGTGCGCAGGAGGTCAGTCTCAGGGTGATGACGTCATTGCCCTGGGACTGCTTCCTGTGCGCGCTGTGGAGTACGGACCCTGCGTCTCTCCAGGCAGCGGCTGCAGCTCATCTCGACGCGTCAGTATGAAACGGGGAGGGGGGAGGGGTGACTGGGAGGACCCCTGGCCGGGGCTGGCAGTAAATACTGCTGGACAATGGGCATGATTATCATCATGCCCATTGCCCAGCATGTCCTGCTGCCAGCCTCTGGTTACTGGTACTATGCCCAGCAGCATGTACTATCACCAGGGGCTGGCAGGACATAGTGGGTGGGCATGATAGTACCAAGGAGGCTGCAGGACATACTAGGCATGAATCATGCCCAGCATGTCCTGCCAGCCACTGTTGGTACCATCATTCATGCCCATTGCCCAGCCACTGGTGGTACCATCATGCATGCCCATTGCCCAGCCACTGGTGGTGTGGTACTATCATGCTAGTACTAACACCAGTGGCTGGCTGGCAGGACATGCCATGTGAGCTTGAATGCTAATACCACAGAGGCTGGCAGTACATACTGGGCAATGGGCATGATAGTACCACCAGTAGACTGACTAGGCGGTCTCCAGGGCTCCGTCTCCCCTTCTCGCTGCTGTTAGGCTGGGTTAACATTGCGTTTATGCTGTGCGTTACAACGCATCCGTTGTAAATCAGTGCAGACGCAATGTACCGTAGACTTGCATAGCAAAAATAGGCATGTGTTTGAAAGTATGCATTATTTGCAACGCACAGGAAAACATGGTCGGCGGCTGGAGGCCAGCTGAGCACTTCTCTGACAACTGGGTTCTAGTGTCATTCTGTGCCTGCTCATCTCTGATATTTGTCTGATGGCAAAGATGTAGCAGAGCTGGAGACAGAAGATCCGTGGATTACGTCAGAGCGAGGATTTTGTTTTTTTTTATTAAAGATGGAGTCCCTACATGTGTTTTGTGTTTTATTTTTATTAAAAAAAAATTCTGAGTTGTGTTTTTTTTTTCTGTTGACTAGAAATTCATGGTGGCCATGTCTAGTTTGGTTTGGTTTGAATTTCAGGCTTAGTGCCAGCTGATAATACAAAGCTGGTACTAACCCCATTATTACCCAGCGTGCCACCCTCCACCAGGGCCGTTGGAAGAGCCAGATAAAGTGCCTGGAAATGGCGCTACGATGAATGCGCCAATTCCAAGGGTGGCTGCGGGTTGCCGTTTTCAGCGTGGGGGGCCCAGAATGCTTGGGCCTTACCATGCTGAGAATCCCAGCCCCCCCGATCAAAATATGGCGGGAGTCCACGCATTTTTTTTTTATTATTTTTTTTTAAAAATTAAAAAAAAATTGGGCTTTCCTGACTTTTGATCACCAGCCAATGTAAAACCAGGCAGATAAAGCAGACAGCTACGGGCTGCCACCTCTATCTGCGCTGAGAATCAAAATTTCTGCAGAGCGCTATGTCATTTTTGTTTTATTATTTATTTATTTTCACACTTCTATATGTGTGACAGTCCCAACAGCCAATCACAGACGCTGACACAAAATGGGCGTCTGTGATTGGCTGCTTGAGTAACCTGAAAGCAGCCCATACATAGTACCATACTAGAATGTATGGGCTGATTGTACATTACTCAAACAGCCAATCACAGACGCCCATCCTCTTTGACAGCATCTGCGATTGACTGTTGGGTCTGTCACATATAGAAGTGTGAAAATAAATTTTTAAAAACGAATTTTTGATTCTCACCGCAGATAAAGCAGACAGCTACGTACTGCCACCCCCAGCTGCCTGGCTTTACCTTGGCTGGCGATCAAAAGACCGAGAAGCCGAATATTTGTTTTAAACTTATTTAACCTTTTTTTTTCCCGCCATATGTTGATCGCCAGCCAGATAAAACAAGGCAGCTGGGGGCTGGGATTCGCAGCATGGTAAGGCCCAAGCGTTCTTGGCCCTCCACGCTGAAAATCGCAGCCCGCAGCCACCCCTGAAAATGGCGCATTCATCATGGCACCATTTCCAGGTGCTTTACCCGGCTCTTCCAGCGGCCCTGGTGGTGAGTGGCACCCTGGGTAATAATAGGGTTAGTACCAGGCCAGCTTTGCCTTATCAGCTGGTACTAAGCCCGAAATTCATGGTTTCACACCAAATTAGACATAGCCACCATCAATTTCTAGTAAACAGAAAAAAAAAAGACAAAAAAATAAATTATTTTTATTAAAAATAAAACACATTTAGGGACTCCATCTTTAATAAAGAAAAATCCTCACTCCCAACGTAATCCATAGGTCTTCTGTCTTCATCTCTCTTAGATCTTTGCCATCAGACAAATATGTCTGCTGACAGATGAGCAGGCACAGAATGACACTGGAGCACTGTTACTGTGTAGTGCAGTGCTATGTTTCTTTTTTTGTCATTTCATGCAGTGTAGAAATCTTGGGAAAAGTGTGGACTGTGCTCTGGAAGTGATCAGTTATAGCTAACTATGTTATTTTCTGCAGAGATAAGTCCTGTATAGAAGATGTGATATATCGGTCTGCAGTTAAAGAACTTCACCTAGAGATATCACTGGTGAGTATGTGTATTACCTATACACACACACACTGACACTATATACAGAGCTCCTGTGCATAATGTCACTGGTAATCACTGTATTACCTGTACACTGACACTATATACAGAGCTCCTGTGTATAATGTCACTGGTGATCCCTGTATTTCCTATACACACACACACTGACACTATATACAGAGCTGTGCATAATGTCACTGGTGATCCCTGTATTACCTGTACACTGACACCATACACAGAGCTCCTGTGTATAATGTCACTGGTGATCACTATATTACCTGTACACTGACACTATATACAGAGCTCCTGTGTATAATATCACTGGTGATCACTATATTACCTGTACACAGACACTATATACAGAGCTCCTGTGTATAATGTCACTGTTGAACACTGTATTACCTGTACACTGACACCAAACACAGAGCTCCTGTGTATAATGTCACTGGTGATCCCTGTATTTCCTGTACACTGACACTATATACAGGGCTCCTATGCATAATGTCACTGGTGATCACTGTATTACCTGTACACTGACACTATATACAGAGCTCCTGTGTATAATGTCACTGGTGAACACTGTATTACCTGTACACTGACACCAAACACAGAGCTCCTGTGTATAATGTCACTGATGATCCCTGTATTACCTGTACACTGACACTATATACAGAGCTCCTATGCATAATGTCACTGGTGATCACTATATTACCTGTACACTGACACTACATACAGAGCTTCTGTGTATAATGTCACTGGTGATCACTGTATTACCTCTACACTGACACTATACACAGAGCTCCTGTGTATAATGTCACTGATAATCTCTACATTATCTGTACACTGACTCTATATACAGAGCTCCTGTGTATAATGGTCACTGGTGATCACTATATTACCTGTACACTGACACTATTTACAGAGCTCCTGTATATAATGTCACTGATGATCACTGTATTACCTCTACACTGACACTATACACAGAGCTCCTGTGTATAATGTCACTGATAATCTCTACATTATCTGTACACTGACTATATACAGAGCTTTTTTACATTTTCATTATCAGTCACTATCTGGTGCCATTATGTGCCATGGTCATGGCGTGGCGGTATTTGTCCCTTGTATGTGGTATTATTCAGACAGTCACTATGTTGTGCTAATATGTGGTCTTCTCATGGTGTGGCAGTATATATACCTTGTACTTGGTAGTATTTGATCACTATGTGGTGGTATGTGTTCTGGTCATGGTGTGGCGGTATTTCTCTCTTCTATATGGTATTATTAGTCTAGGTATAGTGGATTGTTGTCAGTCATTTGTTTTTTCGGATATTAAGAATGGGAACATTCTTTATTTGCAATACATATTAAATACTTGGATGTTTAACCTCTCCCTGTGTTGTGACTACTACACAGCAGCAGAGATTTATTGGTTAATAAAGTTGATTCATTTTGAAAGAGTTTGTGGACTTATGTTATTCCTATATACGGTAACTGCATGGTGCTGGTGGGCCCCAAGATTGATTTTTTCCTGGTGGGCCCCAGGTACTCCAGTCCGGCGCTGGTCCCAGACAGTTACCTCCTCATCTGTCCTGCTGCCGGCTGGGAGTCCTGTACAGTGCAGCATGTAGTGTGATGTGAATGCCACACTATGGAGATGCTGCTCCTACTACTGCCAAGTGAGGATCTCACCTCGCCAGTATGGTGCCCTCAGGAGCTCCCACAGGGCATCACAGGCCTTAGTATGAAGCAATTCCACAAGTCTTCTAGTATTGCTTCATACTAAGGCCTGTGATGCCCTGTGAGAGCTCCCTGAGGGCACCATACTGGGGAGGTGAGAGCCTCACCTCATGGGGCCCCATGATCTCTATGTACGATCCCTGACGGGGCCCCATGATCTCTATGTACGATCCCTGACGGGGCCCCATGATCTCTATGTAGCCGCTGACTGGGCCCCATGATCTCTATGTACGCCGCTGACTGGGCCCCATGATCTCTATGTACTCCGCTGACTGGGCCCCATGATCCCTATGTACGCCGCTGACTGGGCCCCATGATCTCTATGTACACCGCTGACTGGGCCCCATGATCTCTATGTATGCCGCTGACGGGGCCCCATGATCTCTATGTACGATCCCTGACTGGGCGCCATGATCTCTATGTACACCGCTGACTGGGCCCCATGATCCCTATGTACGCCGCTGACTGGGCCCCATGATCTCTATGTACGCCGCTGACTGGGCCCCATGATCTCTATGTACGCCGCTGAGGGGGCCCCATGATCTCTATGTACACCCCTAACCTGATTGGTCCCATGATCTCTATGTACGCCGCTGACTGGGCCCAATGATCTCTATGTACGCCGCTGACTGGGCCCCATGATCTCTATGTACACCCCTAACCTGATTGGCCCCATGATTTCTATATACGCCCCTGACTGGGCCACATGATTTCTATGTACGATCCCTGACTGGGCCCCATAATCTCTGATCTCTCATGATTTATTTTTTTTTATTAAAGATGGAGTCCCTAAATGTATTTTGTGTTTTATTTTTACTGTGTATTGCGGCACTATGTTGCATTATGTCATTTCATGCAGTGTAGAAATCTTGGGAAAAGTGTGGATTGTACTCTGGAAGTGATCAGTTATAGCTAACTATGTTATTTTCTGCAGAGATAAGTCCTGCATAGAAGATGTGATATATTGGTCTGCAGATGAAGAACTTCACCTAGAGACATCACTGGTGAGTATGTGTATTACCTATACACACACACACTGACACTATATACAGAGCTCCTGTGCATAATGTCACTGGTGATCACTGTATTACCTGTACACTATATACAGAGCTCCTGTGTATAATATCAATGGTGATCATTGCATTACCTGTACACTAACACTATATACAGAGCTTCTGTGTATAATGTCACTGGTGATGACTGTATAACCTGTACACTATATACAGAGCTCCTGTGCATAATGTCACTGGTGATCACTGTATAACCTGTACACTGACCCAATATACTGAGCTTTTTTACATTTTTATTATTTTAGCATTATTTGTCACTATGTGGTGGCATTATGTGCTTTGGTCATGACATGACGATATTTGTCCCTTCTATGTGGTATTATTCAGTCACTATGTGGTGGTAATATGTGGTCTCATGGTGTGTCAGTATTTATACCTTGTATCTGGTAGCATTTGATCACTATGTGGTGGTATTATGTGCTTTGGTCATGGTGTGGCGGTATTTGTGCCTTGTATGTGGCATTATTTGGGCACTATGTGGTGGTAATATGTGATCTGGTCACGGTGTGGTAGTATTTCTGCCTTCTATCTGGTAATATTGGTCTTGGTAGAGTGGATTGTGGTTGGTCATTTGTTTTATCTGATATCAATAAGGGGAAACCTCTTTATTTCCAATAGATATTAAATACTTAGATGTTTAACCCCTCCCTGCCCTGTGACTATTACACAGCAGCAGAGATGCAGTTACGGAGGTTCACCAGAGAAAGCAAGTTGGCATTTGGTGAGATTTTCACCTCTGTATTTATAAGACAAAACCAGGAGTGGGTGAGAAATGCATAAAACATGACCTCGGATTGCTCCACTCCTGGTTTTGTCTTATAAATACAGAGGTAAAAATCTCACCAAATAGTCAAAGTGCCACAATCTTCTGACAGTGCGGATTCCACCAATAAATAAGTGATCACCTTCCCAACCTGTGCATCGCTGAGAACTTGTTTTCACCAATAAAAACCCTTTAATGCAAACTACAGTAATTGTACATCGCAGTTCTGGTGAGCGCACAGTGATGGGCAGGAGCCGCCAGTATAATGGGTATAACGGCTAACAGGTATTTGCAAATAGCTGAAGGGTGGGTGGGCCCCTGGAGTCAATGTCCCTGGTGGGCCCCAGACACCCCAGTCCGGCTCTGCCCCTGACCCAGTCCGCCCCTGATTTGTCACGCACGGACCCGAAGCGACTGTGCACTGCGATACACACATCCTGTTGAAATTTCTGCTGGCGTTTACAAGCCCCAACCCCCCCTGGGCCCGGTCGCAGTGACTGCCACTGCGACCGCGGACATTACGCCCCTGGCTACGTGAATCATATGTCCCATTTTGGTGCTCCTCACCATTTGCATGGCACAGTCATGCATGCTTCTCTATCACCATAGCATGCTGCAAACAATCAGGATGGCTTCTGCTACATCTCTATATAAAAAGATAATATATCTGTATTTCTATGATACGTAGAGTGGATGCAAATCATACATCTTGCTAATATTTATTATATTACATTCATCTGATGCTCTGTAGTAACAATGTAAATTAAATTGGCGACTTAGTGCAGTTCTATTACTATTAGTAAATGTGGCACCTTGTGTTCCACAGAATATCTGAATATTACCTGAATATTTAATCTCAGCTAATGTTCATTTATCTCTTAAATATCATTGGTCAGATGCTGATCACATGACCAGCGGTGGTGCATGCATGATGATTCCATATGAAATGCACTGAGTGACAGTTGGAAGTGACAGTTGGAATTGACCAACAACAGTGGAGGAGATGTCGGCTAACTCTAAGCAAAGCAATAATATGGATATAAAAGAGGAGGAGATTGTGGTGAGCAGAGAAAGAGTGAAGACACGAAGACCTTCCCATGACACATCTGATGATGAGAGGAAGTCTTCAGTCAACAGGACAAAACCACCAGTCCAGAAGAAAGAAGTAGAGGAGAACGTGGTGAGGAGAGAAGGAGCGAAGAGACTAAGACCTTCCCATGACACATCTGATGATGAGAGGAAGTCTTCAGTCAACAGGACAAAACAACCAGTCCAGAAGAAAGAAGAAGTGGAAGAAAAGGAGAAGGTAGAAAGTCAGAAGATGGGAGCCAAGAAGAGAGGAGCCATCTTCATCTCATCAGGGGACAAAAAGGAGAAGAAAAGAAGAAGGATTACATTAGGACAGAAACCCATGGATCTAAAGCAGAAGGCTGAAGAAGCTGAAGGAAGCAGCGGTGTTCGGCCAACCGGCTCCTAAAGCACAGTCTCTGATACCATCAAGAGGAGATTATTATTCCATCAAGTGCTTGGCCTGGGATGCTATGGAACGGTCCTGCTGGCGGAAGATTCATCTACCCGCAAACATTTTGCTGTTAAGATCATCGGCAAAAGAGCCCTGCTTGCTGACGGTGATGAGCGTGTGATGGTGGAGCGACGGGTTTTACAGCTGGCATCTGGGAGCCCCTTCCTTGTCCACGCAGACTTTGCATTCCAGACCAAGGTACAGTATTGATTGCTCGATATTAGGAAATGTCACACGTACCACACACTGCTCTGCCTCATGGACCCCACTGATATCATCTTACATTTCAATATAGCATGTCCCAAGGTAACCGCAGACAATAAGATGAATGTGATGACTATACACATGGGATATTGTGGCCCCTACTGTAATCAATAACATTTATGGCGGGGCTTGGTACATTGGGAATCATTTATTAAAACAGCCTTTTTACTTATCCCAGCCAATCACAGAACAGCTTTTACTTTTCCAGGTCAGTTAAAACAACCTTAGCTGAGCTCTAATTGGTTAGTATGGGCTACTAGTTTTCTAGTGAGCAGATTTATTAATGAGGCCCAATGTATCCCGCTCTATAAATGATTGAAAATATTAGATGTCATCATAGAGGTCAATGAACTGTAGAAAATCACTTGCCCGGACCTCATGTGTCTAATTGGGTGACTGGTAATATTTGTATCATTTGCAGCATTCGCTGGGCATTATCTTGTTCGTAGGCATCATCGCCATGTAGTAGTCTCTAGCTCATTTCTTTGACACTGTAGGATTTTACATATTATTATCTTGTATAGACATGGGATTTCAGAATAGATTAAATGTATTTGTTATTTTTTGTTATTTCCTGGATGACATTGTATTTTGTGTATACCATGTGGGGGGACGGGACCCTGTGTACACTATATGTCAGGGCTATTGACTTTTGTGCACTTTATATACAATTTGAGAATGTGTTAATATTTTTGTATACAAGTATTATCTGTATCTTAAAGGGTTTTTTTAATTAATGTTGGGACATTTTTATGCACGTGCATCTACTTGTTTTTCATTGCCATGTTTTCTATGTATAAATATACTGGAATAAAGTACAAAATCCACTGTCTTGGAGTGAAATTTCTTCTAACCTCACCAACTAATGAAAAAGATGGTATCATATTGACCAGGGGCGAGGTGGGCCAGAGGGGCACATGCCCTCCAAGCCGGTCGCCAAGCAGCTGCTTCTTTACAGACTGCAGGGCGGCCCTGTATCTTTCATTGTGTACATGTGCCAGCTGGGCATCTGCAGCCCAGAACAGCCGGCACAGGCCACGTTCTTATGCCTGCCGGAGAGAAGCTTCAGCCGCTGAGCAGTACGAGAGGGCAGACATCTTTGATTCTTGTAAGGCCACGACCCCACTATCAGTATTTGGTCAGTATTCGGTCAGTATTTTTTCACAGGAGTTGGAGACAAAACCAGGAGTTGGTGATAAATGCAGAATTGGTGACTTGTTTCTATTCTACCTTTTCTCTGATTGTTACTGACCTGGTTTTGGCTCCCACTCCTGAGAAAATATACTGACCAAATACTGATAGTGGGGCCGTGGCCTTAGCCTGAGCTCCGGATAGTGGTCAGGACAGGAGATTTATACTTTTTGTAGAGTGTGGAAGTGGCAGGATGCTGCTCACCTCCTGACAAGTCCAGGGCCAGATCCTGAATGTTATCTATGGTCGCTCTGCTGAGGATCAGAAAGATTTATTGTAGCAGATGGACCCTTCAAGCAGGTTGGGGTCGTGCTGTCAGTGTGAGATCATCGGCTCTCGATCTGTATGAATGTTCAAATCACATCGGACCTGAGATCGAGACACTTCAGACCTTACTATACAGACCCCTGCCCCAGACTGATCCTGCACCAGCTACAGGGCCAGAGCCGGCATAACCACCCATTGCACCAGGGCAAGTGCCAGGGCCCTGGGCAAGAGGGGGGGGCACACTCACAGTTGGGGACACTGGAACGCTATTGGGCCTGTGAGTTGGGGGGGCCCGGTGTTACCATGTGCTTTACGATGTCTGAAATACTCACCTCTCGTCATACCCTGCTGGCCGCATGTCCAGTCTCCTCTGCGTCTTCTGACTCTGTGACGTCTCAGTGTTGAAGAGACAGGACCTGTAGCCAGCAGGGTATGAGGAGAGGTGAGTATTTTATTTATTTTTTATGTATGGAGCCCATTCTCTATGGAGCATTATATGGGGCCCATTCTCTATGGAGCATTATATGGGGCCCATTCTCTATGGAGCATTATATGGGGCCCATTCTCTATGGAGCATTATATGGGGCCCATTCTCTATGGTGCATTATATGGGGCCCATTCTCTATGGAGCATTATATGGGGCCCATTCTCTATGGAGCATTATATGGGGCCCATTCTCTATGGAGCATTATATGGGGCCCAATATTCTGTATGGAACATTATATGGGGTCCATTATTCAGTATGGAGCCCATTCTGTATAGAGGACTATGTGGTGCCCATAATACTGTATGGAGTACTACGTAGTGCCCATAATACTGTATGGAGGACTATGTGGTGCCCATAATACTGTATGGAGGACTATAATGTACGGTCTAAAATGAAAACTTTTGAATCCCCCCTTGACACGCCCCATGCACTGTGAGGATTCGCCGGTTTCTGAGCTATTATAGAATTTACAATAGATATCACTCATATAATGTAAGAAGTACCGTATTTTTCGGACTATAAGATGCACCAGACCATAAGACGCACCTAGGTTTTAGAGGAGGAAAATAAAAATAAAAAATTTAAGCCAAAAATGTGCTCACGATGCACTTTTAAGGGGGAGGAGGTCTTCTGCTGACACTGGTATAGGGGTAATGTCCCACAATTCTGACAATATCCCCCATCCTGGTATATATGCCCCCCCCTTCCTTTTATACGTGGTCCCCATCCCCATCCTGGTATGCATGAAACCCCACTTTCCTATCCTGGTATGTAGGGCACCCCTCACCCCCCAATCCTGGTATGTATGGCACCCCTCACCCCCCAATCCTGCTATGTATGGCACCCCTCATCCCCAATCCAGGTATGCATGGCACCCCTCATCCCCAATCCGGGTGTGCATGGCACCCCTCATCCCAATCCGGGTATCCATGGCACCCTCATCCCAATCTGGGTATGCATGGCACCCCATCTCTCATCCTGGTATGTATGACACCCCTCATTCGCCAATCCTGGTATGTATGGCACCCCATCCCTCATCTTGGTATGTATGGCACACCTCATCCCTATCCTGGTATGTATGGTACCCCTCATCCTGGTATGCATGGCTACCCATCCCTCATCCTGGTATGCATGGTACCCCTCATTCCTATTCTGGTATGTATGGTACCCCTCATCTTGGTATACATGGCACCCCTCATCCCAATCCGGGTATGTATGGCTCCCCTCATCCCCCAATCCTGGTATGTATGGCCTCCTCATCCCCAATCTTGGTATGCATGGTCCCCTCATCCCCAATCCTGGTATGCATGGTCCCCTCATCCCCCAATCCTGGTATGCATGGTACCCCTCATCCCTATTCTGGTGTGCATGGTACCCCTCATCCCTATTCTGGTATGCATGGAACCCCACTTTCCTATCCTGGTATGTATGGCACCCCTCACCCCCCCCAATCCTGGTATGTATGGCACCCCTCACCCCCCAATCCTGGTATGTATGGCACCCCTCACCCCCCAATCCTGGTATGCATGGTTCAGTCACCCCCCCAAATCCTGGTATGCATTGTACCCCTCATCCCCCAATCCTGGTATGCATGGTCCCCTCACCCCCCTTTCCTGGTATGTATGGTACCCCTCACACCCCTTTCCTGGTATGTATGGTACCCTTCACACCCCATTCCTGGTATGTATGGCACCCCTCATCCCTTTCACGGTGCACACATACAAAAAAATAAACACATACTCACCTTTCTTTCCTGTGCTCCAGCGCTACTGTATCCTGTTCTGCCGGGGGAGCAGTGCGGCGCCAGAGTATGCACGTGCCCATACCGTGTTGTTCAACGCCATTTTGCTGAAGACACACTGCAAATATGTCTTCAGTAAAATGGCGCCGGATAGAGTTATGCACATGTGCCCATTCCAACGCCTTCACTCCTGCCCTGGTCTCCGGCGAGAAGAGAAGCGCCGCTGCAACGCTCCTCCCGGTCAGGTAAGTATGGCGCCGGAGATCGCAATATGCGTTCAGTGTCTACGCATACCGCAATCTCTGGCGCCATACACACTCCTCTTACCTGTAACGTAATGGGTTCTTCTGTCTAGAGCCAGACTGCGCAGGCATGTAGCGCTTGCCAAGTCTTTAAAGGCTTCAGACAGAGGGAGGCTTGTAGCGTTATATTATATATACAGTACAGACCAAAAGTTTATTTAAAGATTTTTCTGTATTTTCATGACTCTGAATATTGTACATTCACACTGAAGGCATCAAAACTATGAATTAACCCATGTGGAATTATATACTTAATAAAGGAAGCGTGAAACAACTGAAAAAATGTCTTATATTCTAGGTTCTTCAAAGTAGCCACCTTTTGCTTTGATGACTGCTTTGCACACTCTTGGCATTCTCTTGATGAGCTTCTATAGGTAGTCTCGGGAAATGGTCTTCTAACAATCTTGAAGGAGTTCCCAGAGATGCTTAGCACTTGTTGGCCCTTTTGCCTTCACTCTGCGGTCCAGGTCACCCCAAATCATCTCGATTCGGTTCATGTCTGGTGACTGTGGAGGCCAGGTCATCTGACGTAGCACCCCATCACTCTCCTTCTTGGTCTAATAGCTTTTACACAGCCTGGAGGTGTGTTTGGGGTCATTGTCCTGTTGAAAAATAAATGATGGTCCAACTAAACGCAAACCGGATGGAATAGCATGCCGCTGCAAGTTGCTGTGGTAGCCATGCTGGTTCAATATGCCTTAAATTTTGAATAAATCCCCAACAGTGTCACCAGCAAAGCACCCCCACACCATCACACCTCCTCCTCCATGCTTCACGGTGGGAACCAGGCATGTAGAGTCCATCCGTTCACCTTTTCTGTGTCGCACAAAGACACAGTGGTTGGAACCAAAGATCTCAAATTTGGACTTATCAGACCAAAGCACAGATTTTCACTGGTCTAATGTCCATTCCTTGTGTTCCTTAGCCCAAACAAGTCTCTTCTCCTTGTTGCCTGTCCTTAGCAGTGGTTTCCTAGCAGCTATTTTACCATGAAGGCCTGCTGCACAATCTCCTCTTAACAGTTGTTGTAGAGATGTGTCTGCTGCTAGAACTTTGTGTGGCATTGACCTGGTCTCTAATCTGAGCTGCTGTTAACCTGCGATTTCTGAGGCTGGTGACTCGGATAAACTTATCCTCAGAAGCAGAGGTGACTCTTGGTCTTCCTTTCATGGGGCGGTCCTCATGTGAGCCAGTTTCTTTGTAGCGCTTGATAGGTTTTCCAACTGCACTTGGGGATACATTCAAAGTTTGCCCAATTTTTCGGACTGACTGACCTTCATTTCTTAAAGTAATGATGGCCACTCGTTTTTCTTTACTTAGCTGCTTTTTTCTTGCCATAATACAAATTCTAACAGTCTATTCAATAGGACTATCTGCTGTGTATCCACCAGACTTCTGCACAACACAACTGATAGTCCCAACCCCATTTATAAGGCAAGAAATCCCACTTATTAAACCTGACAGGGCACACCTGTGAAGTGAAAACCATTTCTGGTGACTACCTCTTGAAGCTCATCAAGACAATGCCAAGAGTGTGCAAAGCAGTCATCAAAGCAAAAGGTGGCTACTTTGAAGAACCTAGAATATAAGACATATTTTCAGTTGTTTCACACTTTTTTGCTAAGTATATAATTCCACATGTGTTAATTCATAGTTTTGATGCCTTCAGTGTGAATGTACAATTTTCAGAGTCATGAAAATACAGAAAAATCTTTAAATGAGAAGGTGTGTCCAAACTTGTAGTCTGTACTGTATATATATATATATATATATATATATGTGTGACTACTATGTCTCTATAAATGTGATACTCATGTGTTTTACATAGTTACATAGTTTACATAGTTTATAAGGCCGAAAAAAGACAAGCGTCCATCCAGTTCAGCCTATTTCTTGTGCACTGCAGCTATTCAGCAGCGTTGATCCAGGGGAAGGCAAAAAAAACCATGCGGTATAGGCCAATTTGCATCATTGAGGAAAAATTCACTTCCCGACACCAATCTGGCAGTCAGATTAAATCCCTGGATTAATTAACTATCACTAAGCATAAGATGTAATTTTATTGTTCTCAAGAAAGGTGTCCAGGCCTCTCTTGAACTCATTAAGTGAGTTGGACATCACCACTTCCTCTCCCAGAGAGTTCCAGAGTCTCACGGCTCTGACAAAGAGCCGTGATCCTCCATTGCTATACTCTGTACGATTGTCTTAATTTTTGCAATATTTAATAAAGATTTATTTTAGCGGCAATAAGCGCCTGTTGTTTCATTTTGGTGGTATCTATAGTTTTGGTGTTGCCTGTAGTGATAAAGTCTTGGATTACTCATGCTCCTTATGTTGGTAGTCATATATATGACAGTGTATCTACTGTAAGACATCTGATGTCTGTATCACAGTATTTGATATACCAGTCACATATTATTGGCTGGCAAATTTTAGCCTGGGGGGCAAGCACAATGCACCGGCCCATGAGTGTCGCTGCCATCTTTAGGCTTGAGTTTCATGTAGCACCTGGCGGCCATTACCAAGAAACAAGCAATTTGCACTTAATATCTAATCATATAGTGGAAAAACAGTAGTTAAATGATTGGCAGTGAGCTCCTGTGCTTGGTTTGCACAGTCATGCTGAAAGAGTCCTATTAAAAGCATAACTATAGCTTCCAAATTAGTTTTACATGTTGGATAAACCCTTTATTTGTCCTGCTTATTCTGACGCTAACACTACTGCTCTATGGGATCATCACACTTTTTTTTTTACGTATATTTATATTGAGTCCTCCCGTAATGTAATCACATATAGCCTAGGATAATGGCGCTGACACTCGGGGTGCGGGATAATGGCGCTGACACTCGGGGTGCGGGATAATGGCGCTGACACTCGGGGTGCGGGATAATGGCGCTGACACTCGGGGTGCGGGATAATGGCGCTGACACTCGGGGTGTGGGATAATGGCGCTGACACTCAGGGTGTGGGATAATGGCGCTGACACTCGGGGTGCGGGATAATGGCGCTGACACTCGGGGTGTGGGATAATGGCGCTGACACTCGGGGTGTGGGATAATGGCGCTGACACTCGGGGTGCGGGATAATGGCGCTGACACTCTGGGTGCGGGATAATGGTGCTGACACTCGGGGTGCGGGATAATGGCGCTCACACTCGGGGTGCGGGATAATGGCGCTCACACTCGGGGTGCGGGATAATGGCGCTCACACTCGGGGTGCGGGATAATGGCGCTGACACTCGGGGTGCGGGATAATGGCGCTGACACTCGGGGTGTGGGATAATGGCGCTGACACTCGGGGTGCGGGATAATGGCGCTGACACTCGGGGTGCGGGATAGTGGCGCTGACACTCGGGGTGCGGGATAATGGCGCTGACACTCGGGGTGCGGGATAATGGCGCTGACACTCAGGGTGCGGGATAATGGCGCTGAAACTCGGGGTGCGGGATAATGGCGCTGACACTCGGGGTGCAGGATAATGGCGCTGACACTCGGGGTGCGGGATAATGGCGCTGACACTCGGGGTGTGGGATAATGGCGCTGACACTCGGGGTGCGGGATAATGGCGCTGACACTCAGGGTGTGGGATAATGGCGCTGACACTCGGGGTGTGGGATTATGGCGCGAGTGTGTGGGATAATGGCGCTGACACTCGGGGTGTGGGATAATGGCGCTGACACTCGGGGTGTGGGATTATGGCGCTGACACTCGGGGTGTGGGATAATGGCGCTGACACTCGGGGTGTGGGATAATGGCGCTGACACTCAGGGTGTGGGATAATGGCGCTGAGTTCAGGTCAGGAGACCCGTTGCCAGTTCATGCCCTGCAGTCCAAGTGCAGACCTCCATGCGTCAAATCTATGTAAGTGCTGACTTCTGAATCCTCACACCGCACGCACTGTGAGGATTCCCAGTGTCAGAGCTGAGAATGGTGGTCACGATGATGAAGTGATTCACAAGTCTGCAGTCACATAGAGGTACTGCAGACTTGTGGATTTAGACTGGACAACCCCTTTAAGGCTCATTCAGCCATCAGGGATAAACAGTCTGTGCTTGGCCTGCAGTGCATGGACTGGCCACGGGTCTCCTGACCGGAACTCAGCAGCCTCACAGCATGTATGAGGATGGAGGTCAGGAGATTGGCCCCCAGTCCATGCACTGCAGGCCGAGCGCAGACCGTTCTTCACTGACGGCTGAATGAGTCCTTATAGTATAACTACTTTGCATAACTTCAATTACATGCCCCTTTGCAATAATCACAGCCTATCACCTCATATAGTTGTATAATAATTCGTCCCCCCAGCATTAACCTTGCTCTAGGGCAGGTCCGGTTCCTAATCAACTCCCAGGGCTGGCCCTTCCAATAATTACACTCAGGGCCGGTTTTAGACAAAGTAGGAACCTGGGCAAAAGTTTAAAGTGGGGCCCCGATGCTCATATATTGCACCATCACACAGAAACATTTTGGTTGCATTTACATGCGCAGAGTTCAGGCCATTAAACGAGTGTGATTGACAAGTATTTCTGCGCTTGATACCAATCTCTTTACAATCCAATCCCTAGATGAATGAGCAGCATTTCCCTCATTCATTGGGCAATTGCCAATGTCTACACTTATGAACTCTTGTCTGTGCTGCCGGGATTTATAACTGTGAATGCTACATACACTCCATATGTGATACACTCATGTATATAAACATAGCACATACACATATATGTATACACAGCACATACAGATTATATATATATATTTTAGAGAGAGAGAGAAAATACATAGAGATACATGCATACCCAGAGCACCTACATCTAGATACATATGTATATCAGTATTTCATCACCTACCAACCAGCAAAAATGTCTCTCACAGACCTGTTAGTTTTTCTTTAAGAAACCCCCCTACTCTGCACTCACTAACCGCATTAATTGCACCTGTTTGAACTCGTTACCTGTATAAAATACACCTGTCCACACACTCAATCACACTCCAACCTCTCCACCATGGCCAAGACCAAAGAGCTCTCTAAGGACGCCATGGACAGAATTGTAGACCTGCACAAGGCTGGGATGGGCTACAGGACAACAGGCAAACAGCTTGGAGAGAAGTTGGTACAATTATTAGAAAACGGAAGAAACACAAGATGACTGTCAATCTTCCTTAGTCTGGGGCTCCATGCAAGATCTCGCCTCATGAGATAATTCTGAGAAAGGTCAAGAATGGGTCTTTCAGCAGGACAATGACCCGAAATATAGAGCCAAGACAACTAAGGTGTGGCTCCGTAAGAAGCATTTCAAGGTCCTGGAGTGGCCTAGCCAGTCTCCAGACCTGAACCCAATAGAAAATCTTTGGAAGGAGCTGTAACTCAATGCTGCCCAGTGACAGCCCCGAAACCTGAAAGATCTGGAGAAGATCTGTATGAAGGAGGGGGCCAAAATCCCTGCTGCAGTGCGTGCAAACCTGGTCAAGAACTACAGGAAACGTCTGACCTCTGTAATTGTAACAAAGGTTTCTGTACCAAATATTAAGTTCTGTTTTTCTATTGTATAAAAATTCTTATTTCATGCAATAAAATGCAAATGAATTATGTAAAAATCATACAAAGTAATTTTCTGGATTACGTTTAGATTCTGTCTCTCACAAGTGAAGTGACCTACGATAAAAATTACAGACCTCTCCATTCTTTGTAGGTGGGAAAATTTGCAAAATGGGCAAAGTATCAAATACTTATTTTCCCCACTGTAGAAATGAGCACATACAGTACAGACCAAAAGTTTGGACACACCTTCTCATTTAACGATTGTTCTGTATTTTCATGACTATGAAAATTGTACATTCACACTGAAGGCATCAAAACTATGAATTAACACATGTGGAATTATATACTTAACAAAAAAGTGTGAAACAACTGAAAATATATCTTTTATTCTAGGTTCTTTTGCTTTGATGACTGCTTTGCACACTCTTGGCATTCTCTTGATGAGCTTCAAGAGGTAGTCACCGGAAATGGTTTTCACTTCACAGGTGTGCCCTGTCAGGTTTAATAAGTGGGATTTCTTGCCTTATAAATGGGGTTGGGACCATCACTGGGGTGGCAACTCCTGTTGTTCAGAGCTGGGAGCTGGCTCTTTGTCTCAGTTTGTTCACAAGAGACCCATCATTACCCTGATGACGCCCGTAAGGGTGAGATATGTTGGGGAGGCGTTTTCTCTAATTTAACTGCGCCTTGTTCCTCTGATCATTAGACATCACAGAATAGGATACAATCCCTGATGGTTAGATAGTGGATAGCAGGCATTTTGCTTTATGTTAGTTATACAATGTGAGGCTATTGGAGCTGCACCCCTATGTAGCTACAGATAGGTAGATCTATCCCTATGTAAATTGCAATTGAGTGACTCCACTAGCCCAGCAATGTGACCGCTTTCAGTGATGTGTCACATATTAGGCTGTGTGCTGTTGTTTCAATACAATGAATGTTTTATCATCAGGAGATTATCATGGCCAGGACTACAGCTAATGTGAGCCCTGGTCCAATCGCGCCCCCTACTGTGATAAGCAGCTCACTGTCAATATACAATGTACACAGAAAGCTGTGGTGTGGGTGGGGTTAGCTTTCTGAGCTCTGCTACATCTATAAACTCTGTGTCACAACTGGTGCACCCAGTAAACTAATTGATATATCCCTGAAATCATGGTCCCTTTTCCTGCATCATGCTACTCTCAGATGAGGTAACAAACTTAGTGACAGATTCCCTTTAAATATTACTTAATCCCTACGGATGCCATTGAGCAATTTCCGTGTGATCAAATATCTATCTATATAGCTATAATATATGACGCGCCCCCTGGGCCGTGGGGTACTCGGTGCCGGGCCGGTCGGTGCAGGGGAGATGTCACAGTGGCGGTGACCCGGTCCGTGACCCAGGGCGGTCAATAAAAGGAGATATTTACAGGGGATATATAGTTTTTATATACAGTTCGTGATGCCACCTGTGGTATGTGGCTATATGGAGCCGCCGCTGCGGAGCAGGTCCTCTGGAGCTGGTGTAAATGCAGCAGAGTTGGTTTACCCCTCCACAGGTAGAGCTTAGCTCCACGGCTGTGCTGAGATGTTATGGATGTTGCTGTTGCAGTTGTAGTGCAGGGAGTGATGGCGCGGCCGGAATAATTCACAGAGACAGTGGGGTGCAGTCTTCAGGGTTTACTCACAGTTGTTAAGTTCCTCAGGTTACACTTTCTGGACTACGACCTCCCACGTCGTGCTGCTTTCACCAGGCAGGGGTGCAGCAAACTCCCAGGTGTTTCAAGAGTGCCTGACAGGACCCCGTTCTATATGACCTTCTCAGCCGTCTTTCTGCGCTGGCCCTCACCCTTCTTGCCCTGTGCCTCACCAAACAATGTCCCTAGTCGGTATCCTCGGATCTTTCTGGGCAACCTGGAGTTCCCAGGAGTTCCCTGGATCCTATGTGGTTACCTTTTTGGCGACTTGAGTGCGGATGTGGCAACTGCACCCTGAAAGTACAGAAGCCTCCGGTTCCTAGTTGAACTTTGTAATTCTCACTAGTTAGGGGCCGATCCCCTCTGCGGCTTGATCCCTCCACCGCCTGGCAGATTCGGGCTTACGGGTGGCCTCCAGCACTGCCCGTACCCCTGGGATCCCTTCCACGCTCCTGGAGCCTTTCTCCTGCTCCTCTCTCTCTCTCTCTTCAGTCTTGGGCCTCTCTGACTAGGCCCACCTCCTGAGCAGAGCTCCTACAGAGCTCCTGCTCCCAACTCTTCCTCTCACTGAAGAACCCTTGTAGATTGTTCCACCCTCTTTTTATATCACTTGTTACTGAGCTCTCCCGATTTACTTCCTCCACCCACACCCACTACATGGTTCCCCCTATTTTGGTTCCCCCCACTCCAGCCAGGGACAGGGCTTCACAGGGAAGCATACCAGCCCCGCTCACCTCTGTGCCTGGTGTAGGTGACTTGGTCACCAGGGTACAGGTCTCGGTCGGGATGTTCTTGCTGCAGGTGGGACTCCACGTCCCTCCGATTAACAAATAGATCCGTCGCATCCTGTGGCTCTCTGATGAAGCCCCACCCGGCGTCCAGGTCGAACTTCACGACAGTCCCTTCTGCACGGGGACTAGTGGTGGCCGTCTTTGCTTTGCGGGCCCGGGTCTTCTCCTCTAGATTACGGGCCTCCATCTTCTCCCAGCGCACCCGCCGGATGTGCCGCTCTTTGTCCAGCTGCCAGAGCTCTCTCCGACAGTGCTCTTCCCGTCGGGCAGCTTCCCTTCGTGTCTCCCGGGGAAAACCCATGAGGTCCTCCCCCGGGTTATCCCACAGGAACTGGTCCTCTTCACTCCTGTAGAGGGCTGAGGGCTTAGGAGCAGGTAGCAGTGGGAGGCTCTGGTCTTCCACCTCCGCGGACCAGTCCCAGGCCGCGCGCCCGTACACCCGTTCGGGTGTGGGATCAGGTGGCTTTTGCAGGGGGCCCAGGAGCAGGGTTTCATGAGCAGCGCCCGGGTCAGGGACTTCCGCCTGGGGGCCCAGGAGCAGGGCTTTGTCATGACTCGCCTCCGAGGGCCGCGGTGTACTGTTTGGGGGGGGTATATCATGGTGGCTGGCCCAGGGCGGTCAGTGCACAAAGGGGTATCAATTATTAGTAAAAGTTCAGAGAGTTCTTGACGCCACCAGAGACAGGGGGTTTTGCTTCGTTACCTTTTCTGGTACAGCTGTTAGGTACAGGCCAGGGTACTCCAGGTGAAGGGCGCACTTTTAGACTTCTCTCCAGGGAGCGGGTATAAGGCCTTCTGATCCGTGTCTGCCTCGGTGTAAGCTCCTGGCCAGCCAGCAACTGGGCCTAGCTTATGTGTCCTGCTTTTACTCCACCTGTTGCTCTGAAGTAGGACCTCCGGTTGGTAACCACTTTCCCTGGACGTCGGGGTCTTCGTGGTTCCTCGTCCTGTATGTGTCTAGCTTCAGGTTTGCCAGGGACTTGTAGTCCTCCTGGGATTCCGGTTATCCCTACTGGGTGTAAAGGGTCCCTGTAGGCTCGGACCTGGTGTCCGGTATATATATCGGGGTGAGCTTACTATGCTCCTCTGCCCCCTTTATTGTTCCTTCCTTCCTCTCGACTTCGGCCACGTTCGAGGCCCTCACTAGGCTTCAGTGCTGCTGGAGGCCTAGCTTGCCCCTCACACAGCAGCCCGCGTGCTGCTCTCACTCTGACTGAGCACAAACTTCACACTGACTGAACTAGACTCAAAACTAACTGAAAACTCAACTGCCTGGCTCCACCTTCCCTTTATATATCCCTATCAGGACTCCCTCTGCTGGTATGAGGTGGAAGGTGGAGGTGTTTGTATGTAGTGAGGGCCTCTTGTGGAGAAATCCATCCATGCACCCTTCTGGGTTATGTGGCACCATGCGCAGCAGGGCGCCACAGTCACCAGCGCCCGGGGTAGAAGACTCCGGGCCGAGTAGAAGATCTGGGTGTACGCGCCCGAGTACGGAGGTTCCGCAAGGGGGCCCAGGAGCAGGTCAGCGCGCGGGACAGGGAGACTCCTCTTATCTGCTCCCGCGGCTGCTCCTGTGCTGCACGCTGCCTCCTGGTTCGTATCCGGCTCCGCCGGGGCTGAGGCTCTGCCGGTGGAATGCAGCACTGGCTGCTGCCTGGTCATCATCTTCCCCAGCATCTCCTCCTTCCAGCCGGCGGCGGCAGCCGGCTGGGCCTTCTCCACCCGCCGACCTAGTTCTTGCATCTCGGCTTGGAGGAACTCCGCATACTCCAAGGACAATTTGTAAACCACCTCCTCCAGGGTGAGAGGTGTCTCGCGCTGCTGCAGGCCACAGGCTGGAGTTCAAGGCTCACCTCCCTCCTTCTTGCCTGCCGGGTGCAGTCTATTGGCACTGCTGGAGACTTCGCCCTGTCTCCAAGGTTTCTTCTCTCCTCTCCCCTTTCTGGGGCGGTTCCATGGCTGCTTGCTGTCGGCCACACCTAGGGACGGCCCCCCCACCTTGATGGACACATCTACATACATGGCCACTGCTGCTTGGGGCGAGCCCCGCTTTTGGTGCCATTCTGGAACCCGGCCCACGATGGGAGGTGAGTTCTTGTTGTCTTTGATCACGTACATAATGGCGCCCGTCCTTCTGGGGCGGGCTCCACATTCAGTATTCACCAGGCAGGGGTTCAGCAAATTCCCAGGTGTTTCAAGAGTGCCTGACAGGACCCCGTTCTATATGACCTTCTCAGCCGTCTTTCTGCGCAGGCCCTCACCCTTCTTGCCCTGCGCCTCACCAAACAATGTCCCAAGCCGGTATCCTCGGATCTTTCTGGTCAACCTGGAGTTCCCTGGATCCTATGTGGTTATCTTTTTGGCGACTTGAGTGCGGATGTGGCAACTGCACCCTGAAAGTACAGAAGCCTCCGGTTCCTAGTTGAACTTTGTAATTCTCACTAGTTAGGGGCCGGTCCCCTCTGCGGCTTGATCCCTCCACCGCCTGGCAGATTCGGGCATACGGGTGGCCTCCAGCACTGCCCGTACCCCTGGGATCCCTTCCACGCTCCTGGAGCCTTTATCCTGCTCCTCTCTCTCTCTCTTCAGTCTTGGGCCTCTCTGGCTAGGCCCTCCTCCTGAGCAGAGCTCCTACAGAGCTTCTGCTCCCAACTCTTCCTCTCACTGAAGAACCCTTCTAGATTGTTCCACCCTCTTTTTATATCACTTCTTACTGAGCTCCCCTGATTTACTTCCTCCACACACACCCACTACATGGTTCCCCCTATTTTGGTTCCCCCCACTCCAGCCAGCGACAGGGCTCAGCAGGGAAGCGACGCATCTTGCCCCTCCTGCTGGTCTAGAGTAGTGTAGTGTTGGATGCAGGTGTTAGGGTCCCGGGCAGCACTCTATCCTTACCTGAGAGTGAGATACCACACCTCTGGGTGAGATGCAGTACCTCTGTGGCGACTGAACCCACTGGGGCGCAACATATACACACATATATAATTCTAGACAATCGTGTTAAAAATGATAGTCGGCTTCCAGAAAAAAAGAGATCTCCCAGACAAGTAAGCAAATGTCCCGGGCACAGCCAAAGTCTACTGAAACCTCTTGAAAAGCTGCTTTTCTAATACTTCTTGTATGAGAACCTGAGATGCTACGTTAACCACTTCGCGACAGAGCCTGTTTTTGCCTTCGTGACCGGGCCAATTTTTTCAATTCTGACCACTGTCACTTTATGAAGTAACAACTCTGAAGCGCTTCAACGGATTCCCCTGATTCTGAGATTCTTTTTTCGTGACATATTGTACTTCTTGATAGTGGTAAAATTTCTTCGATATCACTTGCGTTTATTTGTGAAAAAATCGGAAATTTGGCGAAAATTTTGAAAATTTTGCAATTTTCAAACTTTGAATTTTCATGCCCTTAAATCAGAGAGATATGTCACACAAAATAGTTAATAAATAACATTTCCCACATGTCTACTTCACATCAGCACAATTTTGGAACCAAAATTTTTTTTTGTTAGGAAGCTATAAGGGTTAAAAGTTGACCAGCGATTTCTCATTTTTACAACAAAATTTACAAAAACATTTTTTTAGGGACCACATCTTATTTGAAGTGACTTTGAGGGGCCTTTATGACAGAAAATACCCAAAAGTGATACCATTCTAAAAACTGCACCCCTCAAGGTGCTCAAAACCACATTCAAGAAGTTTATTAACCCTTCAGGTGCTTCACGGGAATTTTTGGAATGTGGAAGAAAACAATGAACATTTAACTTTTTTTCACAAAAAATTACCTTAGACCCAATATTTTTTAATTTTCGCAAGGGTAACAGGAAAAAATGGACTCCAAAATGTGTTGTGGAATTTCTCCTGAGCACGCTGATACCCCATATGTGGTGCAAAATCACTGTTTGGGCGCACGGCATGGCTCGGAAGGTAAGGAGCGCCATTTGACTTTTGGAATGGAAATTTGGGTGGAATCGATAGCGGACGCCATGTTGCATTTGGAGAGCCCCTGAGGTGCCTAAACAGAGGAAACCCCCAACAAGTGACCCCATTTTGGAAACTAGACCCCTCAAGGAACTTATCTAGATGTGTGGTGAGCACCTTGAACCCCCAGGGACTTCACAGAATTTTATAATGTTGAAGTGTGAAAATAAAAAAACACATTTAGCGGACGCCATGTTGCATTTGGAGAGCCCCTGAGGTGCCTAAACAGAGGAAACCCCCGACAAGTGACCGAATTTTACAATCTACTCCTCTGTATAAATTAATCTAGTGGTGGGAAAATAAGTAGATAGGTAAATGGTCACTAATCCCATAGATGAATTCCCAGAGAGGTGTCATTTCCAAAATGGGGTCACTTCAGGGGGGATTCTTCTGTTCTGGCACTTTTCAGAGGCGCTAAGTACCAGAACTAAAGAATCCCCCCTGAAGTGACCCCATTTTGGAAATGACACCCCTCTGGGAATTCATTTATGGGTTTAGTGACCATTTTAACTCAATGGATGATTTCCAGAAACAAGCACGTAATGGAAGGTTTAGATTCTGGAGAACCCCCCCACCCCTGGAAATTAAGTGAGCTCTACTCGAATGTGTCATTCACTAAATGAACCAAATGTTTGAATGACAAAATGGAATACATTTTTACAGTTTAAAAACGTGGTTCTGTGTGGAAGATTTTAAAGCAGTCAGTGACGCATAAGGCTGGCAATGATGGGCATTGTGGGCAATAGTAGCGGGTATCACGCCTCATTCCTCTCTTAGTACGTACACAACATCTTTTCTGGGGGTTCCTTCTCGTTTCCGTTGCTGGAATAAGTGCAATAAAACGTCGCTCAGTGAGTCTTTTCACATCCTCAGATTCTAATGGATGAGCGGGGCTAACACTTTCAAAAACAAGATTTTCAGTTACCTTTTCTTGATAATCAAGAAAAGGATCGGAATTTCCTGCTTTTTTGTACAACACAAAAGAATTGTATGTGGCCACCTGAAACAAATAAATAACCAACTTTTTATACCAGGTATAGGACTTTCTTGATACCTGGCATGGCTGTAGAACCTGGTCTGCAAGGTCCACACCCCCCATGTGTTTGTTGTAGTCAATGACTGACACAGGTTTTTGCTTCGGAGTGGTGGATCCTAGTTCTACAGTGGCCCTTGTGGCATCTGTGTGGATCGAGCTGAGGACAAAAATATCCCTCTTATCCCTATACTTCAAGGCAAGCAGCTCTCCGTTGCGTACAGCCCCTGACTGCCCCTTTTGGAACTTTTGGTTGACCAATGGTTGTGGAAACCCCTGACAGTTTTTACGAATGGTCCCACAAGCTCCGATGTTGTGTTCAACCAGACTTTTAAATAGGGGTATGCTGGTGTAATAATTGTTGAAAAAATGGACTTATCAGCTCCCAAACAATTTTTCCAGATGTCCCCAGATAAGTAGGGCATCCTGGTGGGTTTAGTTGGCTATCTTTCCCATCATATATGTGAAAAGCGGATGTGTATCCGTTGAACTTTCGTACATTTTATAGAGCTTTATTCCAAACCTTGCCCTTTTAGATGGGATAAATTGCTTGAGGTGCAGTCTTCCTTTGAATTTTTACAAGGGACTCATCTATAGAAATATTTTGTGTTGGGGTGTAGAGCCATCAGAATTTTTCTGACAAATTTTCAATGATGGGTCTAATTTTATATAACCTTTCATGTTCTGGGGCATTTCTGGGCAGGCATTGACTATTGTCGTTAAAATGCCAAAACCGCATGAGCATTTCATAACAGGTCCTAGGTAGAACGACTGAAAACATAGGGGTGGCTTGAACAGGGTGGTTGGACCAGTAGGATCGAATGCTCAGTTTTTTAACAAGCCCCATGGCAAATGTAAGTCCTAAATTTTTTTTTATTTCCGGGACATTAGTTGGTGTCCATAAATTTGCCCTAGCATAGTAACATCGGGGATTCTGGCTTAGGAATTGGGATGCGTATAAATTTGTTTGCACGACAATATGCTCTAGCAAGCTGTCTGTAAAAAACAAATTAAAAAAATGAATTGGTCCAAAATCTTCCACCTCCACATTTATACCAGGAGAGGCGTTGAAATCAGGGCTGAATGGAGCAGCCGAATCCGAAGCCTCCCATCTCGGAAATGCTATATCATGTGGCAAAGCCCCTTGTACACTGGCATGCGCCAATTCACTAGTAGCAGGGACAGCGCTTGTACTGGGCAGTGTTCCCTGATTTGGAGACGTTTCTCCAGTAGCGCTATTTGCCCCTATTGTTGTACTGGTCCTTGGGCTTGAGGATGGACCAGAATCACTGCTCATTTCTGAGCTCTCAGTGTCGCCGCTACTAAAGCCCTCAAAATCCACATCTCCATCTGAGATTGCACTGTCATCAGTGTCAGAACATAGCAGGGCATACACCTCCTCTGCGGTATAAGTCTGACGGGCCATTTTATTTGTTTTTATATTTTTTGACTGGACTGGACTGACCGGACTGGACTGGACTGACCGGACTGGACTGACCGGACTGGACTGGCCGGACCGGACTGACCTGACGGGACTGACCTGGCGGGACTGACCTGACGGGACTGACCTGCCAGGACTGACTGACCCGACAGGACTGACTGACCTGACAGGACTGACTGACTGACAGGACTGACTAACCCTAACCTAACTCTTACTTTCTTTTTTTTTTTTTTTTACTTTCACAGTGGCAAGGCTGACACAGCTCTTGTCACACTGTTTCTCCTCTGCTCTCTCACTGAGATCAGAGGGGAAACCGTGTATTTATCAGGCAGATCGCCGGGAAAGTTTGTTGCTAAAACAAACTTCCCTAGTGATCTCTCTGATTGGCTGGTGTGACGCTGACATCATCGAGACCTGAGCCAATCAGGTCTCGATGAGGTCAGAGGTCACAGCATCAGGATCCCCTCGCTGCTGAGGTATGTGGGGGTCCCGATCACCGACCACCGGCTGTCACTATCTTTTAAATGCCGCGATCGCTATGGATAGCTTCATCTAGAAGATAGGAACAGGTTAACATCAAGGGGACCTGATCCAATCAGGTCCCCATGATCTCACATGTCAGAGCTATCTCTCTGCACCGGAACCGCAGCGCTTGCAGGACCCTGGGGGGTCTTAACATTGCAGGACCACCCACCTTTTTTAAACGTCGGCGTTGCACAGAGCCTAGGCAGCGCTGACGTTTATGTACAGTGGGCGGTCCTGAACCGGTTAACAGATGGAGCATCATGTCCTTCAGACCACCACTTTTATGGCCTGGTATTATTGTAGCTTGGATTAGGGTATACAACAACCATGCTTTGTGCACTGCAGTCTACACTCGTCCAGTCCAGTCGGGCCTCCCTGACTGTTGGTCAGTAAGATATGTGTAAGTATTTTCTGTATGATATATTATTCTGCTGATACAACTAGTGAGACCTCCGGGCACAAAGATTTCATTCTTTTGTCTGAGTTAAATGCTTTGAAAAACATGATTCAATCCGAGCACCATATCTAAGGAGTCTCGCCACGTGAAGCTAGTTTCATGAAAACATGCCTCCATTTTTTACTTATTAAAGTGTTGTACAAGGTCTGACCTCGTGTTTTTACCATAAACCATAATCATTTTATAATAAATCTGCCAGATGCTGCGGGGGAAGAGATACTGGCACCATGCCTGCCCTGTGCATCAGTAATCACAGGACACCCCTATAAATATCTGACATAAAAGGACATTGAACATTAACTGAACAAAACGTACAGCAATTCTTTCTATCTCTGTATGCCCCTGAAGAAAATCATTCTACATATCCGCATATTTAAGTGACCCTCCACAGGAGCATCATTATGAACCCTAAGGTGTCATTACAGGGGTCTCATGGTCATCAGCTAGAACATTGAAACAAATGATGGGACATGTGAAATGTAATCCTTCTTACATGGGACATGTAGACCACCTTCCATTTATCCTGCGGCCTATAGTTATACGGAGCTATTCTGTAGTAGGTGTGTAGATATTGTGATCTTTTGGCCACTTTACCTGCATACAAATCTACTTCTGTATTTCTGTGCTCCAGCTCTGTGTGCTGCTTGGTCTGGAATACGTGAGCTGCGGGGACTTTAACACCTTCCTTCTGGAGAAGGGGCGGCTTGACATCCCCAGCGCAAGGTACATTTTATGTTACCTACAAACCTGATCATAACTGTATAGAAATGTCTAGCATTGATCCGTTCACTTCCCTGCTGTATTATCTGCCTTTGGGTTCTTCTGGTGTTTTTAATATAAAAAATATTGTAGATTGCAGCGAAATTAACCAGAACATTGACAGAAATCTGAGTGGCCTCATTATTCTTCAGTGGGATCTGGCAGGATTTGTTGTATGTTCTGCATATGGTCATCTTGTTCTAATCGTCTAGTCAATGTAGATAATATTGGCTGGAAGCAATATCTTTGTGTTTCTTGTCTTCTCCTCGGAAAGTTACACTCATTCATGTCTTTCTGTCAGATTCTATGCCGCTGAACTCGTCTGTGGAATCCAGTACCTCCACTCCAAGGGCGTCATCCACAGAGACCTCAAGCCCGAGAACATCTTGGTGGCTGAAACGGGCCATATTAAGATCACAGATTTCGGTCTCGCAATTGACAACATGCATGGAGACCGAACAGCCACCGAATACGCTGGGACTGCAGGTTACATGGCTCCTGAGGTGGGATAATAGTGCTTTCCTATTTAGTTTTCACTAAAATTACAGTCCATGGGAATGTTAACATTTTGACCTTTTTGTTCTTTCTTCCATGATAGATTTTTGCTGGCGAGGAGTATAACGCCGGAGTAGACTGGTATTCTCTTGGCGTCATCTTAAAAGATATGGTTACCAGTGAGTGTACGTTCCATCTGACACTCGATGAGGCATCCTCCGGCATTGATGACATCATTAAACAGGTCAGTATAGTTCCAGGTTATTAGTACTAGGGGTTGTACAATATTCATTTAAATGGTGAAGTTGTGAGAATGTTTTATTGCCTCTACCGCTTACCTTCATGGGTTTTACTTTATTGTTTTTAGCTCCTACAGAAAGATCCAGCCAGACGCTTAGGAGTCCATGGTAACATCCGAGAGCACGTGTTTTTCCAGTGTATTGATTGGGTCTCTGTGGAAGCCCTGAAAGTGCCTCCACCACACATCCCTGTAGTAAGTATATGACCAGATCACATTGCACCTCTGTTAAGTATTAGTTAGCGCTGACACTTAGGCTATGTGCCCATGATGCAGAAATGCTCAGGATTTTTTCCTGAGCGTTTCTGCATCTCCCTGGCAGAAAAAAACACATGCGGATTGTACATGCGGATTGTACATGCGGATTGTACATGCGGATTGTACATGCGGATCGTACATGCGGATCGTACATGCGGATCGTACATGCGGATCGTACATGCGGATCATACATGCGGATCGTACATGCGGATCGTACATGCGGATCGTACATGCGGATCGTACATGCGGATCGTACATGCGGATTGTACATGTGGATTGTACATGCGGATTGTACATGCGTTTTTCCTGCTGGGGACATGCGGAAATGGAGCGTTATTCACTGACATTTCCGCATGCGGATTGTACATGCGGATCGTACATGCGGATTGTACATGCGGATTGTACATGCGGATTGTACATGCGGATTGTACATGCGGATTGTACATGTGGATCGTACATGCGGATCGTACATGCGGATTGTACATGCGGATTGTACATGCGGATTGTACATGTGGATTGTACATGCGGATTGCACATGCGTTTTTCCTGCTGGGGACATGCGGAAATGGAGCGTTATTCACTGACATTTCCGCATGCGGATTGTACATGCGGATCGTACATGCGGATTGTACATGCGGATTGTACATGCGGATTGTACATGCGGATTGTACATGCGGATCGTACATGCGGATCGTACATGCGGATTGTACATGCGGATTGTACATGCGGATTGTACATGTGGATCGTACATGCGGATCGTACATGCGGATTGTACATGCGGATTGTACATGCGGATTGTACATGCGGATTGTACATGCGGATTGTACATGCGGATCGTACATGCGGATCGTACATGCGGATTGTACATGTGGATTGTACATGCGGATTGTACATGCGCATTGTACATGCGTTTTTCCTGCCAGGGACATGCGGATGTGAAGCGTTCTTCACATGCATTTCCGCATGCGGATTGACAAGCGCTTTCCAAGCGATTTTAGCATCACTTGGAAAGTGCTTGTGACAACTAGGTCACACTATATAAATCCATGCAAACTGCATGGATTTATATAGTGTGACCCGAGAGAGTGGTTAAAAATAAAAAAAACAAATGTATACTTACCCTCCGATGGCCCGCGCTGGCTTGCTTCGCTCGGTGCCGGCACTTTGCAGTGGATTGAAAGACCTGCCGATGTCAGCGTCGCATGACCCGTCACATGTCTCTGACGTCAGCGCAGGTCCTTCAATCCACTGCAAAGTGCCGGGAAGCAAGTAGGAGCGCAGCGCGGGCCGCCAGAAGGTAAATATACATTTATTTTTTATTTTATTCTTTTTTTACAGATTTTTTAATGGTGCCTGGGTCCGGAGGAGAGTCTCCTCTCGTCTAGTCCTGGGTACCATCCGCACATTAGAACGCACCAATTACGCAAGTACAGATGTAGTCTTGCGGAATTGGCGCGTTCTAATGCAAGTCAATGGCGGCGATAAATGCAGCATTTCCGCAAAATAATTGGTAGTGCTGCGTTTTTTTCCGTAATGATAATCCACAGCGGATTTTTCCGCAGCATGTGCACAGCACATGCGGATTATCATTGCTGCCCTTCTACCATGCGTTTTTAATGCGTTTCCGCAGCTGCAAAAACGCTGCAGAAACGCATTAAAAACGCATCGTGGGCACACAGCCTAACATTGGAAAATCAACATCATCCAGAGCTGCTGGTCCTGGTCTGATGGTCCAGATCATTTCATATCATCCTTCTCCAGAACGTTTGAGATTTTGGTAATAATTATTTTTTTATTTGTTTTATAGCCATCTAAAGCTCATCACAGTTCTCGACCACACCATCTGGAGAAATTAGAAGCAGCAGAGGCCAAAAAGTCACCTCTATCAGCAAAGGACCAGGCCATGTTCAAGGGATTTTCTTTTGTCAACTTCCAAACCCTTGACAAGACACCAGCTCCATAGTCATCAGAGCCAGCTGTCTTCCTCAGCCTCCAGTAGACCTTGAAGAACTGAAGATTGGACATCACTTTGATGATCATCTGAAAGCACTGCTGGAATGAAGATGACCATGGATACGACACTGAGGGACCCAAAACACAGACCCCAAAGATGAAGAAGCCAGACAATGTAATCATGCGCTGGCAGTAAGTATAAGCGTCACAACATCTGCGCTTCACTATACTCATAGACATGTGCAGAACATTTTACACTAACCGGTAATTGTATTTCCTCTTGCTCATGACAGCTCCATCTTTCGGTGCTGTCTTAGGCTAAGAAGAAATAACATGGTGTGCGATGGCCGGCTATTAAGGGGAGGAAGGAGGGCGGATTTTTTTTTTTTTAACTAACATTGCACATGTCTATGATCATTTTTATCATTACCGGTAGTAAGATTTCCTCACACTCATGAAAGTGCTGTCATGGGTGTTGGGAAGAGGTGTGTGATGGCCGGCTATTAAGGGGAGGAAGGAGGCCGGATTTTTTTTTTTTAATTAGCAGTTAATAATGAAGATAAGCATAGCAATGACAGAGGATCCCAATATATGACACCAAAGACAGAGATGCCAGCAGATCTACTCATACGCTGGCAGTAAGTATAAGCGCCACAACATCTGCGCTTCACTATACTCATAGGCATGTGCAGAACATTTTACCTTAACTGGTAATTGGATTTCCTCTTGCTCATAACAGCTCCAGTCTTTGGTGCTGTCTTGGGCTAAGAAGAAATAACATGGTGTGCGATGGCCGGCTATTAAGGGGAGGAGGAGGCCAGATTTTTTTTTAACCAACATTGCACATGTCTATGATCATTTTTACCATTAACAGTAGTAAGATGACTTCTGAGACCCAACAACAAAATTTCCCCAAAAAGTCCCATGTAATAACGACAACATACAGAATTTAACCAAAACTCCTTTTAATGGTTAGAGGTCGGTCACAGCCAAAAAGGATGTGCTCAGCGCGTAACTGGTATAAAACCCGGTTAAGGCACTATTGGCCAGCTGAAACGGGTACAAATCCATATTCCACTGCCGGACTCCCGGCGCATATCATACTTTGTACTGGAGAAAAACATCAAGATAGAGCAAATGACTGCTGCTGTGACTTAAATACAGAACAACCAAATAATACCAACAAAACACACTGTACATGGGAAAAAAGGGGAGGGGTGGTGGGAAACGCAGACTGCGGGTCTCATGCTTGTGTGGAGAGAGGCAGGTGACTAGCCCAGGGGATGGGGGAAGACTCGGTTACCCGGGCCTTTAGCCTTAAGGAGGTCGCGGTGGTCGGCTCCCGGGCCCGTACTCTGGGGTCTCTCTTTAAAAAGGCGTTGATAGATGTTAAGTTTATAAAAGTTCGTGACGCCACCTGTGGCTTCTGGTGAGGATCACCAGCGCTGCGCAGTCCACTGAGGCCGATGATAAGGCAGCTGGATGGTATAGCTCCCCACAGGTGGAGCTAGGCCTCAGGGCAGTGTATGACGGGGTATGCAGGACAGAGAGACTCAGCCGCGTCAGAGCCAGAACAAGGACAGACACAATAGTCACTTCAGTACCTTTTACTGATGGAAATTCAGGCACTCCCCGGAGCACTGTAGGGTGAAGGGTGTATGTCCGGATCCTCCCCAATGAGCGGGTTTTGGGCCTCCTGTTCCTTGCCTCTGCGTAGTAAGTTTCTGACCTGCCTGGAGCTAGGCCTAACTTTGTCTCTGTCCTGCGCTGGCTGACCTTGTGGTAGGGCCTTCTCTTGGAGTGCACGCTCCCGACCTACGGGGCCTATGTGTCTCCTGGCTCTGGTATGTATCAGCACTTTAGCGATCCTGGGACTTGTAGTTCTCCAGGGATTCCGGTTATATCTTACTGGGTCGGGGATATCCCGGTAAGCTTCGGACCCGGTGTCCGGTAATTTCTTCTTCGGGGTGAGCTAGTTAAGCTCCTCTGCCCCCTATATACTAACTCTCTCCTCTCGCCTTCGGCCTACTCGGGCCCTCAATAGGCTACTCACACTAACGGCAGCTTGCCGCGCTTCACCGATCTTATGGCGCCGGCACACCTAAGCTCACTATTCTGAGCTACGACTCAACCGGGCTCAACTCTGTATTCAGGCTTGCACTAACTGAATTCTCCAGAGGAATTGCTGAGTCACTGAGCTCCACTGCAGACTGACCTGTTTCTGTGTCTCACTCTGCAGGAACTGACTGCCTGGCTCCACCTTCCCTTCTTTATATATCCCTAACGGGCTCCCTCTGGTGGTCTGAGATGGAAGGTGGAGATGTGTGAATGGTTATGGGGGCCTCTTGTGGAGGAATCCGTCAATACACCCTTCTAGGATCTGTCATACCAAGCACAGCTGGGCTTCACATTCCCCCCTAGTTAATCTCAGCACTCCCGAGCTGAAGTACATTTTATAAAACAATAACAATAGTAAACTTAAGCAATACATGAACAATATTCCCTTTATGGGAGGCACGAATCTTAAACGTTGCATAACAAAACAATTACAGAGTGTCCTCAGAATCCAAGTCTCCTGTGGTGAGGTTCCCAGCAAGGATGTCCATCTCACAAGGTAGAGTACTTTGGTAGTTTTGAGGGACCTGTCCTAAACCTTCTACGTTGGCCCTGGGGTAGCTGCAGGGCATGAAGATCCCGAGTTAGACCTCCAAAAGAGCCACTCCAAACAGGTTTTCCTTCTGAGGTCACCTAAAGGGCACTCCAGGGAGCGCTATTATATATAGTAAGAGTTTTTGGGCTGCACACAGTCCTCAGCCACGAAGTTCTTAGGCAAATAAAGAATTAATGAGAAAAAAGCACAAATGGATAAGCATGCATAAAAATAAACAGTCATGCAGTACATTACAATTTAATATACAATACCCCAGGGGTAACTATATATATTTTCAGAGATTTTTAACTATCTACTGAGTGTACCTAGGAGGTTTACCTCTTGTACTACATATTGACCTGCGTAGTGCTGTGGTTGGTGGAGTGTCAGTGTCTGTATCCTCAGTTACTCTACCAGTTCTACATGTAACCATGTTATAAAACTGCCTTAACCTCTCTCTTGGACTGGCAAGTCTACCATTGGCTGGGCCCTGTTGCTCTGCTCCTGCCGGGGATCCTTCATCCGGGGATACTTCTTGAGCTGGCTCTTCTACAGCACTTACAGGTTTAACTTGCTGTGGAGGGTTTGCTGGCTGTTCATAGAATTGGAGTACTGGAATAATTACTGCACCTCCTATTTGAGGCCAATCCGCTGGGAAGTCTCCTAGGTCAGTGTGGATCACTGCTTCTTTAGGTTCTTCCTGGGTTGTGAGAGGCACTTTTTCTTGGTGTTTCTGTAAGTCTGGACACAACTTTAGGTGGTCCCTGAACACTGTAGCAGATGTTCTTCCTCCATCACGACTAATTATGCATGTCTTTTTGTTGTTAAACCGTGACGGTAACACAGTGTAGGGGTCTTTTTCCCACTGGTCATCAAGTTTGTGGTTACTTCTTTTTCTTTTTAACACTGTTTCACCTGGTGTGAAAGGTTCTGCGGGTGCGTTTTTGTTGTATCAGCACCTGCTCAGGGTAACCATGGGGTCTGCAGAAATACGCTTGGAACGTCTTTGCTGCTGTCTCTGCCGTCAGGTCTTTGACGGGGGCGACCACCAAGAAACGTGAGTAGTGATCCACCATAGTCAGAGCATAGGAGTACCCTGGCCTGCTGGGGGAGAGCTCAACATGGTCCAGGGCCACGATCTCCAGGGGTCGAGTCGTCTTGATGGGTTGCAGGGGTGCCTTCTGGCTGCTGAAGTCTTTCCTTCTTAGGCCGCAGGGTCCACAGTCCCAGCACCACCTCTCAATGGAGCTGCGCATTTCTACCCAGTAGAATCGACATTTCAGCAGGGTCTCTAGCTTTTTCCAACCAAAGTGCCCCGCCTGATCGTGGTAAGCCTCTAATACCATCTGGATGTCTGTCTTAGGGACTACTATCTGCCATACCATCTCATGAGTCTTTGGATTGACGCACCTCCGGCACAGCTTCTCACGGTAGATAAACAGCCGACTTCGCTCATTCCACAGCTGCTTTGCTTGCAGAGACGCATCTTTCTCCAGGGAGGCACCTTCTTGAGTTATCAGCTGTTTGATGCGGCTGACAACCGGGTCGCTATCCTGGGTCTCTTTCCAGCTGTGCTGAGGCAGGGGGTTTAACGTTTTTCCACGCTGATTCCTGGAGGCTCGTTGCTCATGGATCATCCCACTTCGATGAAGGGCAGGTAGCTCAATCTCTTCCAGGTCATCCACTTCTTCTTCTGTGTCTGACTGGTGAGGCATCCTAGACAGGGCATCGGCTTTGGCGTTCTTGCGGCCCGCCCGGTATTTGATTGTAAATTGGTAGTTTGACAGCCGAGCCATCCATCGTTGTTCCGGAGCTCTCAACTTAGCTGTTTCAAGATGGGTCAAGGGGTTGTTATCAGTAAAGGCAGTGAACTTGCTGGAAGCCAGATAGTGCTTGAATCTTTCAGTGATGGCCCAGACCAAGGCCAGGAACTCCAACTTGAAGCTGCTATAGTTCTCTGGGTTCCTCTCAGTCGGGTGGAGCTTCCTACTTGCGTATGCGATCACCTTCTCCTGCCCATTCTGCTTCTGACTTAGAACAGCACCCAGGCCTTCGTTGCTGGCATCTGTATACAGCAGGAACGGTTGGCTGTAGTCAGGGTAGACTAGGATCTCATCACCTGTCAGGATCTCCTTCATCTCCTGAAACGACTCGGCTTGCTCCTTACCCCAGTGGAATGGGGTTTTTTTGCCTTTGGGGGACTGTCCTACCAGGAGGTCTTGCAGAGGAGCTGCTCTCTTAGTGTAGTCCTTTACGAACCTCCGGTAGTATCCTACTAGTCCCAAGAACTGACGCACCTCCTTGAGGTTCTTCGGCTCTGGCCACTTCTGGATGGCTGTGACTTTCTCCGGGTCTGGTGCTTCCCCTTCCGGACTGACAATGTGCCCCAAGTACTGTACCTTTCTCTAGAGCAGGTGGCACTTTGAGGGCTTCAACTTCATCCCATACCGGGACAGTGACTCAAATACCTCTGCCAGGTGTTTCAAGTGGTCCTCGTACGTTCTGGAGTACACAATTACATCGTCCAGGTAAAGTAACACAGTCTCGAAGTTGCGGTGTCCCAGGCAGCACTCCATCAATCTCTGGAACGTTCCGGGGGCATTGCAGAGTCCAAACGGCATACTGTTGAACTCGCAGAGTCCCATCGGGGTGGTGAAGGCCGTCTTCTCCCGATCCTCCTCAGCCACAGCTACTTGCCAGTACCCACTAGTGAAGTCAAGGGTGGAAAAGTAATTTGCAGACTTTAAGGCAGCTAGGGACTCCTCTATACGTGGTAAAGGGTATGCATCTTTATGTGTAATGCGATTTACTTGACGGTAATCTACACACATTCTTATGCTCCCGTCCTTGTTCCTAACCAGCACTAGGGGAGCTGCCCAGGGACTACAACTATCCCTTATCACTCCCGCCTTCCTCATGTCATGCAGCATTTCTTTTGCCTTCTGGTAGTGAGCTGGGGGTATAGGCCTATAACGTTCTTTGATTGGGGAATGGTTGCCTGTGGGGGTATGATGTTGAACCCCCTTAACCCTTCCGAAGTCTAGTGGATGTTTACTGAACACCTGCAAGTACTCTTGAACCACCCAGTGTACACCCTGTTTTTGGTGGGTAGGAGTGGTGTCCGACCCAACAGGGAGCGGTTGACACTAATCCTCCACCTGGGTTGCAGGGTCATTATCCTCCACTTCTTCTGGTGAAGTTAAGGACTCCGCCTCATGGATGCAGTTGTTGTTGACAGCATGTAATTTGGCAACAGTGGCATAACGTGGCAGTTTGACCTCATCTTCCCCTAAGTTGAGAAGATGGACGGGCACCCTCCCATTACGTACATCTACCACTCCCCTGGCAGTTAAGAGCGTGGGTCTGTGCTCAGAGCATAGGGGTTCTACTACCGCCTGGTAGCTCTGTCCTCTAAGACCTATGGCAGCTCTTCATCAGATGAGCATTTCACTCATTGGGGAAACGACAATGGGTATGGGGTCTGTTACCCGCACGTTACTGATTTCACCATCTGTTAACTTTACTTGCTGTTGATACATCAGGACGCGGATCTCCCTCTGCAGTGCCCTCCTCTCTCTCGGTCTGGCAGTGTCGGCGATCTGTTGGAGCAAGAACACAACTTCTCCCAAACAGTTACCAACAACGTTAGTGCCCAATACCATATACGGGTTGCTGTCATCAGGGTTATTCTCCACTACAATTAGTCCCTGGTCCTTCAGCTCCACTCTCCCCACCTTTACAGTCACATTCTTAACCCCGAGTAGGTTAAGGAGGAGTCCATTTGAGGCATACACAGACAGATTTGGAGCTGGCGGACGTAGGTCGTCCATGGACCAGAACCTCTTGTAGAGGACTTCAGGCATGATGGTTACCTGAGATCCTGTGTCCAGCAGGGCATGCGTCGGGATCCCGTCCAGTACAATGGACAGGAAAGGTCTTCCTCCGACGAACCTGTTGTACCAGTCTGATGGGCCTGGTGAGTCTACTCCTGGGTGTCGGCCCTCGGACCCAGGGTTTTCTCGTTTAAAGGACAATTCTGGGCGATGTGTCCGGTCTTGCGGCAGCGGTAGCAGGCTGGGTCCTTTGGTGGACGGCGCTAGTCACTGATCCTCGGCGAGGGTGGTGTTGGTCTCCTCCTCCTTCGCATCCAGGGGACATTCTCAGGGCCAGCGGCTAACAGGATCTTCCCTCCTTCCTCAGGCTCCGTCCGCAACTGCAGAGCACTCAGCACAGTGGTCAGGGTTTTACTCAACTGACGCACCTCAGAGCGCAGACTGTCCAGTTCTTTAGGGGACGTTGCTGGAACTTTAGCTTCAGCAGCCACCGGGGAAAAGGTGGGTGTTGCAGGTACTGGGGTCGCCCCACCCTGGTAACGTTGGATGGCATTTGTTTCCAGGGGCTGCAGTCCTTTTATAGCCATGTCCTTAAGATTGTCAAAGGTAGCTTCTGGATGATCCAGGGACCACCAACGCACAGTCCTGCTCTCCTCTGGAGACCTCAGTCCCCGGACAAACTGTTCCTTCAGCATTTTGTTCTCATTTTCAACGCTGGTTGGACTAACCTGGTTTAGAGCCCGCAGAGCCAGGCGTAGTCCCGAACATTGTCCTCTGGTTGTTGGGAACAGCTGTAAAACCTCATCTGGAGGTCCGCCTCAGTAAGGTCCTCAAAGACAGTCTGTAGTTTTTGAAATATTGCGGACACTGACTCCTGGTCTGCGGCCGACCATGTTTCCACTTCCCGCTCCGCAGCACCGGTCAGCTGTCCTAATACAACGGCGGCTCTTTGTTTGCCGGTCATGGAGTACATGTCCAAGATACCACATATCTTCTGTTTGAATCCAGACAGGGTATTTGGTTTGCCGTTGTACTGGGGGAGCCACTTTGCTCCAGGAATGTACGGTAAAGTCATAGGAATTACGGGTGTTACAGGCGCTGCTGGTGGAGCGGCGGCTTCGGCCTGCTCATCATCGGGCTGAACTTCAGGGACGTTGACCGGTAGGTCGGCGTTCTGCTGCTTGTCGGACATCTTGGCACCCCCCTAGTTAACCGTGGCCTACCTTCTGTTTTTTTTCTTCCGGTAGGCCGCAGCTCCGCAGGTGACGGTTGTCTTCAGGACCTTGCGTCCTACGTCAGAGCGTTCAACGATGCTCCTTACAGGAACTGGCGCTTCTAGCTTTGACGTCAAGGCGTGGGACGTGTCCGGGGCTTAGCGCTCTTTTGAAGGTACGCCCCTTATTTTCCCGCGGTTACGCCCTTCTTCTTGCTCAACGGCCCAACAATGGCGGCAACTTTCACCACAATTTTACATACACAGTTCAGAATAAAGGCGCACAGTACCCGGTGGCAACGGGCACAACACTCTGTCGTTGCAGCGGGCACGTAATCCTGTTCGTGACGCCAGTTGGAGATGACTAGCCCAGGGGATGGGGGAAGACTCGGTTACCCGGGCCTTTAGCCTTAAGGAGGTCGCGGTGGTCGGCTCCCGGGCCCGTACTCTGGGGTCTCTCTTTAAAAAGGCGTTGATAGATGTTAAGTTTATAAAAGTTCGTGACGCCACTTGTGGCTTCTGGTGAGGATCACCAGCGCTGCGCAGTCCACTGAGGCCGATGATAAGGCAGCTGGATGGTATAGCTCCCCACAGGTGGAGCTAGGCCTCAGGGCAGTGTATGACGGGGTATGCAGGACAGAGAGACTCAGCCGCGTCAGAGCAAGAACAAGGACAGACACAATAGTCACTTCAGTACCTTTTACTGATGGAAATTCAGGCACTCCCCGGAGCACTGTAGGGTGAAGGGTGTATGTCCGGATCCTCCCCAATGAGCGGGTTTTGGGCCTCCTGTTCCTTGCCTCTGCTTAGTAAGTTTCTGACCTGCCTGGAGCTAGGCCTAACTTTGTCTCTGTCCTGCGCTGGCTGACCTTGTGGTAGGGCCTTCTCTTGGAGTGCATGCTCCCAACCTACGGGGCCTATGTGTCTCCTGGCTCTGGTAGGTATCAGCACTTTAGCGATCCTGGGACTTGTAGTTCTCCAGGGATTCCGGTTATATCTTACTGGGTCGTGGATATCCCGGTAAGCTTCGGACCCGGTGTCCGGTAAATTCTTCTTCGGGGTGAGCTAGTTAAGCTCCTCTGCCCCCTATGTACTAACTCTCTCTACTCGCCTTCGGCCTACTCGGGCCCTCAATAGGCTACTCGCACTAACGGTAGCTTGCCGCGCTTCACCGATCTTATGGCGCCGGCACACCTAAGCTCACTATTCTGAGCTACGACTCAACCGGGCTCAACTCTGTATTCAGGCTTGCACTAACTGAACTCTCCAGAGGAATTGCGGAGTCACTGAGCTCCACTGCAGACTGACCTGTTTCTGTGTCTCACTCTGCAGGAACTGACTGCCTGGCTCCACCTTCCCTTCTTTATATATCCCTAACAGCTCCCTCTGGTGGTCTGAGGTGGAAGGTGGAGATGTGTGAATGGTTATGGGGGCCTCTTGTGGAGGAATCCGTCAATACACCCTTCTAGGATCTGTGATACCAAGCACAGCTGGGCTTCACACAGGGTCTGGACTTATAAAGAGGGGAAGAGGGAGGAAGAAGAGGATTATTGGGTGAAAGCCAGGAGGAGAGGAGAAAAAGAACATGGGACACACAATTTAACCCCTTCAGCAGGGCACAGCAGTCAAGGGGCATTCAATTAAAGATTGACGTGCCCTGCAGACTGCTGAGACCCAACAACAATATTTCCTCAAAAAGTCCCATGGAATAACGACAACACACAGATCTTAACCAAAACTCCTTTTAATGGGTAGAAGTCGGTCACAGTCAAAAAGGACATGCTCAGTATTTAACCGGTATAAAACTCGGTTAAGGCACTATTGGCCAGCTGAAACGGGTGCAAATCCATATGCCACAGCTGGACTCCCAGCGCAAGTCAGACTTCGTCCTGGAAAAAAACATCAAGATGGAGCAAATGACCGCTAAGGAGGAGCGGAGTATTTATACTGCGCTCCGCCCCCCACCCATTTGGTAAAAAGCTTGTTCTATGCTATCCTGGAGACCGGAGAGAAAAATATCCAGCCCTATTTCTGTCAGATGGACTCCATCGGGTAGCATAAGACTGGAATTGTCTCCCTCAAGTTGGTGATGCCTCATGACCACTCCGGCCTTAAAACGGATAAAGCGGGACAAGCGGGCATTAAGCGTGCGCACAGCACGTTCAACTGCCGCCGCATCTCTCGCGCCCTGCCATGCAACACGTGACATGACCTCTGACCAAATCAGAGTAAGCTCTGGAAAAAGTCTGTGGAATTTATCCACGTCGGAGCGCATGATTGTGAGGAGCTCCGCTAGGTGAAAGGAGCAGAGATCATTCCCGCCCGCATGCAGGACTAGAATTAAGGGAGAGGAAGCAGTCTGAGCTATCCGCACCACCTCGGGAAGAACCTGAGGCCAGGTCAAGCCTCTTATTCCTCTCAAAAAAACGTTGATGCCGTGGAACCCAAGACCTCTGCCACCTGGTCGACGTTCTGCTCTTTGGGATGCCCAGAAGATGTAAGAGTGGCCCAGTATCCTCACTGTGTGTTTTACACCATCTATGAAGAGATAATAAAGTTAGTGAAGCAATAAATTCGGTCTGATGTATCTTGCAAAACAGGAGGAACGCCATCTACCAATGTGCTGGATCTCGGAGTTAGGCAAACCAGCACGGGCTGCTTCGGTAGCAGCTGCTATCCTAAAGGAGTACGTACCAAATACCTTGAGAGGAAGGCCTACGAAAGCTAAACATTTCCAAAAAAACTAGATTGAAATTGAAAAACCGTAAGAGGAGAACCATCCTCATGTGAGAAAAAGGAGTCACCAGATCGCCAGAACGATAAGTAATTATTAACAAGGGTTAAAGGACAAATAGGACCGGGGATGGTAAGAAGGGGAACCCATGAACAAATACCGGACGGGTCAATTTTCGATTTCCGAAAGTGGATACGGAGACCTCGGTCACAGGGAGTGATACCATCATACTGGAGTCCTCCTGAAGTGCGCTTGGATGGGGACACCAATTCATTAATGCGCAAAGCACCAAAAAACGCGAGTCAAAAAGCGTCAGAGAGTAGAGCAGACTTGAAAGGAGAAGAGCGGACAGCGGGAGTGGGTTGATTAGGCGGGTAAGTAAACTGAAAGAAATGGGCCGTCTGTTCTCCTGACGAGTGTGCTCCCTCCTCCAACCCATAATAGCCTGCCGAATGATGAAAACCTTAGTAACATCGTTCCAACCTAAGAGGCGAAAATAAACACCGAGATCAGATAGGCGGTTCTGTGCAACGGCTCCTGAAACACCCATGCTACGCAAGTAAAGTAAATATTCGATTGTGACCTCCAGACGGGCAGCGTCGGATGCTGCTGCTGATCTATCCCCAAATAGGTTATGCCACTCATTCCATGCCTTACCGTAAGAACGCCATGTAGACGAGGCCACTGAAGATCTCACCAACTCCATCAATCTTTCTCTACCACCTCCCACATGAGGGATGGGCACGGCCGCGGGGAAACATTCCCGGAATTTCTGCCAATCGAAACGAGAAAGAGAATCAGCAATGACATTATTTGTACCCGGAACATGGCGTGCTTAAAACCAGATGTTTAAATGTAAGCATTTTAATACCAGGAATCTGAGTAATTTGATAACCAGGGGAGATGAGGATGACAAGTGATTTATGGCGTGTACAATACTCATATTGTCAGTCCAATAACAGATCCGTTTATCCCTGAGGGATGGGCCCCATAAAGAAATGGCTGTGATGATAGGAAATAACTCTAACCAAGTAAGGTTTTTAACCCAGCCCTCAGTGCGCCAAGATTCCGGCCAAGGTTCGGCACACCATTGGTCTCCAAAAATGACACTGAAACCAGTAGATCCAGCGGCATCGGAAAAAAGGGAGAGATCCTCATTAGTCAATTCCGATGACTAAAAGCATGTATATCCATTATAGGACAAGAGGAACTCCTTCCCAACCAGCAAGTCTGCTTTCAAAGGAGGTTTTATCCGAATTCTTTGATGGGGAAGCTTGATGCTTTTGGTCGAGAGGGATAAACGTCTGGAAAAATTCTCCCCATAGGCATTACTGTGCAAGCAAAGTTAAGGAGGCCTAGCATGGACTGCATTTGACATAGTGTTACTTTGAGGACAGAACAGAATCCTTCAATCTGGGACAGCAATTTTGAATTTTTTTCTGAGGGAAGGTGAAAAACCATGGCAACGGAATCAATCTCAATTCCTAAAAAGGATAGCGAAGTAGTAGCAAAAGTTTTTCCACTGGATAAGGGAACGCCAAAATCCGACGCGAAAAAAATAAAATTGTCCAGCAAAAATTGACAGGACCTGGAATCTGGTGGTCCCACAAAAAGAAAATCGTCAAGATAATGGATTATAGCGGAGGAACCTGTTTCATACTTGACCACCCATTCTAGGAAAGAACCAAATAATTCAAAATAATAGCAAGAGATGGAACAACCCATGGGAAGGCAGGTAGATCTCACATCACCGTTACTTTCTGAGTAGCAACGTCTTCGGAAAGTTTATGAAGCTACATTTACAGAAAACATGGGTCCACTGGCTTTACTAAATGCCATCTACAAATTCGAGCTTCAAGATTTGGAGAGGTGTGTATTGCAAGAATTTTTATCACCCAACCACTTTGAGTAGCAGAAGGAGAGATAGCATTAGCAAACTCTCAAGAACTATCTGCATTCTACAATGACGGAACAACGGTTAAACAGCCGAGCCCTTCTGTCAATTGAACATGAGCTCGCCAGACACCTGAATATTAAAGACCTGATTAAGGATTTTTCTAACCAGCAGGTAAAACGACTGCCTGTTCCATACATGTAAATTTGCATCTTCACATCTTCTACATTGCAGCCAGTTTTACATTAGTGTGTTATTGCCATGTATGTTCCCCTGTATTATGGATGAGTGTCCTAGCCTGACTGCGGGATTACTGACCCAAAGTCCTAGCATTAGACAGATGTAACAGATCGGATAGTAATGTTTCAGTTCTGAGACCTGCACCTGACTGACCCTGCGATGCACTATCCGTACCCCAGATGGGAATACCCATTTAATATTAGGGCTCAGTTTTTAGGATAGAGCGCACTATTGATTGTTGTTCTTGAATTTATGGAAATACGTCTTTATTATTATGGTTCATTTCCTTAGATCGTTGTTTTAATATGTTTTCTGACCTCACAAAATGACCTTATTTTCATTGTATTAATTGGTTATACGTTTTGTCTTTGTTTTGTTACATTATAATTTTGCACTTTACACAATTGACCAAAGGATTTAACTAAATGACTCTTATGAAAAATAGATTTAATTAGCGAAATGTTTAGTGGGAATGTTTTACAAAACTTTTATGTTAAGGGCATTGACCATGCTCTGGTTATTCTTAACCAATGTGTGTGTGAGATGAATAAAAGGCCCTTAATGCAGAAATTCAGCATAGAAATATAGTCTATTTCCCATATTTCGTATTTAGTGCCGAAGTTCAAGAAAGACCATAATACTAAGTGCCTTATCATCATCTCAAACACATTGGTCAAGAATAACCAGAAAATTACCAATCCTTTTAATCATAGTTTAACGTTTTGGAAGAATTTACTTTAAAGTTTGTCACCCCTTATATCATAAATAATAAATAAACAGAAATTGCTTTTCTAATAGAATAACACGTCCAGAAGAGATTCCTTTTCAGCAGTCACCTCATTATCATAGCCAGCAGGATTACAATGAGAGATAACAGAATCCACCATTCACATTAGGTCGTGTCACAGCTCACCTCTTCCCCTTTCCTGCACAATGACATCTGCATGTCACTAAACATCAGAACATGTATAGAAAACTCTCCCTAGGAATTAGAGTCCCCTATTTTGTCTTGTGATATATATACATCCATATGTCTATTGTTCATATCTCCAAACAGGCAAGACAGCAGATTGCCATAAATGTACAGAAAGCAGGATACAATAATCTGAAGTCAGAAATACAGATTATAAAAAATTATCACAATCTGGTTTCAATTAGTTTAAAAAATGTACGTCACTCATTCCCTTAAAGAAAAATAAGCAAAATATACCTAAAAAGAATATTGGATAGTTTAAGAAATGTTTAATAGGTTAGAGTAGAGTAGGGCCCTGCCAAAAGAGTCTACCTTGTCGTGGTGGCAGGCTTAAAAAATCTTTTGGCCAAAACAAAAGCTGATGGCTGTGTATGTGATATGGTGTTCGATGGGAACTGTTTATGTGTGATTGGTGAAACCGAGGTGCAGAAGCAGAGTTTTTCCAAGAGTGGGAGGTGGGACGGTGGAAAGTTTGAGGGGTGGAGGCGGGGCTGGTGTGGAGTCTTAAGGGTGCCCGGAAATGTTGCCAGTATGGGGTGCTGAAATTCCTGGTGGCAGCCCTGCTTCAGTATGTAGCAAAAATCACAGTCTCCTACTCTCCACAGGCATGTGTTCAAAGGAGTATGTTACGGATCCGGGTGGTGGAACCTCTGTGCTGCGGTGCAAGGAGGGACCAGAGGGGCGTAAGTAGCTGTCAACTCGGACTGACCAAGGTCATACGGCGGCTCAATCGACTCCGTGACCAGGGAAGGACCGAGCAGAGAGACCAGGTGCTACTCTGGGACCGAACTTGTATGAGAGCAGGTGACTTCCACGGGTCAGAAGGCAGGGACTGACCGGTACAGCAGATGAGCACGGCAGGCAGGCTGACGGGTGATCCGGGTAGGCGGACTGGCAGACACAGCAGGTAACAAGCAGGAGCCTCCAGATAGGCTGGCTGGTAGGCACGGCAGGTAACAGGCAGGTGCTTCCAGGTAAGCAGGCGGGCAAGGCCCATAGACAGACTGGCGGACTTGACTGTAGACAGACTGTCGGGCTGGAGAGTAGACAAGCTGGCGGACTGGACTAATAGTCAGGCTGGCGGGCTGGAATTGTAGTCAGGCTGGCGGGCTGGACTTGTAGTCAGGCTGGCGGGCTGGACTTGTAGTCAAGCTGGCGGGCTGGACTGGTAGTCAGGCTGGCAGCAGTACCTGAGGGCTGAAGCAGAGTTTAACACACAAAGCTACAACCTTGCATGGGCACCTCCATCTTGGAGGAGGTGCCTTTTATATGAGAGGTCCTCCGGTCATTGGCCGGGGACTCCTTAGGACGGCGTGCGCGGCCCCTTTAAGAGGGCGCCCTAAGCACAATGCCCGGGAAGCTGCGCGCCGGCAGAAGCAGGAGCGCCGGAGGAAGCCGGGCGGGGAGCGCGGCGGTAAGAGGTGCGGCGTCTCTGCCTGTCAAGGCGCAGAGACACCGATACTACAGAGTATTGTCATGACAAGCACTGGGGTGTTCAGAAAACCTCAAGCTGTCATGACAACCCATTGGCACCCCACAATCATGATGCAGGGACAGTTAGAACAGTGTGCCCCACCTGGACCAGTCACTGTAAATTCTGCCATCACAGATTGTTAGCGGCATATAACAGGTTAACGGCCGCTTCCCTCCACTCGCAACTGTTAGAGGCAGATGATGGCTGAATAACGCAGCCATCATTTGTCGGCTCAGTTCCCAAGTCCACATCAAAGAACGGGACCTGGGATTTGTATTATTTTTTTCTATGAACCGTTTTGTTTTTTACTTTTTTTACTTTAGTCCCTTTACAGAACGTGAACCTGGTTGAGCTTTATTGCACGATGCTGCGAGGCATGATTTACAATTACAGCTGTGGGGGCCATTGTGTGAGTTGGTTGACTAAAAGAGCCCCCTACCTTTATTTGACAACCTAGATGCCACTGATACTATAGGTTGCGGCATCAAAGGCGTTAATTAAAGATAACAACTAGGATCAAAGACATTGACTGCTCAGTTCCTGCGGGAGCCCCTCAGTGATCCAGCTGGAATGGTGCCAGCACCGGAGGTGAGTATAGCTCCTATTATTTTACTTTGTGGAAACATAGTGATTGAGAAGGGTTGGTCCTAGTAGTGAACATCAGAGAGAGACTTGCGGCCTAGCCGGAAAACCCAGTGATCCCCGCTAGGGCCAGAGCTTCATAGAGAACTTACATGGAAACTCACACGACTGGGCACACCACCTTTGTGAAGAGAACATTAACGTTAAATAGTGAAAGACTTTCTCTGCTATCCCAAGCTTACTGTTATTAGTTCTACTGTTGATTTGCCTTGTTACTAACACTTTACAGTTTAAAGTATATACCGTATATACTCGAGGATAAGCCAACTGTTTCCGCACACTGAACTCATCATCTTTCCTTCATCTCGCATATTTTCCCCACCTGATCTTTCTATCACAATAAATGACATCACACTTTCCCCTGTCCCCGGAGTAACCCTTGACTCTGCCCTGTCCTTCAAACCCCACATCCAAGCTCTTGCCACCTCCTGTGGCCTCCAGCTCAAAAGTATTCCCAGAATCCATCCTTTCCTCAACCCTCAATCTACTAAACTGCTTGTTCATGCCCTCATCATCTCCCGCCTCGACTACTGCAACACCCTCCTCTGTGGCCTACCTGCTAACACTCTCGCACCCCTCCAGTCCATCCTCAACTCTGCTGCTCGACTAGTTCATCTCTCGCCTCACTATTCCTCTGCTACCCCCCTTTGCAAATACCTTCACATGCTAATAATAATAATAATAAAAAGTAATTTTTCATATAACTTTGCATGAAGCCCTGTGGGTTATACAAAATTTCTGAATACGGTTTTGAATATTTTGAGGTGTATACATGACATATAGATCCCTCAAAATCTTTTCAAATGTGTAGATGGTCCTGAAAAACTGAGGGATGGGACATTTCATTGGCATACAAAATTCAAAGTTCAAAAATGAGACTTTTTCTAAATATTTGTCAAATTTCCGATATTTTTTATATAAATGTCTATCATATTGACCTAAATTTACCACGAACATAAACTACAATGTGTTAAGAAAAAAATTATTACCACATAAAATGGAACATATTAGTTTAAAAAATTTGGCTTGGTCAGGAAAGTAAAAAGTACCTTAAGTGGGAAGGGGTTAAAGAGTTATTCCCAATATATGTAATAACTCTGAAGTGGAGCAGACTCCACAATACAAACTGTTTATTTTATTAAAATAAATACATTTCTTAGACCTGATGAGGCTTGTTTGGTTGCATTAAAAATCCACTTGCTTTTGAGCCGAAACATTGGCACCTGTTCACACGGGCCAATAAATACACCATTTTTTATGTAATTTTCTATTAAGTGCTACCATCTTTTTTGCTTACTTATATGCCGACACTGGGGTATCGTGTGCCGGGACCCTTGGAGCTCTCACAGCCATAAAAACTGAACGGCCGTGCAGTCCCTCCGCCTCTTATTGGACGTGCTGGTGAAGGTGCGTACGCAATGACATCATCGCGTACGCGTCTGCATAGAGGGCCAAGATGCCAGTACAGAAGTGCAGCAGCAGGGGATTATATGAAAGGTTAGTATCAATTTATTTATTTTTAATAGAATTAATTAAATGGTCTTGGGGGAGAGCACATGATGAACTGGGAGTGGAGGTTGGGGAAAGCACTTGGAGAATAGGGAGTGGGGGAAGGGGAGAGCACATGATGAATTCGGAGTGGGGGGGAAGAGAGCACATGGTGAATTGGGGGTGGGGAGAACAAATGATGATTTTGGAGTGGGGGTGGGGAGAGCTCATGATGAACTGAGAGTCGGGGTGGGGAGAGCACATGGAGAATTGGAAGTGGGGGGTGAGGAGAGCACATGGTGAACTGGAATTAAGGGGTGGGGAGAGCGCATGGTGAACTGGGAGTGGGGGGTGGGGAGAGCACATGGTGAATTGGGAGTGAGGAGTGGATAGAGCACATTATTAATTGGGGGTGGGGAGAGCACATGGTGGGTGGGGAGAGCAAATTATGAATTGAAGGTGGGGGTGGAGAGAGCAAATGGTGAATTGCGAGTGGGGGGTGGGGAGAGCACATGGTGAATTGGGGGTGGGGAGAGCAGATAATGATCTGGGGGGTGGGGAGAGTACATGGTGAATTGGAAGTGGGGGGTGGGGAGAGCATATGCTGAATGGGGGGGGTGAGGAGAGCAAATGATGAATTGGGGGTGGTTGGGGAGAGCAAATGATGAATTGGGAGTGGGTGGGGAGAGCAAATGATTAATTGAGAGAGGTGAGTGGGGAGAGCAAATTGTGAATTGGGAGTGTGGAGAGCACATGGTGAATTGGGGATGGGGAGAGCAAATGAAGTTGTGGTGGGGAGAGCAAATGGTGAATTGGGAGTGGGGGGTGGGGAGAGCAAATGGTGCATTGGGAGTGGGGGTGGGGAGAGCTAATGGTAAATTGGGAGTGGGGAGAGCAAATGGTCAATTGGGAGGGAGCGATAGTGAGAGCTAATGGTGAATTAGGAGTGTGGAGAGCACATGATGAATTGGGGGTGGGAAGAGCAAATGGTGAATTGGGAATAGGGGGTGGGGAGAACTAATGGTGAATGGAGCAAATAGTGAGTGGGGGGTGGTGAGAGCAAACGTTGAATTGGAAGTGGGGGGTAGAGAGCAGATGGTGAATTAGGAGTGCGGGTGGGGAGAGCAAATGGTGAATTGGGAGTGGAGGGTGGGGAGAACAAATGGTGAATTGGGAGTGGGGAGAGCAAATGATGAGTTGGAAGTGGGGAGAGCAAATGGTGAATGGGGAGTGGGGATGGGGGGAGCAAATGGTGAATTGGGAGTGGGGGGAGCAAATGGTGAATTGGGAGTGGGGAGAGCTAGTGGTGAATTGGGAGTGGGGAGAGCTAATGGTGAATTTGGAGTGGGGAGAGCAAATGTTGAATGGGGGGTGGGGAGAGCTAATGGTGAATTGGGAGTGGGGGAGAGCAAATAATGAATTGGGAGTGGGGGAGAGCAAATGATGAATTGGGAGTGGGGGAGAATAAATGATTATGAATACAGGTTGGGAGAGAGCACGAACATGACATAATGAATTGGAGTGGAGGGGTTCATGTAAATATAATGAATTGGGGGAGCGGGAGGTACAGAGTGGGGGGTGTTGAGGATGCAGGAGTGTGACTGGTAATGAATTGGGAAAGAGTACAGGTGCTATTTAATTTATATATTTATTGGGTGGAGAAAGTGGCTATTTACAGTTAGTGGGGGGGCCGTGGTGGATTACAATTTGTATTTGGAATGGTGGGTTGCATAATAACTAATTATATATTAATGGTGGGTGCACATCTGTATTCAGCTGCGTAATGTAGAAATTGGGGAATGTGCTCTAGATAACTGTGTGCTATTTTATGCAGAGACGAGTCCTGGCTGGAAGAAGTCGGTCTGTGCTGGATGAAAGTGAAAAAAAGCGAAGATGAAGGACTTCAACTAGAGACGTCACTTGTGAGTCAGTGTGTTCTCTGTACAATGACACTATATACTAATGTACAGAGCTCCTGTGTATGTCACTGGTGATCACTGTATTACCTGTACACTATACACTATATGCAGAGCTCCTGTGTATAATGTCACTGGTGATCACTGTATTACCTGTACACTATATACACAGCTTCTATTTATAATGTCACTGGTGATCACTGTATTACCTGTACACTGACACTATATACAGAGCTCCTGTGTATAATGTCACTGGTGATCACTGTACACCGTCTACTATGTAGAGAGCTCCTGTGTATAATGAAACTTATGGTAATATTAGTATTTTTTTTTTATTATTAATGATCAGTATTGTATTATTTGGTCACTATGTGGTGGTAATATGTGGTCCGGTCATGGTGTGGCGGTATTTGTCCCTTACACTGTGTGCAAAATAATTAGGCAAGTTGTATTTTAGAGGATTATTTTTATTATTGATAAACAACTATGTTCTCAATCAACCCAAAAGACTCATAAATATCCAAGCTTAATATTTTTGGAAGTTGGAGTGGTTTTTTTTTTAGATTTGGCTATCTTAGGAGGATATCTGTGTGTGCAGGTAACTATTACTGTGCAGAATTATTAGGCAATTTAATAAAAACCAAATATAATCCTATCTCACTTGTTTATTTTCTCCAGGTAAACCAATATCAGTGCACAAAATTTAGAAATAAACATTTCTGACATGCAAAAACCAAAAAAATTAGTGATCATTATAGCCACCTTTCTTTATGATGACACTCAACAGCCTTCCATCCATAGATTCTGTCAGTTGCTTGATCTGTTTTCGATCAACATTGCGTGCAGCAGCCACCACAGCCTCCCAGACACTGTTCCGAGAGGTGTACTGTTTTCACTCCCTGTAGATCTCACATTTTATGATGGACCACAGGTTCTCTATGGGGTTCAGATCAGATGAACAAGGGGGCCATGTCATTATTTTTTCTTCTTTTAGACCTTTACTGGCCAGCCACGCTGTGGAGTAGTTGGATGCATGTGATGGAGCATTGTTCTGCATTTAAATCATGTTTTTTTTGAACGATACCGACTTCTTCCTGTACCACTGCTTGAAGAAGTTGTCTTCCAGAAAGTGGCAGTAGGTCTGGGAGTTGAGCTTCACTCCATCCTCAACCCGAAAAGGTCCCATAAGTTCATCTTTGATTATACCAGCCCATACCAGTACCCCACCTCCACCTTGCTGGCGTCTGAGTCGAAGTGGAGCTCTCTGCCCTTTACTGATCCAGCCTCTGGCCCATCCATCTGGCCCATCAAGAGTTACTCTCATTTCATCAGTCCATAAAACCTTTGAAAAATCAGTCTTAAGATATTTCTTGGCCCATTCTTGACATTTTATCTTATGTTTCTTGTTCAAAGGTGGTCGTTTTTCAGCCTTCCTTACCTTGGCCATGTCCCTGAGTATCGCACACCTTGTAACGTTGCAGCTCTGAAATATGGCAAAGCTGGTGGCGAATGGCATCTTGGCAGCTTCACGCTTGATTTTTCTCAATTCATGGGCAGTTATTTTGCGCCTTTTTTGGCCAACACGCTTCTTGCGACCCTGTTGGCTATTTGCCATGAAATGCTTGATTGTTCGGTGATCACGCTTCAAAAGTTTGGAAATTTCAAGATTGCTGCATCCCTCTGCAAAACATCTCACAATTTTGGACTTTTCAGAGCCCGTCAAATCTCTCTTCTGACCCATTTTGCCAAAGGAAAGGAAGTTGCCTACTAATTAAGCACACCTTATATAGGGTGTTGATGTCATTAGTCAACACCTCTCCTCATTACAGAGATGCACATCACCAGATTTACTTAATTGGTAGTTGGCTCTCAAACTTATGCAGCTTGGAATAGGACAACATGTATAAAAAGTATCATGTGATCAAAATACTTATTTGCCTAATAATTCTGCACACAGTGTATATGTGGTATTATTTGGTGACCATTTGGTGGTAATATGTGGTCTGGTCATGGTGTGGTGGTATTTGTTCCTTGCTTGTGGTATTATTCGGTCACTATGTGGTGGTAATATGTGGTCTGGCCATGGTGTGGCGGTATTTTTTCCTTGTATGTGGTATTATTTGATCACTATGTGGTGGTAATATGTGGTCTGGTCATGGTGTGGCAGTATACCTTGTATGTGGTATTATTTGGTGACTATGTGATGGTAAATTGTGGTCCGGCTATGGTGTGATGGTTTTTGTTCCTTGAATGTGATATTATTAGTCATTTTAAAAAATGTATGTGACACATTCCTTTAAAGAAAAAGAAATAAAAATATACCTAAAAAGAGTATTGGATACATTAAGAAAGGTTTAATAGGTTAGAGTAAAGTAGGGCCCAGCCAAAAGAGTCTAACTTGTCGTGGTGGTTGATTAAAAAAATCTTTTGGCCAAAACAAAAGTTGCTGGCTATGTATATGATATATGGTTGAGTGGAAACTGTAAATCTGTGATTGGTGAGGGCGTGGTGCAGAAGTGGAGTTTTTCCAAGATTGGGTGGTGGGACTGTGGAAGTTTCGAGGGGTGGAGGTGGAGCTGGGGTGGAGCCTGGGCGGAGTCTCAAGGGAGCTTGAAAATGTTGCCAATATTGGGCCCTGAAATTCCTGGTGGCAGCCCTCTATCTATCTATCTGTCTATCTAAATAACAAAGTAAGGCTATGTGTGTTGTGATCTGCAAGACGAAATAAGGAAAGATAGGGGAAAGCTGTCCCTACAGTAAGACTAAGCTGAATCCCTACGATGTAGCGGGCTGCCTGTTCCTAGTGAACAGACCCACCTTTTTCTTTGGCTAGTCTGAACGAAGACCTATAGAATTAAGGAAGGGCTCCTAAAGAACTAAGGACTGAGACAAAAATGGGACACTTCCTAAACAGAAATTGTTGTAGAACACAAAAGACAAATTGACAAAAAGTACTAGAGGTCCAAGAGGACCAAGCAAACTGACAGAGCTAGGCACCGAAGCACCAGGCTAGCAAAACAGTCAAACTACACTGAAGTCCAGCAAAGCCAGAAGGGCAGAGCTGGAATATATAGGCAGATGGTCATGTGACCGCAAAACACAAGATAGCAAAAACTAACAGGAGGGTTCTAACAGTACCCCCTCTTCTATGAGGATCCTCCGGATCCTCCAGGCCCAGGCCTATCAGGAAAGCTCCTGTGGAAAGCTTTAACAAGCCTAGGAGCAGAGACATCATCCGTCCTTACCCAGGAGTTGTCTTCGGGACCGAAACCCTTCCAGGAGACAAGATACTGTAATTTCCCTCTATGCCATCTAGAATTCAAAATACGAGAAATTTCATATTCGCCGTCTTCCACCACAGGAGGAACTGTGACAGTGGCGTCCCTATTAGATACGTCAGCCTTTTTCAAGAAGGAAACATGAAACACAGGATTAATCTTCCAGGAAGTAGGGACATCCAACCTAACAGCAGACGAGTTAACAACCTGAAGCACTTTAAATGGACCCACAAACTTAGGACCCAGTTTTTTAGAGGGAATCCTCAAACGCAGGTTCTTCAAGGACAACCAAACCATGTCACCCACAGTAAACAAAACCTCTTTACGTTTCCTGTCAAAATACTTCTTGGACTTTTTGTTAGCCTCTTGAAGGTTACAACGTACATTAGTCCAAACTCTCTCTAAATCACCGGAAAAATTCTCCTCCTCCGGCACCGCCGACCCCAATTTGGAGAAAGAACCAAAAGACGGATGTCTCCCAGTACAACAAAAAAAAAGGAGAACACCCAGCAGAGGAGGATGTATGACTGTTAAGAGCAAATTCTGCGAGAGGCAGAAACTCCGACCACACCTCTTGATTGTCCGCCACAAAGCAATGCAAAAACTGCTCAACATCCTGGTTCTTTCTTTCAGTCTGTCCATTAGACTCAGGATGATAACCAGACGAAAATGACAAATGGACTCCCAACCTGTCACAAAAAGCACGCCAAAAGCGAGCCACAAACTGAGGTCCTCTATTAGAAACAATATCCGTGGGAATGCCATGGAGCTTGACAATCTCCTTAACAAATGCCTTAGCGAGTGTCTTGGCGCAGGGCAACTTAATGAATGGAACCAAATGACACATCTTACTAAAACGGTCCATGACCACCCAGATGACAGTAAAACCCTCGCACACAGGAAGATCAGTAATAAAATCCATAGTGAGATGCGTCCAAGGCACACTAGGAACCTCCAGAAGGCAAAGCAACCCCGCAGCAGGAGTATGTGAAGCCTTTGACCTAGCGCACACAGTACACTGACGCACCCATTTGATGACTTCCTTCTGCCATCCAGGCCACCAAAAACTGCGACTGATCAGTCTCTTAGTCTCCGAAATTCCTGGATGACCTGCCAACAGAGACTCATGACACTCCACAAACAAATCTCTCCTAAAGGCTCCAGGCACGAACAACCTCCCATGGGGAGTGTTAGATGGAGCATCTTCTTGAGCTTTCAGAATCCCATTCTCCAAAACGGAGTCCAAAGCCGCCACCACAACTCCTTTCTGTAAAATGCTCTCCTCCTCCTCGGCACCGACCGTAGGAGAGAAGCTGCGAGATAAAGCATTGGCTTTAACATTCTTAGTACCAGGGAAATAGGTAACAGAAAAATGAAACCGAGAAAAAAAAAGTGCCCATCTAGCTTGACGGGCATTCAAGCGCTTGGCAGCATCCAGATAAATCAAATTCTTATGATCTGTGAAAACCTGAATAGGAAATCTAGCGCCTTCCAAAAAATGACGCCAATGTTCAAACGCGAGTTTAATAGCCAGCAGCTCCCAATTTCCAACATCATAATTCAGTTCGGTTTCCGAAAAAATTTTCGAAAAGAAGGCACAAGGATGTACTCCACCCTTGTTCTCCTGAGACAAAACTGCTCCGACCCCCACCGATGAAGCATCGACCTCGACCAAAAAAGGCTTGGTCTCATCAGGCTGCATAAGGATAGGGGCAGAACTGAACCTCTCTTTGAGATACTCAAAAACTTCAATGGCCTCAGTAGTCCACTGGGCCGTATTCGCACCTTTCCTGGTGAGATCGGTTAGAGGTTTAACAATTACAGAAAAATTCTTAATGAATTTCCTGTAATAATTGGCAAAACCCAAAAATCTCTGTATAGATTTCAAACCAATAGGCCTAGGCCATTCCTGCACAGCCTGAACCTTCACAGGGTCCATCTCAAAGCCATCGCTGGAGACAATGTAGCCCAAAAAACTAATTTTCTGCACAGCGAACTCACATTTCTCCAGATTAGCAAAGAGTGAAATATCACCCAATAACTGCAAAACTTCACTCTGCCAATGGGACTCCAGATCTGGTGAATAAATCAAAATGTCATCCAAGTACACAACCACATTCTTACCAATCAGAGGTCTCAGGATGTCATTAATAGGGTTCTGAAAAAATGCAGGTGCATTGGTAAGACCAAAAGGCATCACCAGATTCTCAAAATGACCTACCGGAGTGTTAAAAACAGTTTTCCATTCATCACCCTCCTTCACACGTAACAAATTGTATGCCCCCCGGAGATCAATTTTGGAGAACCACTTGTCTCCCACTAACTGGTTAAACAAGTCAGGAATTAACGGTAATGGGTAGGAATTGCATACGGTAATCTTATTAATTTCACGAAAATCCAGACATGGACATAAACCGCCGTCCTTTTTTTTAACAAAGAAGAATCCGACTGCCACAGGCGACTTAGAAGGTCTAATGCAGAGGTCCCCAACCGCCGGTCCGCGGACCAGGACCGGGCCGTTGGGGTTTTTCAGCCGGTCCGCGGGGAGAGGGGGCCCCTCCAGCCTCCAGCAGGGCCGCCATCAGGGCATGACTGCCCTGACTCCAGTATGGGGCCCGGCCGGTAGGAGCCCCCTCGGAGTCCCCCTCTTGTGCGTCTCTCTCCTCATGGGGCCCCCGGCCGCATGCTAAGCGCCGGGTCCGGGACATCTTAGCGCTGCGCTGCTGCGGCAGCACCTTCATGATTCCCCTGACTTCCGGTCATGTGACGGCGCCGTCACATGGCCGGAAGTCAGGAGAACCTGGTGTCAGCGATTTGGACGAGCGCCAGGATTCTGCAGGGATCGCATGGGGGTAAGTATAACAAGTTTTATTTTTTTTTAAATACAATTAACTAGGAGTGGGGGGAATGGGAGATGCACATGGGGGGAGGGGAGAGATGAGAGATGCACATGGGGGAGGGGAGAGATGAGAGATCCACATGGGGGGGGGGGAGAGATGAGAGATCCACATGGGAGGGAGGGGAGAGATGAGAGATGCACATGGGGGGAGGGGAGAGATGAGAGATCCACATGGGGGGGAGGGGAGAGATGAGAGATGCACATGGGAGGGAGGGGAGAGATGAGAGATCCACATGGGGGGGAGGGGAGAGATGAGAGATGCACATGGGAGGGAGGGGAGAGATGAGAGATGCACATGGGGGGAGGGGAGAGATGAGAGATGCACATGGGAGGGAGGGGAGAGATGAGAGATGCACGGGGGGGTGAGAGATGCACGGGGTGGTGAGAGATGCACGGGGGGGATGAGAGATGCACGGGGGGTGGATGAGAGATGCACGGGGGGTGAGAGATGCACGGGGGGGATGAGAGATGCACGGGGGGTGGATGAGAGATGCACGGGGGGGTGAGAGATGCACGGGGGGGTGAGAGATGCACGGGGGGGATGAGAGATGCACGGAGGGGATGAGAGATGCACGGAGGGGGATGAGAGATGCACGGAGGGGGATGAGAGATGCACGGGGGTGAGCTGCACATGGGGGGGTGAGAGATGCACATGGGGGGTTATGTTTACATAACTTTGTTGCCTTATGAAGGGCGGGGGGGCCCCCAAAAATTTCTTGCACAGGGGCCCACTACAGTCTGTGTCCGCCCCTGGGATGAAGTAAATGCAGCTGAACAGCAGCTGTCAGGACAGCTGCCCTGTCCTGCTGCAGGGCGTGATGGGGCCTCAGTGATGCGGCTCCTGGCACAGCACATTATGTGGGGCTCCTGGCATAGCTCCTGGCGGGGACCTGGTCTACACTATATGATAAGTATGCACTAAACTCCAAATCCCTCCATTACCCCGCCCCCATATGACCAAAGCCCCGCCCACCCCACCCCCTCCTTGCTGGGCCATGGAAAAATGATCTTGCTTCAAGCCGGTCCCTGGTGCAAAAAAGGTTGGGGACCACTGGTCTAATGTGACCAGCAGCTAGGCTAGTCTCTATGTACTCCTCCAAGGCCTTTCTTTCAGGGATAGTCAGATTAAACAAGCGACTTTTGGGAAGAGTAGCACCCAGAACAAACTCAATGGCGCAATCATAATCCCTATGAGGAGGTAAAACTTGCGACTCCTCAAAAAAAACCCTCCAAAAATCTTGAATAGGTACAGGTAATTCCACTTTTTCCACAGCCGCAGAGCGACCATTACAACATTTATCATAGCACTTCGGACTCCAAAACTTAATCACATTAGTAGACCAGTCCAATAAAGGATTGTGCAGGTTTAACCAAGGCAATTCTAGAACAACTGGAGAGGGTAAATTATCCAAAACAACCAAGTCCAAAATTTCTTGGTGAACTCCATTGATAATGAGAGAAAATGCAGCAACCTTGTGAGTAATACATTTCAAAGGAGTGTTATCAATTGCAACCACAGAAATAGGTGATGACAAAGGTTTGGATTTCAATTTAAGGTTTTCCAAAAACCCTTTATCAATCACATTAAGTGCTGAACCACAATCCACAAATACCTGAAATTCAATCAAATCTCCCTGCAGAGTAGTACTCCCAGAAAGAAATACTCCTGCAGAGCATAAACAAGCTATACGGGCGTAACTGACCTTTTTTTTTCTTTACTTAAACGACGCTCACAATACTTAATCAAATGGTCACCTTTACCACAATAAAGACACAATCCCTCGGCGAATCTCCGGTCTTTTTCCTGAGAGTGGAGTGACATCTCCCCAACCTCCATCGGTTCCCCGCCGTCAGTGCAGATTTTCTGGGGACTAGGACCTGACATTACAGGAGTCTTTACGTCATTGAGCCTGCACCTCAGTCTCCTGTCTATACGAACAGCTAACTGCATAGCCTCCTGCAGAGTCTCAGGTGCAGGGAATGCAATTAGCAAATCCTTAACCCTTTCACTCAGACCAGCAAGAAATAAACATCTAAGCGCCGAATCATTCCACTTAACTTCTGAAGCCCATCTCCTGATGTGTGTGCAATAATTTTCAACATCATCAGACCCCTGATTCAAAGGTCTAAGTTCTGATTCAGCAGATGAGATTCGATCAGGATCGTCATATAATAGCCCCATAGCAGAAAAAAATTCTTCAACAGAACTTAAACACGGATCATTAGGCTGGAGAGAAAAGGCCCAACCCTGTGGTTCTTTGCGCAAAAGTGACATAATAAAACCAATGCGCTGTGATTCATTCCCAGAGGATCTTGGTCTCAAACGAAAATATAACAAATAAGCATTTTTAAAGGAAAAAAATCTTGCTGTTTACCATAAAAAACATCAGGCAGTCCTACCTTCGGTTCCACAAAATGCGCTCCAGGACAGCTACTCACATGTTGCTGAAGCTCGGCCACCTCCAGAGACAATCCTTGCAGGCGTTGAGCCAACTCCTGGACGGAAACCATACTGATCCCTGAATTTCTTTCCTTTTAGTTTTTTTTTTGGGCTGGACTTACTGTTGTGATCTGCAACAAGAACTAAGGAAAGATAGGGGAAAGCTGTCCCTACAGTAAGACTAAGCTGAATCCCTACGATGTAGCAGGCTGCCTGTTCCTAGTGAACAGACCCACCTTCGTCCTCGGCTAGTCTGAACGAAGACCTATAGAATTAAGGGAGGGGTCCCTAAAGCACTAAGGGCTGGGACAAAAATGGGACACCTCCTAAACAGAAATTGTTGTAGAACACAAAAGACAAACTGACAAAAAGTACTAGAGGTCCAAGAGTACCAAGCAAAATGACAGAGATAGGCACCAAAGCACCAGGCTAGCAAAACAGTCAAACAACACTGAAGTCCAGCAAAGCCAGAAGGGCGGAGCTGGAATATATAGGCAGATGGTCACGTGACCGCAAAACACAAGATAGCAAAAACTAACAGGAGGGTTCTAACAATGTGCCCACGATGCAGAAATGCTCCGGATTTTTCCTGAGCATTTCTGCATCTCCCCTGGCAGAAAAAACGCATGTGGATTGTACATGTGGATTGTACATGCGGATTGTACATGCGTTTTTACTGCCAGGGACATGCGGATGTGAAGCGTTCTTCACATGCATTTCCGCATGCGGGTTGACAAGCGCTTTCCAAGCGATTTTAGCATCACTTGGAAAGTGCTTGACAACTTGGTCACACTATATAAATCCATGCAAACAGCATGGATTTATATAGTGCGACCAGAGAGAGTGTCAAAAAATAAAAAATAAATATATACTTGCCTTCCGATGGCCCCCGGTGTCTAGCTTCACCGTCCCGGCTGCCGGCAGATCATGTTACACTGAAGGACCTGCCGACGTCAGTGTCGCGTGACCCGTCACATGACTATGACGTCAGCGCAGGTCCTTCAGTCCATCGAACTGCCGGCATGAGAGGAGGAGCGCATCGGGGGCCGCCAGAAGGTAAAAAATAAATATATACTTATTTTATTCATTTTTTTTTACAGTTTTCTATGGTACTAGGGTCCGGAGGAGAGTCTCCTCTTCTCTAGACCTGGGTACGATCCGCACATTAGAACGCATGGAATGCGCATCTACATATACAGTGATGCGTAATCCATGCGATCTAATGCAAGTAAATGGCGGCGAAAACGCAGCACTTCCGCAAAATAATTGGTAGTGCTGTGTTTTTTTCCGCAATGATAATCCGCAGCGGAAATTTCCGCAGCATGTGCACAGCACATGCGCATTATCATTGGGGAACATGGCAGGCCTTCTACCATGCGTTTTTTAAGCGTTTCTGCAGCGTTTTTGCCGCTGCGGAAAAGTTTAAAAATGCATCGTGGGCACACAGCCTTATGGAGACCAATCTCTGTGATGGGGGAAGGGCACTAAAATAGTGTATGTCCTACACAACAAACTACCTGCTTGAAGACTGAAGACGACACAGAACCACCGAATACAAGAGACACAAGCAGTGTCTGACTGGTGCCAGAGACCCCCACTGTCCAACTTTAGGGCCCCACTTCTCAACTACATGCAAATGTGACATTGAACTGGGTAGATTGGTAAATGAATAAGATGCTACCTTTGTCTGCACATAGTGAGTAAAGTTTATTGTGCCAAGTACTGCTCATATAAGAGGGTGGTGGCCACTCTGCACAGGGGCCCACTGGAGGATTCTCCTGTTCTCCTGTCGGCCAGTCCAAGCCTGAGCACAGAGCTGGCACAAAAATGCTCCCATCCCATCCAAAGTTCTGGCCAGAATTGGTCTTCAAGGAAGAATTGTAATCAAAAACAATATCTTAGTCATAGAAACAAGAGTGCAGAAAAATGTCAGCCTTGGCTATGGACTAATGAGCAAAAATGTGAAATATTTGCCGTTCACAGAAAACAGTTAGTTTGTCAAAGGGCTGGAGAGTGGAACAATATAGAGGGTCTGCAAGCAACAATGAAGTATGGTGAAGGTGTAAGGGACGAGACAAGGGGTTCCTCGTTGTGTGCACATATTACTGATTCAGCTGATGGCACCTTCAGACTATGTTCTGCCACAGTTGGTGAGACACTGGGACTCTTTAACTCCGCAAAGAAGAAGACAGACATGTTTACGAAAATAAACTCTCATTTACTAGGTCTGGAAAAAATGTACAATGGGTAGCAGGAATAATGCTTTAAACTTTCATCTGTATAGTATGACAGAGGTTCACACTTGATGGTTGAGGACGGCGCAATACTTGTGTAGAACTTTGCAAATGAACAACAAGCTCCACCGAGGGCCTTCATATTCCCAGTACAGGGCTACATGGGTCGATGTATTGCGCTGTGACCATTGTACCAGCCTGACTGATCCCATATTTCTTCACAAAGACCTCCAGGTCTGGCTAACACTGAGACTAGCTTTAAAATGATTTATTTTTCAGTGGGTGCCCCAACTTGCCTTTGGTATGGAGTACTGCTGCCACTGTTACTTGAATGCTGAAATGTATTCCCTAGTATGTCTGCTCTTCACACACACAAAATTATGGCTAGATCCGATTGAAGTTGTCCTTTCTTCTCTGCAGCTCTACTCAGACTCTCTATTAAAACAGGAACTAACTCCTGGTGCCCACTCACTCCTCCCCAAACTATGGGCTGGCCCTACAGTTAACCATGTCCACCCCTGTACAGAGGAAAACTGGAGCCTACATAAGGATAAAACACATAAAACCACAGGTCACACTAACTATACAGTCAGGAGTCTTCAGAGAGGGTGTTCAGACGTCTTCTACACCATTACAGAGGGACCTGGCATATTTGGAACTCCAGTTCAACAAATGGAGTTGGGGATTTGGTCATCATTAATGGTGTCTTCAATGCAGAGAAATATAGCAGATAATTATTAGTGTTGAGCGAGTATGTTCTGTTAACCCTTTTGGCGAGTATGACAACTTTAATACATGTGAGGAATGTGTAATAAATAGACATTCCTTACATGTACTAAAGCTGTCAAACAGTCGCAAATCATGCACACGGGAGTGATTTAAACATAACACCGAGCAGCTGTAACTACTCGGTGCTCGGCCCAAGCATACTCGCCGAAAGGGTTAACAGAACATACTCGCTCAACACTAATAATTATCCATCATGCAATACCATCAGTTAAGCGTCTGACTGGCTCTAAATTTATTATTCAGCAGTGTTATGCGCTAACGCAGAAAGACCCAGGAAGACTGGCACCAAACCAGCAAATCCGCAGGGACAGACGCACTTGGCGCAAGCTGCCCAGCTAGGTGAGTTCTTTAGGGCCGGGAACACTTTTCACTCAGCTCCCAGTGATGGAAGGGGGACTTTGGCAGAGCCTTCCCAGGCCCACTGTCGCCAGCCAGCTGGCGTCTGGTGACACAGCCGGTGCCTAGTCAAGAACCAGGTGGGTATCTCTGTAAGAACACCTAGGAAAAATTAAAAGGGAAAGAGAAGACTCCTAAGACAAAACGCTGGAAAGATAACAACTAATAATGATAGCACCCCTCACCACCACAGCACATTGAAACTGTAATAAACAGCAAAGGACTGAGCAGGGAACAGGGTTAAATAGCCCACCTAATGATCAGGTGTTGAATACCTCTCAATCATCCCAAGACAACCACTCCCTGCTAACTTGCACAGCAGCTTGGACCCAATCCCACCACTGCGTAGTGCCAGACACAGCAGTATCGTGTGTTGCCTGGCAACCGGGGGAACACAGCATCCCATGTTAACCGGGCATTATATCAGTGGGAGAAACTGCGTCCCGCGTCCTCACAAATCCTACTACTCCAGAGCGAATGGCTCCATAAGATTGAGACGGTTTTCCGGCATGCGTAGTAGCTTCGCCTGCAGAGTCAGGACAATGGTGACCCCTGCGACCGGAGTAGCGTAGCACTGGACTTGATCCATTCCCAGGTGGGAGCACAGAACCACAATACCTAACAAGTAGGACAATGACCCCAAACATAAAGCCAATGTGACTAAGTACTAACTACAGTATAAAAAAGAACAACGAACCTGGAAGTGATGATATGGCCCCCACAGAACACTGATCTCAAAATCATCAAGTCTGTCTTGGATTACATAGAGAGACAGAAGTATTTTTGTCCAAGCCTACATCCACAGATCTGTGGTTATTTTTTAGTGAGCCAAGATATTGGGAACAGTCTCCTTGTTGAGGTTCTTCACAAAACTGTATGCAAGTGTACCTGATGCTTTGATGTTGTTTTGCAGCATTTTTCCATACCTGTTTAAAAATATTGCACAGTACTGTATGTACCCATTTGACTGACTGGTTATAGCTGCATGCAGTGGCGTAACTAGAGTCTTATGGGCCCAAGTGCAAGATCTGGACCGGGCCCCCCTTCCATCTTGAATAAATTATTATATTATATTATATATATATGCGCGTCCTCCATCCTGGTATATACCGTATATCACTCATCCTGGTATATATGTCCCTCATCCTGGCCCCATCCTGGTAGTTATATCGCCCATTCTGGTATATGTCCCTTACCCCGGGCCCATTCTGGTATATACAGTATATCCCTCATCCTTGTATATTTTCCCCATTCTGCTACTGTTCTTCAATGTATAGAAGAAAATAAACTATGCTCATCAGGGGCGTACGTAAAAGTCACGGGGCTCCATAGATGAAGTATAATGGACATCTCATAGTCCTTTATATTGTATAATACATCCCATAGTCCTCCATATAATACACTGCACAGCCCATAGTCATCCATATTAGCATAATACACAGCCCATATCCTTCATACAATATAATACACAGCCATTAGTCCTCCATAAAGTATAATGTACAGCCCATAGTCATCCATGTAGTATAGTGCACCCCATAGTCATCCATAAATTATAATGCACAATCCATAGTCATTCATAACGTATAATGCACAGCCCATAGTCATCCATGTACTATAATGCACCCCCATAGTCATCCATAAAATATAATGCACCCCATAGTCATCCATAAAACATAATGCACCCTATAGTCATCCATAAATTATAATGCACAGCCCATAATCATCCATGTACTATAATGCAGCCCCATAGTCATCCATAAAGTATAATGCATCTCCATAGTTATCCATGTAGTAGTGTGGCGCCCCTGAGGGTTCGGTCGCCACAGAGGTACTGCACCTCACCCAGAGGTGTGGTGTCTCCCTTCTCTCAGGTAAGGAGGGAGTGCTGCACGGAACCCCAACACCTACATCCAACACTACACTACCCCAGGCCAGCAGGAGGGGCAAGACGCAATGTAGTTTTCTGCTGAGCCCTGACCTTGGCTGGGGTGGGGGGAACCCAAAGTTAGGGGGAACCAGTAGTGGGTGTGGGTGGAGGAAGTAGTTTATGGGAGCACTCATACAGTAGATATATAAAAGGGTAGACATCTTAACAAGAGCAGGGAGTTGAGGAGTGTGGTTCAGAGGAACAGTCTGGGAGCAGAGTCTCTGTAGGAGCTCTGCTCCACTACAAGGGCCCAGGACTGAGGCCCAGGAGGGGAGCAGGGAGTAAGCTCTGTTCTGCAGAAGGGATCCTAGGGGAGTGCGGCGAGTGCAGGTGGCACCCGTACACCCCGAACCTGCCAAGTGTCAGGAGGATCTAGGCCGCAAGAAGGGGACCGGCCCCTGGCCCAGTCGTGCAGCTTCAGGCCTCGGCTGGAAAAACTGGAGGCTTCTGACTTCTATAGCCAGGAGCCAAACCCCCACTTCAATCCAAGTAAGGTCAAGCAGGTCTGTGCAACTCCGACAGACAGGGGGGACCTCGCAGCCACCCGAACAGGATTCACAGTGGGAAGCGCAGGGCAGGAGGGAGTAAGACCCAGCGTGAAGTTGGTCTAGAGAGGTACATAAGAAAGTGGGGTTCTGCCAGGTACACCCGAACTGCCTGAGGAAGGACTGAACCCCTGCCCGGTGAAGGCGGCGCGACGCGGGAGGCTTGCACCAGTACAGTGCACCTGTGGACTGTCTAAGAACTGTGAGTAAATCTTGGATGACTGCACTGAGCTGCCTCCTCTCCTTTCTTTCGCCGGTGCCATTTCCCTCCCTGCACTACAACGCCCAGCGCACCTCCATTTATTCTACACAGCCCTGAGGCCTGCTCCACCTGTGGGGAGCCGTTCCATCTCAAGCTGCCATATCATCTGCCTCAGAGGACTGTCGCAGCGCTGGTGATCCTCACCAGACACCACAAGTGGCGTCACGACAAATCCCCTATAAATATCCCCTTTTTGCACTGACCGACCTGGGTCACGGCAACGGGCCAGCCACCGTGATCTCTCCCCCGAAAGCAGCCATAAGGCCCGGCTGCCGAGTACCCCACGGCCCTGGGGGCGAGTCACTAACATGACCACTGATTTAAAATAAATCAATAAATAAATAAATACTCACCTGCCCCTCGCTCTCCCGCCGTGCAGAGTCCTCTTGTAAAGCCGGCAGCTGACTTTGGCAGGCGACAGGAGTGTATGACGTCACTGCCATGCTCGCCTTCACATGCATGCCGACGTCAGCCGCTGCCTCTGATAGGCCATCAGCATGTATTGTCGCCAGGGGCTCTCTGGCACAAAGAATTGGCCCATGATTGGCAATCTATATTGGCTCTGATTCATTAAAGGGGTGGTCCAAAACCAAATTTTATTTTACTCCTAAATCTCTAGCTATTTAATGTCATAATCTGATCTTTTTTTCTAATATACTTTAATTTAAAATTCCCTATCCTTCCCTCACTACTCTGATTTATTTATATTACTTTCTCTTTGATGATGAAACGAATCGTCATCAGGGGGCAGAGGCTATAGTCATTGCCACAGCCTTTGCCCCCTCCCTGAAATGAAGCGTCATTAGTGGCCTCCGTTTCGGGGGCTGGGCTAGTCCCTGCTTTACCGAGCGTGTGTTGGTTGTCAGTTCTGATATATGCTCAGTAGATTCCTGTCACTGTGCACTGTTCTTCTTCTCACCCATTAGTATGGGTGAAATCTGCAGCAAAAACTCTGAAAGAATTGACATGCTGCAGATTTAAATCTGTAAGGAAAAAATAAGCAACATGTGCATGAGACTTCAGGATTCTCTTTCACTCCGCTGACATCCGGAAACCCTTCAGGTTTTGTGACAAATCTGGGCAGAAAAATCTGCAACAATCTGCAACGTCTGCACAGGCCCTCACACATACAGGATAATATATGATTTATATGACTGACTGATTTGATATACTGTTATACATTATACACATTGTATGTATATACAGATATATGACAGTGTGTATAATGTATAACAGCTGATGTCTGTATTATTCTTTATACTATAGGGTAAACACTAAGAGAGTACACATATGGATATTAATAAAAGAATTACGTTAATTGTTATTATGTATTGTAAGATGGCAGCCGGACAGGTCATTGAGGGGAGATATGCGTTACCAAGGTTAGTAGCTTCGGTGATATAAACCCAGAGAGAGTTAATTGGGCGTATCAGGGCTGGTTTTTACGAGCAGTCATTAGAGTTGGGAAGGATTGGCTGCTCACATATCCCCACCCAAGGGCCTGTGTATAAAATGGAGACCAAGTGTCTCATTCAGTGTCTGTGGCTGGAGGTGTGGAGACCTCCAGCGTGTCTGTGCTACAGGACACTGACCGTGAGCAGGTGAACCTGCAGTATTGTATGGACTAGTTATTTTCTGTTTTGCTACTTTGTGCTGGACAAGGCTGTCTTTTGTTTACTTTGCAAGTGCGGTTTATTAGGTCTGAATAAACTTGCCTTGGGCATTTTTAAAGAAACAGTATCCTGTGCCTACCTCTAACGCGGCTGAGTGAGTACAATTCTCTACAGTGTATATATATGTATTAATATTATCTTTTTAGTTTTTCCTCACGTTCACCTTTTCCCCCCTCCCCAACCCTCCCCTCCTTTTTTTCCTTCCCTTCCCCTTTATTAATTGGTCACATGTCAGTGAAATTTTATTATTTTATATATTTTTCACCCTTTATTTATTGTTCACATGTCACTGCACTTTTATATATTTATATAAACATATTCACTATTGATTTTCACGATTTCGATATATGTATTAAAGGGGTTTCCCCACAAACAGAAGTAATTGTAATGAATGGCTGTGTCTGATGGTGTGCAGAACATGGTCTGATCATACCACATCTCCTGGGCAGGGGAGGAAGCAAAGGAGTATACAGACATTACAGCAGGGAATAACAGAGGATTCATTTTGTGAGGGAAAATATAGTTTAAATCAGGCAGTGAAGTGTTTTACCTCAGAAAATGAATTCTCTGCGATCCCCGGCTGTAATGTCTGTATTGTCTTTTGCTCCCCCCCTGCCCAGGAGCTGTGGTATGTTCCGTACAGGGTCAGACACAGACAATGATTCAAATGAACTTTTGTTTGTGGGAAAACCCCTTTAATAATGACTTAGTATTTATTCCCCCTTTTTCTCCATCTATTATAATGGTTATTTTTAGTCTAATTCATTAATCTTTGTATTGTATATGGGGACTAATATCTGTATAATATACAGTATATATTTAATATTTATTTATCACCTGATCACACATAATAATTTATGATATTCTTTATATTCTTATATACATGTAACACTCACTACCCCCTATTCCTGTGTATTGCTGTAATATGTAACCTATACTCGTTATCCATCATTATAAATGAAGAAGATTTTCCACTTTATCCGATATATCCACACTCAATCAGTAGATTAGATGTCTGCTGAAGAGGCAATACACATGAACGTCTCCACATCATCCTCCCCGACTGTATCTATATGTGCCCCGTGACCCCCGATCATGTGTCTCCATCACGTGATCGCAGCGTCACAGGTCACATGTCACCGTAGTTGCCTCGTAGCGTTGGTGCGCGTTGTGTATCGCGCCACGCCTCCTCAGCACCCATTGGTTGGTGGAGACATACCTCCATCCTGATTGGCTATAGTTGGCCGTTTAACTCTTAGCTCTTTCCGAATGATGCCACCCCCTGACGAAGACAAGAAGCCGAAACATACGTCGGGTGGACGCCATTCAGGAGTGGGATCTGCATCTGCTATAGCGTGAGTACAATGCACATGTGGTCACCTTTTTTAAAAACGCTTAAAGTGGATACAAATACATATCTGTCAACAGCACATATGCCCAAGTCAGTGCACTACTCTCTACAGGATTCACACCGACATCCAAATAATAAGGGACCAGCCCTTGTATATATACATATACAGGTGCATCTCACTAAAATAGAATATCATCAAAAAGTTAATTTATTTCAGTTCTTCAATGCAAAAAAGTGAAACTCCTATAGCCATAATCATCAGCATTAACAGAAATAAACAATAACTTTTTGATGATATTCTAATTTAGTGAGAAACACCTGTATTTGTTCACATATGAGATATATAATTTATGTAGATTTATTCTTTGGAGGCACTTGCACTTTATGTAAAGTCAATGATAATTAAACAATCATATGTACAGATATATCTAACTAATGATATGTATATATATTTTTATATACTTGATTAATTTGTGGCTTGATTCTCTGTATTATCCCTTTGCTGTTCTAATCATCATCCATTCCCACTGGTTTTAATTGTAATTCCTGTCTCGACGTCCCCTTTGCGTATAGTTTTTAATTCCCCCCTTCTTTTGCATTTCCTCCTCTTCCACCTGGTTATCAATAAAATAATTATTAGCATCACCCACATGCCTGGACTCTTCTGGTCGATGTCTCCTTTCTGCTATACACTAGAGTGGTATACTATGTGCACAGATACATGGAGTGCCATATACTTCTCAGGAGGTGCGCAGCGTCCACCTCCTCACCGCACAGGCCCACAAGCTCCTCTCCGGCAGGAAGAAGATGCATTCAGGTGGCTCCTACCACTTCAGCAGACGGCAGTGCACAAGTATACAGGGTGCAGTGTGGATGTGTCTGCACCACTGGGATGTGCCCGACCTGCATATATACATATGCCCCTCTGCAGGGGCGGACTGGCCGACCGGAGGATCGGGAAAACCCCCTGTGGGCCCCGATGGCCACGTCCCATGCCCCGCCCCTCTACACCCCCTGGGCCCTGTACAGAGAACAGAGGGCCCCCCGATTCGCTAATCATGTCGGCAGCACTGCCGATATGATTAGTGATGGCCCCTCTGCAGCAGTCTCCCTGCTCTGCCTGCTGCCGCAGTGCCCCTCTGCCTCCTCTGTGCAGCGACACTGCCGGCGCGTGCGCAGGAGGTCAGTCTCAGGGTGATGACGTCATCGCCCTGGTACTGCTTCCTGTGCGCACTGTGGAGTACGGACCCTGCGTCGCTCCAGGCAGCGGCTGCAGCTCATCTCGACGCGTGACTATGAAAAGCAGGGGCCGGGAGGGGACGAAGGGATAGGGGGGAGGGGTGACTGGGAGGACCCCTGGCCGAGGCTGGCAGTAAATACTACTGGGCAATGGGCATGATTATCATCATGCCCATTGCCTAGCATGTCCTGCTGCCAGCCTCTGGTTACTGGTACTATGCCTAGCAGCAGGTACTACCACCAGGGGCTGGCAGGACATGCTGGGTGGGCATGATAGTACCAAGGAGGCTGGCATGACATACTAGGCATGAATCATGCCTGCCTAGTGTGTCTTGCCAGCCTCTGTGGTACTATCATGCCCACCTAGCATGTTCTGCCAGCCACTGGTGGTGTGGTAGTCAGGGCCGGCGTCAGCATCTGGGCAAGTGCCGGGGCCCTGAGCAGACGGGGGGCCCACTCGCCATCGGGCTCCCTGCCGGGCTATGGGTGGAGAAGAGCAGTGCCATCGCCCGCCCTTCTCCCCCGCTTGCTCAGGGCCCCTGCAGCCGGATACTTACCTCTCCTCGTGCCTCCGCAGATCCACTGTCTTCCTGCTGTGCGCTCCCTGTGACGTCTCAGGTCAGAGGGTGCGGTGACGTCTTTACACCGCGCCCTCCCCTGAGCCGTCACAGGCAGCGCAGAGCGGGAAGACGCCAGCGACGCTGAAGTGCAGACCTGAGCAGCGGCAGCAGGTGAGGAGGAGGGAGGTGAGTATTTGATTTTTTTTTTTTCAATGTATGGAGGCATGGGGCATTATATGGGGGGTGACAGCCTGCATGGGGCATTATATGGGGGGTTAACAGCCTGCATGGGGCATTATATGGGGGGTTAACAGCCTGCATGGGGCATTATATGGGGGAGGTGACATACTGCATGGGGCATTATATGGGGGGTGGCATCCTGCATGGGGCATTATATGGGGGGGGGAGTGATATCCTGCATGGGGCGTTATATGGGGGGGAGTGACATCTTGCATGGGGCATTATATGAGGGGTGACAATCTGCATGGGGCATTATATGGGGGGGGAGGGACATCCTGCATAGGGCATTATATGAGGGGGAGAAGTGACATCCTGCAAGGGGCATTATATAGGAGGTGACATCCTGCATGGGGCATTATAAGGGGGCCAGTATCCTGTATGGAACATTTTATGGGGGCCAGTATACTGTGTGGAGCGTTATATGGGGGCCAGTATCCTGTATGGAGCGTTATATGGGGGCCAGTATCCTGTATGGAGCATTTTGGGGGGGCCAGTGTCCTGTATGGAGTGTTATATGGTTATATGGGGACCAGTATCCTGTATGGAGCATTTTTTGGGGGCCAGTATCCTGTGTGGAGCGTTATATGGGGACCAGTATCCTGTATGGAGCGTTATATGGGGGCCAGTTCCCTGTATGGAGCATTCTTGGGGGGCCAGTATACTGTGTGGAGCGATTCGCCGGTTTCTGAGCTATTGTAGAATTTACAATAGATATCACTCATGTAATATAAGAAGTGAAATCTTTGCATTGTACTATACTTATATTTATCTGCAGTATCTGTGCATCATGAATCGTGGTATGTGTTAAAAGGGGCCCACTGAGACTCTTTCGCCCGGGGCCCAGAAAAACCTAGAGCTTGCCCTTTGTGGTACTATCATGCTAGTACTACTACCACCAGTGGCTGGCTGGCAGGACATGCCGGGTGGGCATGATAGTACCACAGAGGCTGGCAAGACATACAAGGCATGAATCATGCCCAGCATGTCCTGCCAGCCACTGGTGGTACCATCATGCATGCCCATTGCCCAGCCACTGGTGGTGTGGTACTATCATGCTAGTACTAACACCAGTGGCTGGCTGGCAGGATATGCCATGTGAGCTTGAATGCTAGTACCACAGAGGCTGGCAGTACATACTGGGCAATGGGCATGATAGTACCAGCAGTAGACTGACTACGCGGTCTCCAGGGCTCCGTCTCCCCTTCTCGCTGCTGTTAGGCTGGGTTAACATTGCGTTTATGCTGTGCGTTACAACGGATCCGTTGTAAATCAATGCAGACGCAATGTACCGTAGACTTGCATTGCAAAAATAGGCATGCGTTTGAAAGTATGCATTATTTGCAACGCACAGGAAAACATGGTCGGCGGCTGGAGGCCAGCTGAGCACTTCTCTGACAACTGGGTTCTAGTGTTATTCTGTGCCTGCTCATCTCTGATATTTGTCTGATGGCAAAGATGTAGCAGAGCTGGAGACAGAAGATCCGTGGATTACGTCAGAGCGAGGATTTTGTTTTTTTTATTATAGATGGAGTCCCTACATGTGTTTTGTGTTTTATTTTTATTAAAAAAAAAATTCTGTGTTCTGTTTTTCTTTTTTTCTGTTTACTAGAAATTCATGGTGGCCACGTCTAGTTTGGCGTGATGCCATGAATCGCAGGCTTAGTTCCAGCTGATAATACAAAGCTGGTATTAACTCCATTATTACCCAGCGTGCCACCCTCCACCAGGGCCGTTGGAAGAGCAGGATAAAGTGCCTGGAAATGGCGCTACGATGAATGCGCCAATTCCATGGGTCGCTGCGGGCTGCCGTTTTCAGCGTGGGGGGCCCAGAATGGGCCTTACCATGCTGAGAATCCCAGCCCCCAGCTGCCTGGTTTCACCAGGCTGGCGATCAAAATATGGCGAGAGCCCACTCATTTTTTTTTTTTTTTTAAATAAAAAAAAACATTGGGCTTTCCTGACTTTTGATCGCCAGCCAAGGTAAAACCAGGCAGATAAAGCAGACAGCTACGGGCTGCCACCTCTATCTGCGCTGAGAATCAAAACTTCTGCAGAGCGCTATGTCATTTTTGTTTTATTATTTATTTATTTTCACACTTCTATATGTGTGACAGTCCCAACAGCCAATCACAGACGTTGACACAGAGAATGGGCGTCTGTGACTGGCTGCTTGAGTAACCTGAAAGCAGCCCATACATAGTACCATACTAGAATGTATGGGCTGATTGTACATTACTCAAACAGCCAATCACAGACGCCCATCCTCTTTGACAGCATCTGCGATTGGCTGTTGGGTCTGTCACATATAGAAGTGTGAAAAGAAATTTTTAGGGTATGTACACACGATGCAGAAATGCTCAGGATTTTTTCCTGAGCATTTCTGCATCTCCCTGGCAGGAAAAAACGCATGCGGATTGTACATGCGGTTTCCTGCCAGGGACATGCGGAAATTAAGCGGTCTTCACTTTCATTTCCGCATGCGGGTTGACAAGCGCTTCCCAATCGATTTTAGCATCACTTGGAAAGTGCTTGTCTACTTCACACTATATAAATCCATGCAACCGGCATGGATTTATATAGTGTGTGATGTCAAAAAATAAATATATACTTTACCCTCTGATGGCCCCCGGTGTCATAGTAACATAGTAACATAGTTTGTAAAGCCGAATAAAGACTTGCGTCCATCAAGTTCGACCTGTTAGTTCTGTAATTGCTAAAGTTGATCCAGAGGAGGGCAAAAACCCCAAATGATTTGGCCAATCTTCACCTGAGGAAAAATTCCCTCCCGACTCTGAAACCAGCAGTCAGAATAAATCCCTGTATCAACCTACTATTTTATTTTATTTTTAAGTATATGCTGAAATCTGCCTGGTATCTAGAAATGCATCCAGTCCCCGCTTGAACTGGTGTAGTGAATCCGACATTACCGTCTCCTCACTCAGTGAATTCCATATTCTCACTGCTCTTACCGTAAAGAACCCCTTCCTATGCTGGTGCTGAAACCTTTTCTCTTCCAGTCTTAGTGAATGCCCTCTTGTTACCGTAATATCCCTCCTTTTGAACAAATCCCGGTCAAGGTCTCTATACTGTCCCCTAACATATTTGTACACATTTATTATGTCCCCCCTCAACCTTCTCTTTTCCAGGCTGAATAGTCCTAGTTTTGCCAACCTCTCTGGGTATTGCAGTCCCTCCATTCCCTTTATTAATTTTGTTGCCCTCCTTTGTACCTTTTCAAGCTCATTTATATCCTTTCTATATATTGGGGCCCATAACTGAGCACAGTATTCCAAGTGTGGTCTGACCAGTGCTTTGTACAGTGGAAGAACAATGTTCTCATCCTTTGCAGCTATACCTCTTCTGATACATCCCATTACCCTGTTTGCCCTTACAGCAGCGGCCTGACTTTGGGCACTCCAATTTAGTTTGCTATCAATCAAGATGCCCAAGTCCTTCTCCATCTCTGAATTCCCCAATGATTTCCCATTCAGTGAGTACTGGTGACTTCCATTTTTCCTTCCCATATGTATGACCTTACATTTCTCCTCGTTAAACCTCATTTGCCATTTAATGCTCCACCTACCCAGCTTATCCAAATCCCTCTGTAGGTCTGCACTGTCCTCTTTTGTATTAATTGTTTTACATAACTTTGTGTCATCTGCAAATATTGATATTTTACTATTTATCCCGTTGACTATGTCGTTAATAAAGATGTTAAATAACATTGGGCCTAGTACAGACCCCTGTGGTACCCCACTAGTGACGCTTACCCAATCTGAGTATATTCCATTTATAACCACCCTCTGCCTTCTATCCTTTAGCCAGTTAGCTACCCACTTGCAGACATTTTCCCCCAGCCCCATCATTCTCATTTTGTATACCAACCTATTATGTGGCACGCTATCGAACGCTTTTGAGAAGTCGAGATACACGACATCCACTGGTTCCCCCTGATCTACTCGAGAGCTAACCTCCTCGTAGAAGTCAATCAGGTTTGTTTGGCAGGAGCGATTCCTCATGAATCCATGTTGGTTCGGGATTAAAAGATTATTAGCATCAAGATGCTCCGTGATTGCCTCTTTAATGAAGCTTTCAAAAATTTTGCCCACAACGGACGTCAGACTCACCGGCCGATAGTTTCCGGCGTCACTTTTCGCTCCCTTTTTGAATATTGGCACTACATTCGCCTGTTGCCAATCAAGTGGCACAGACCCAGTCTCAACAGAGTCCTTAAATATAAGATATAACGGTCTGTCTATCACATTACTTAGTTCCCTTAGTACCCGTGGGTGTATGCCATCAGGTCCTGGTGATTTGTTTATTTTAATGTTACTGAGGCGTTTCTGTACCCCAGCTTGGGTTAGATTAGTCATACTTAGTGGAGGATTAAGTTTGTCACTTCTCATTTCTCCTGTTAGTTCAATTTCCTTTGTGAAAGTTGTCAAAAAAAAATTATTTAATAGATTAGCTTTATCCTCATCTTTCTCTATGATTTTGCCTTCCTCACTTTTTATCGGTCCAATATTATTCGATTTAATCCTTTTACTATTTATATACGTAAAGAACAGTTTGGGATTTGATCTACTTTCCCTAGCAATACGTTTCTCTGTTTCCTCCTTCGCTATTTTTATTTGTTTTTTGCAGGTTCTCGTTTTTTCCTTGTAACACATTAGTGCCTCCTTGCTGTTTTCCTGTTTTAATCTCTTGAATGCCTCTTTTTTGCTATTTAACGCCCCTTTTACGTTCTTGTTCAACCATATTGGTTTCCTCTTGTTTCTGGCCCTTTTATTCCCATACGGTATATACCTCTCGCACTGAGTATTCAGAATTATTTTGAAGGTTTCCCATTTACTATTCGTATTTCATTGATTAAGAACTTTGTCCCAGTCAATAAGTTGAAGGCTTTCTTTCAGCTGATCAAACTTCGCCCTCCTAAAGTTTAATGTTTTAGTTGTTCCCTTATTGATAACCCTACTGAAGGGCATTTTGAAGTCGATAATATTATGATCGCTATTACCTAGGTGCCCCCCTATCTGTACCTCAGTTATTCTATCAGGCCTATTAGTCAATATTAAGTCCAACACTGCCTTCCCTCTCGTTGGTTCCTGCACTAGTTGGGAGAGATAATTATCCTTAATATTTGTCAAGAACCTTTTTCCTTTCTGAGATCTACAGGTTTCTGTTTCCCAGTCAATATCCGGGTAGTTGAAATCCCCCATTACAATCACTTCATTATGTTTTGCTACTTTGTCTATTTGTCCTAATAGCAGATTCTCATTCTCCTCTGTTATATTGGGTGGCTTATAGCAGACCCCCAGTAATATTTTATTATTATTTTTTGCCCCCTCTATCTCTACCCACATGGACTCGACCCCCTCTTCTCCCTCTCCTATATCTTCCCTTAGTCTGGGTTTTAGACGTGACTTTACATATAAGCAGACTCCTCCGCCCTTCCCCTGTTTCCGGTCCCTTCTAAATAAACTATAATCTGTTAAATTTACCGCCCAGTCGTAGCTATCGTCTAGCCAAGTCTCTGTTATACCTACGATGTCATACCTCTCCTCCGATATAAGCGCCTGCAGCTCATCCGCATTATTGGTCAGTCTTCTTGCGTTGGTCAGCATGCAAGATAAAACTTTGGGGTTATTTAGCATCCTATTCTTCTCTAACGATCTAACTGTACTATCCCCACCCCCCTCTCCACCCTCATTATATTCACTTCTCCCCTTCCCCCTTGCTTGCCTCACATCCCACCTATTTCCTTGGTTTCCCCCCCCCCCCCGTCTCTAGTTTAAAAACTCCTGCTTCGCTCGGTCCCGGCTACCGGCAGTGAAGACTGAAGGACCTGCCGACGTCAGCGTCACGTGACCCGTCATATGACTCTGACGTCAGCGAAGGTCCTTCTTCATTCAACCACGAAGTGCCGGGAACCAAGCAGTAGCGGTGCGCGGGCCGTCAGAAGGTGAGTATATATATATATATATATATATATATATATATATTTTATTTATTTATTTTTTTTAATGGTACCTGGGTCTGGATGAGAGTCCTCTCCTCCACACCCGGGTACCATCCGCACATTAGACCGCATGAAAAGCGCATCAACATATACAGTGATGCGTAATCCATGCGGTCTAATGCAAGTCAATGGTGCCAAAAAAGCAGCGTTTCCGCAAAATTAAATGACATGCTGCGGATTTTTGAGCGCAGCGTTTACGCTGCGGAAAAATCCGCATCATGGGCACAGCACATGCGGATTTCAATTGGGGAACATTGCTGCCCTTCTGCCATGCTTTTTTCATGCGTTTCTGCGGCGTTTACGCAACTGCAAAAACGCCGCGGAAACGCATGAAAAACGCATCGTGTGAACTCAGCCTTAAAACGATGTAGCGCTCCGCAGAATTTTTGATTCTCACCACAGATAAAGCAGACAGCTACGTACTGCCACCCCCATCTGCCTGGCTTTACCTTGGCTGGCGATCAAAAGACAGAGAAGCCGAATATTTGTTTTACTTACTTAACTTTTTTTTTTCCCGCCATATGTTGATCGCCAGCCAGATAAAACCAGGCAGCTGGGGGCTGGAATTCGCAGCATGGTAAGGCCCCAGCGTTCTTGGCCCTCCACGCTGAAAATCACAGCCCACAGCCACCCCTGAAAATGGCGCATTCATCATGGCACCATTTCCAGGTGCTTTACCCGGCTCTTCCAGCGGCCCTGGTGGTGAGTGGCACCCTAGGTAATAATAGGGTTAGTACCAGGCCAGCTTTGTATTATCAGCTGGTTCTAAGCCCTAAATTCATGGTTTCACACCAAATTAGACATAGCCACCATCAATTTCTAGTAAACAGAAAAAAAAGGACAGATTTATTTTTTTTTATTAAAAATAAAACACATTTAGGGACTCCATCTTTAATAAAGAAAAATCCTCACTCCAACGTAATCCATAGGTCTTTTGTCTTCAGCTCTGCTAGATCTTTGCCATCAGACAAATATGTCTGCTGACAGATGAGCAGGCACAGAATGACACTGGAGCACTGTTACTGTGTAGTTAAGTGCTATGTTTCCTTTTTTGTCATTTCATGCAGTGTAGAAATCTTGGGAAAAGTGTGGCTTGTGCTCTGGAAGTGATCAGTTATAGCGAACTATGTTATTTTCTGCAGAAATAAGTCCTGTATAGAAGATGTGATATATCGGTCTGCAGATAAACAACTTCACTTAGGGACATCACTGGTAAGTATGTGTATTACCTATACACACAAATTGACACTATATACAGAGCTCCTGTGCATAATGTCACTGGTGATCCCTGTATTACCTGTACACTAACACTATACACAGAGCTCCTGTGCATAATGTCACTGGTGATCACTGTATTACCTGTACACTGACACTATACACAGAGCTCCTGTGTATAATGTCACTGGTGATCACTGTATTACCTGTACACTGACACTATACACATAGCTCCTGTGTATAATGTCACTGGCGATCCCTGTATTACCTGTACACTGACACTATACACAGAGCTCCTGTGCATAATGTCACTGCTGATCCCTGTATTACCTGTACACTGACACTATATACAGAGCTCCTGTGCATAATGTCACTGGTGATTACTGTATTACCTGTACACTAACACCATACACAGAGCTCCTGTGTATAATGTCACAGGTGATCACTGTATTACCTCTACACTGACACTATATAAAGAGCTCCTGTGCATAATGTCACAGGTGATCACTGTATTACTTCTACACTGACACTATACACAGAGCTCCTGTGTATAATGTCACTGGTGATCCCTGTATTACCTGTACACTGACACTATATACAGAGCTCCTGTGCATAATGTCACTGGTGGGTGATCACTGTATTACCTGTACACTGACACTATATACAGAGCTCCTGTGTATAATGTCACTGGTGATCCCTGTATTACTTCTACACTGACACTATACACAGAGCTCCTGTGTATAATGTCACTGGGGATCACTGTATTACCTGTACACTGACACTATACACAGAGCTCCTGTGCATAATGTCACTGGTGATCCCTGTATTACCTGTACACTGACACTATACACAGAGCTCCTGTTTATAATGTCACTGATAATCTCTACATTATCTGTACACTAACACTATATACAGAGCTCCTATGTATAATGTCACTGGTGATCACTGTATTACCTCTACACTGACACTATATGCAGAGCTCCTGTGTATAATGTCACTGGTGATCCCTGTATTACCTCTACACTGACACTATATACAGAGCTCCTGTGTATAATGTCACTGATAATCTCTACATTATTTGTACACTGACACTATATACAGAGCTCCTGTGTATAATGTCACTGATAATCTCTACATTATCTGTACACTGACTATATACAGAGCTTTTTTACATTTTCATTATCAGTCACTATCTGGTGCCATTATGTGCCATGGTCATGGCGTGGCGGTATTTGTCCCTTGTATGTGGTATTATTCAGACAGTCACTATGTGGTGGTAATATGTGGTCTTCTCATGGTGTGGCAGTATATATACCTTGTACTTGGTAGTATTTGATCACTATGTGGTGGTATGTGTTCTGGTCATGGTGTGGCGGTATTTCTCTCTTCTATATGGTATTATTAGTCTAGGTATAGTGGATTGTTGTCAGTCATTTGTTTTTTCGGATATTAAGAATGGGAACATTCTTTATTTGCAATACATATTAAATACTTGGATGTTTAACCTCTCCCTGTGTTGTGACTACTACACAGCAGCAGAGATTTATTGGTTAATAAAGTTGATTCATTTTGAAAGAGTTTGTGGACTTATGTTATTCCTATATACGGTAACTGCATGGTGCTGGTGGGCCCCAAGATTGATTTTTTCCTGGTGGGCCCCTGGTACTCCAGTCCGGCGCTGGATAGAGTAACAAATAGATAAATAGATAGATAGATATGAGCTAGATAGATAGAGATAGATATTAGATAGAATCTGCCTTATGTAGCAGCTTTTTGGCTACATTGTGTCTTGCTGTCGCGCTCTTTGGCCGACCACATCCAGCTTTACCTTGTACACAGACAATCTGTCTTACACCATTGTTCTTACTTATAACCTGCTCGGCACGGGTGAGATGTACTCTGTGTGTAGGACGAGTGACCTGCACGGTACGCTGGCTCTAATTACTGAAGGTGGAAACTTGTGATCCAGAGAATTTGGCAGGGTATTTATTATACTTGCTAAATAAAGATCGAGAAGGGATTACTATCAAAATAATTACTATCACTCATTGGGGGGTTTATGGTTATCATGACAAGTACTTAATTCAATTCCTTCTTCACAAGGGACCCCATCTCTGGATCTTCATCACTAATTACCCTGTGTTTTACAGTCATGAAGTAATACATGTGGTGGACAGGATTATTAGACAAGGTAAATATGATTGGCACACATGATGCACTCCACTGAATTCACTGAAGATCCTGCACCTGGGGAAGAAGCTATAGGGGGACAGAAGTAGGGGGGACACCTCTTCCTCTGGGCTTGTAAGGGCCCAAAGGCCACTCTGCCCACAAGATGACCTAAGTGGTATCTGTGCGGATAATTGATTGGCATCACTGTAAATTCCTGTTATTATCTATTTCTATATGATTATCATATGTTATCTAAGTTCTCTGTTTACTGTCAGTAAATGCAAAATAATTGCCTGAATCCATATAGGATTAGAAACATACAATATGCAATACTATATATACAGTGTATACGAATAAAATGTAATATCTACAAGAAATGATGGCAAGAAGAGTATGCACTGCACATCTGCGGGGAGCACAAGGCAATGGTGCATCTGAGACACGGGAGAGGCAGGGGACGGATTTGAAGGCCGGACTTCATGACTACTTACAAAAAGTTCAATGATATATACAGTTGAAACCAGAAGATTACATACACTCTATAAAAAGACACATCTGCATGTTTTTATCAATATCTGACACGAAATCAGAATAAACCTTTCCTGTTTTAGGTCAGTTAGGATTACCATAATTTTTAATATTTGCCAAATGCCAGAATAATGAGAGAGAGAGAGAGAGAATGTTTTCAGGCATTTTTATTACTTACTGCAAAGTCAAAAGATTCCATACATTTAATTAGCATTTAGTACCATTGCCCTTAAACTGAATGACTTGGGTCAAACGTTTGGGATATCCTTCCAAAAGCTTCTCACAAAGTTTACATACACTAAGATTACTATGCCTTTAAACAATTCTGGACTGCCCATATGACAATGTCATGTGTTTGGAAGCTTCTGATTTTTTTTTTTTAGTTAATTAGAGACACACCTGTGGATGTATTTTAATGCACACCTGAAACACACTGCTTCTTTGTGTAGCATCATGGGAAAGTCTAAAGAAATCAACAAAGATATCAGGAAGAGAATTGTGGACTTGCACAAGTCTGGCTCTTCCTTGGGTACAATTTCAAGATACCCGAAGGTGTCTCGTTCATCTATACAAACAATTATACTCAAGTACAAACAAAATGGGAATGTCCAGCCATCATACCGCTCAGGAAGGAGACGGGTTCTGTGTCCCAGAGATAAACGTGCTTTGGTCCGATATGTGCATATCAACCCAAGGACCAAAGCAAAAGACCTTGTGAATATGATGGCGGAAGCTGGTAAGATTGTGTCAATATCCACAGTGAAACGAGTACTGTATCAACATGGGCTGAAAGGTCACTCTGCCAAGAAGAAGCCATTACTCCAAAAGAAACATAAAAAAGCCAGATTAATGTTTGCAAATACACACAGGAACAAAGACCTTAATTTTTGGAGATATGTCCTGTGGTCTGATGAAACTAAAATTTAACTTTTTGGGCATAATGACCATCGTTACGTTTGGAGGTAAAAGGGAGAAGCTTGGAAGCCTAAGAACACCATCCCAACGGTGAAACACAGTGGTGTCAGCATCATGTTATGGGGGTGTTTTGCTGCAGGAGGGACTGGTGCACTTCACAAAATAGATGGCATCATGAGAAAAGAAGATTATGTGGCAATACTGAAGCAACATCTCAAGACATCAACCGGGATGTTAAAGCTTGAGTGGAAATGGGTCTTCCAAATGGACAATGACCCGAAGCATACTGCCAAAATGGTAACAAAGTGGCTTAAGGATAACAAAGTCAATGTTTTGGAGTGGCCATCACAAAGCCCTGATCTCAATCCTATTGAAAATGTATGGGCAAAGCTGAAAAGACAGGTGCGAGCAAGGCGACCTACAAACCTGGATCAGTTACACCAGTTTTGTCAGGAATGGGCCAAAATTCCGACCAACTATTGTGAGAAGCTTGTGGAAGGATATCCCAAATGTTTGACCCAAGTCATTCAGTTTAAGGGCAATAGTACCAAATACTAATGAAATGTAGGGAAACTTACGTCTTGGCCGTAAGTAATAAAAATACCTTAAAACATTCTCTCTTTCTCTCTCATTATTCTGGCATTTGGCAAATATTAAAAATTATGGTAATCCTAATTGACATAAAACGGGAAAGGTTTATTCTGTTTTCATGTCACATACTGAGAAAAACCATTAATATGTGTCTTTTTATATAGTGTATGGAAACTTCTGGTTTCAACTGTATGCAGAAACTGACAATTTATACATTAACACACACGCATGCATATATATACACTGCGCAAAAAAATAAAGGGAACACTTAAACAACAGAATATAACTCCAAGTAAATCAAACTTCTGTGAAATCAAACTGTCCACTTAGGAAGCAACACTGATTGACAATCAATTTCACATGCTGTTGTGCAAATGGAATAGACAATAGATGGAAATTATTGGCAATTATCAAGACACACTCAATAAAGGAGTGGTTCTGCAGGTGGGGACCACAGACCACATCTCAGTACCAATGCTTTCTGGCTGATGTTTTGGTCACTTTTGAATGTTGGTTGTGCTTTCACACTCGTGGTAGCATGAAACGGACTCTACAACCCACAGAAGTTGCTCAGGTAGTGCTGCTCATCCAGGATAGCACATCAATGCGAGCTGTGGCTAGAAAGTTTGCTGTGTCTGTCAGCGTAGTGTCCAGAGACTGGAGGCGCTACCAGGAGACAGGCCAGTACACCAGGAGATGTGGAGGGGGCCGTAGGAGGGAAACAACCCAGCAGCAGGACCGCTACCTCTGCCTTTGGGCAAGGAGGAACAGGAGGAGCACTGCCAGAGCCCTGCAAAATGACCTCCAGCAGGCCACAAATGTGCATGTATCTGCACAAACGGTTAGAAACCGACTCCATGAGGGTGGTATGAGGGCCCGACGTCCACAGATGGGGGTTGTGCTCACAGTCCAACATCGTGCAGGACGCTTGCCACAGAACACCAGTCCAGATCTGGGAGGAGATCCCACAGGAGACCATCCACAACCTCATCACGAGCCTGGCCAAGGGGTGCAGGGAGGTCATACCGGCACGTGGAGGCCACACACAATACTGAGCCTCATTTTGACTTGTTTTAAGGACATTACATCAAAGTTGGATCAGCCTGTAGTGTGTTTTTCCACTTTAATTTGGGGGGTGACTCCAAATCCAGGCATCCATTGGTTAATAAATTTGATTTCCATTGATGATTTTTGAGTGATTTTGTTGTCAGCACATTCAACTTTGTACAGAACAAAGTATTCAATGAGAATATTTCATTCATTCAGATCTAGGATGTGTTATTTGAGTGTTCCCTTTATTTCTTTGAGCAGTATATATATATATATATATATATATATGAGCCCCAAACCTAAACCTTTGCAAATATATATATATATACATACACACTACCGTTAAAAAGTTTGGGGTCACCCAGACAATTTTGTTTTTTCCATGAAAACTCATACTTTTATTTATCAAATGAGTTGAAAAATGAATAGAAAATAGTCCAGACATTGACAAGGTTAGAAATAATGATTTTTATTAGAAAGAATAATTTCTGCTTCAAACTTTGCTTTCGTCACAGAATGCTCCATTTGCAGCAATTACAGCATTGCAGACCTTTGGCATTCTAGCTGTTAATTTGCTGATGTAATCTTGAGAAATTTACCCCCATGCTTCCTGAAGCCCCTCGCACAAGTTGGATTGGCTTGATGGGCATTTTTTGCGCACCATACGGTCAAGCTGCTCCCACAACAGCTCAATGGGGCTGAGATCTGGTGACTGGGCTGGACACTCCATTACAGATAGAATACCAGCTGCCTGCTCCCTAAATAGTTCATGCATAATTTGGAGGTGTGCTTTGGGTCATCTTCCTGTTGTAGGATGAAATTGGCTCCAATCAAGCGCTATCCACAGGGTATGGCATGGCTTTGCAAAATGGAATGATAGCCTTCCTTATTCTAAATCCCATTTACCTTGTACAAATCTCCCACTTTACCAGCACCAAAGCAACCGCAGACCATCACATTACCTCCACCATGCTTGACAGATGGCGTCAGGCACTCTTCCAGCATCTTTTCAGTTGTTCTGCATCTCACAAATGTTCTTCTATGTGATCCAAACACCTCAAGCTTTGATTCGTCTGTCCATAAAACTTTTTTCCAATCTTCCTCTGTCCAATGTCTGTGTTCTTTTGCCCATATTAATCTTTTCCTTTTATTAGCCAGTCTCAGATATGGCTTTTTCTTTGCCACTTTGCCCTGAAGGCCAGCATCCCGGAGTCGCCTCTTCACTGTAGACGTTGACACTGGTGTTTTGCGTGTACTATTTAATGAAGCTGCCAGTTGAGGAGCTGTGAGACGTCGATTTCTCACACTAGAGACTCTAATGTACTTGTCTTGTTGCTCAGTTGTGCAGCGGGGTCTCCCACTTCTCTTTCTACTCTGGTTAGAGCCTGTTTGTGCTCTCCTCTGAAGGGAGTAGTACACACCTTTGGAGGAAATCTTCAGTTTCTTGTCAATTTCTCACATGGAATAGCCTTCATTTCTAAGAACAAGAATAGACTGTCGAGTTTCACATGAAAGTTCTTTTTCTGGCCATTTTGAGAGTTTCATAGAAAAAACAAATGCAATGCTCCAGATTCTCAACTAGCTCAAAGGAAGGTCAGTTTTATAGCTTCTCAAATCAGCCAAACCGTTTTCAGCTGGGCTAACATACTTGTGCAAGGGTTTTCTAAACATCCATTAGCCTTCTTACACAGTTAGCAAACACAATGTACCATTAAAACACTGGAGTGGTGGTTGTTGGAAATGGGCCTCTATACACCTATGTAGATATTGCAATAAAAACAAGACGTTTGCAGCTAGAATAGTCATTTACCACATTAACAATGTATAGAGTGTATTTCTGATTCATTTAATGTTAGCTTCATTGAAAAAAATGTGCTTTTCTTTCAAAAATAATGAAAGGTTAATACATTTCCAGGAGGAACAATATGGGAACATCAATAAAAAAAAAATATATGTTCCAGAATAACTATTTCCCATGTTGTTCCTCTTGAAATGTCTTCACCTTACATTTCCAGGAGGAACAACATGGGAACAGAAAAAAAAATATGTTCCAGAATTGTTATATTATAGGTTGCATCAGTGAGGCGTGTCCCTACACAATGTCCCTGTCCAATCACGGCTGACAATGCTAGTCATTCCCTATTATAAGGTAAATACATTTCCAAGAGGAACAACAGGGGGAATGACTATTTTAGAACACATTTTGTTTTTTATTTTTTTATTTATTTTTGCTGTTCACCTGTTGTTCCTCCTGGAAATGTACTAACCTTACAACAGGGCGTGACTAACATTGTCAGTAGTGATTAGAGAGGGACATTCTGTGTAGAGACACGCCCCATTGACACACCCACTTATCAATAGGGCGTGGCTATCGTAATCAGCAGCACTGATAGGACAGAAACATTCTCAAAGACAAAGGGACAAACATGTAGTTGTCAATTTGGTCATACATTTCCAGGAAGAATAACCAAGGAAAAATATTCCCAAATTATTGTTTTTTGGGGGAAGTATCAGTGATATGTCAGGACAGATCCTTTATGTAAATCCAATGCACTAAACTATAACATTGTCGATTTAGTCATACATTTCCAGGAAGAATAACAGAGGAGTGGCACAATTTTAAGAAGAAAAAAAAATGCTGCAAAATTCATCTCACTAATCTATAACATTGGACCAATAAAATACCTGAAATGTTGGAAATAAGTGTCATTTTGGATCAAATACTGATTAATTCTCCTGTCTTGTCCTCTGTTATTCCTCTTGGAAATCTGTGCATCAATTTATAACTTGGCACAATCATTCCCATTTAAAACAGAGTGTGACTAATATTGTCAGTACTGATTGGACACTCATGAATAATGGAACGATAAGACCCAGTTGCCTATTTAGTCATTTCCAGGAGGAATAATAGAGGAACGGCACTTTTTTTTTTAAAGTCAAATTCTTTTCACTGATCTATATAACAATGGGCCGATAAAGTAAAATAAAATTTTAAAATATTTTATCTAAAGACTGATTATTTTTCCCGTCTTGTCCCCTCAAATTTTTTGAGTCACTCAATTAGTGCAGAAGTTGGAGAGACTTTGGGTGCAGTATTTCCTACATGCCAGGGGGGGCGCTGATCACAGCCTGCGTCCTGGCACTATGGGGTCTGGGAATAGTGCAGATTCCCTGGTGGTCACAGACAGGGGCTAGACCTGACCAGGCACTTGACTCAGTGACAAGGACAGATATAGCCCTGGAGGACGTATCCTCTGGGGGGCCGGACCACCCTGCGGACACAGGAGAATGCTCCTCTCTTAGTGCTGGGCTTATACTACACACTTTCTATACAATTCTGGAGCATTTTTTATGTTGTTCCTCTATTATTCCGCCTGGAAACGTGTAAATTACTTGACAAGAAGGGTGCTCTTTTTTTAATGTGTGGTGAGTCTCTACACAGTTTGATATTTTTACCATGAAATTGTATCACCCAGTTATCAGTTGAGACATTCATTTCCAGGAGGGATAACAGAGAATTCAAATTAAACTTAGCTCTTTTTTACATATCTGTTTCATTAAATTCCTTTGTTCTCCATGAAATACCAAATCGGGAGGCTTATTTCATAGAGCTCTATTTTGTGCACATGCCCTGTAATCCTTCCTGGAAATGTAAGGACTCTACTTTCTGCACTTCCTCTGTAAATCCTCCTGGAAATGTAAGAACTTTACTTTATGCACTTCCTCTGTAAATCCTCCTGGAAATGTAAGAACTTTACTTTATGTATTTCCTCTTTAATTCCTCCTGGAATTGTAAGAACTTTACTTTATGCACTTCCTCTGTAATCCCTCCTGGAAATGTAAGAATTTTACTTTATGCACTTCCTCTGTAATCTCTCCTGGAAATGTAAGAATTTTACTTTATTCACTTCCACTGTAAATCCTCCTGGAAATGTAAGAACTCTACTTTGTGCACATCCCCTGTAATCCCTGCTGGAAATGTAAGAACTCTACTTTCTGCACTTCCGCTGTAATCCTTCCTGGAAATGTAAGTACTCCACTTTCTGCACTTCCTCTGTAATTCCTCCTGGAAATCTAAGAACTTTACTTTCTGCACTTCCTCTATAATTCCTCCTGGAAATGTAAGAACTCTACTTTCTGCACTTCCTCTATAATCCCTCCTGGAAATGTAAGAACTCTACTTTCTGCACTTCCTCGGTAATTCCTCCTGGAAATGTAAGAACTTTACTTTCTGCACTTCCTCTATAATTCCTCCTGGAAATGTAAGAACTCTACTTTCTGCACTTCCTCTATAATCCCTCCTGGAAATGTAAGGACTCACAGAAGCAGGAGGATCGAGAGGCAGTCAGCACCCATACTGCTCAGGAACCAGTACCAGGCTCTCACACAGGAGAACCATGAAGAAATACAGCAAGATAAGACTTTGCCAGCAATGAATAACCTTGTAAGCCCTCAGAATCCTCCTGGATGGAGAAAGAAGAATGTTGTGAAGAAAAAACAGAGAGTGGTGGTCATGGGGGATTCCCTGTTAAGAGGAACAGAGGCCGCTATCTGCAGACCAGACATAACCTCAAGAGAAATGTGCTGTCTTCCAGGAGCAAAAATTAAAGATGTGTCTGACAGGATATCAAGACTCTTCAGACCTACAGATCACTACCCATTCCTGCTAATACATGTGGGGACAAATGACACTGCAAGAAAGGACCTGGAAACCATCTGCAGTGACTTTGAAGACTTAGGCAAGAAAGTGAAAGAATTGGGAGCGCAGGTGGTCTTCTCATCCATCCTCCCAGTGGATGGCCATGGAACAATGAGGTGGAATAAGATTCTACAGGTGAACAACTGGCTACGTCGATGGTGCCGTCAACAAGGATTTGGATTTCTGGATCACGGAATGAATTACCTATACGATGGACTACTTGCTAGAGATGGGGTGCACCTTACGAAGACTGGAAAACATGTATTTGGAAGTCGCCTTGCTACACTCATCAGGAAAGCTTTAAACTAGAACAATGTGGGAAGGGAAGCAAAAGGCCAGAAAAAGCCATGCAGCTGACAAATACTATTGAGATCTCTGCTACTGGAAGTGGAAATGTTTTTATACAAATGCACAAAGCATGGGCAACAAACAAGGAGAATTGGAACTACTAATGCAGGAAAAGGAATATGATGTCATTGGAATCACTGAAACTTGGTGGGACGATACACATGATTGGAATACAAGGCTAAAAGGATACAACTTATTTGCAAGAAACAGACTTGATAAACGAGGAGGAGGTGTTGCATTGTATGTTAGAAAAGCGTATATCTGCACAGAGACTGAAGCTTCAGAGACTGGGAGTTCTGTGGAAACTGTTTGGGTAAGAATACAAGGAGAGAACAACGGAAAGGACACCATTGTAGGCATTTACTACAGGCCACCTGGGCAAGCTGAAGATATGGATGAACTCTTTATGTATCAAATGACCAAGTTCTCCAAAAAATATGACGTAGTGGTCATGGGAGATTTCAACTATCCAGACATTTGTTGGGAATCTCTCTCAAGTAAAACTAACAGGTCAAGCAAATTCTTATCCTCTCTTGCTGACAACTTTATCTTCCAAAAGGTAGGGGAGAAAACAAGGGGATCTGCTACTTTGGATCTAATCCTTATAAACAGGGAGGAAATGGTTGAGGAGGTAAAGGTGGCTGGGACCCTAGGAGGCAGTGATCATGCTATTATAGAATTTTGGATAACTAGAGGAGGAAGACATGTGAAGACTCAAACTTCAAGGTTAGATTTTAGAAAGGCAGATTTTAAGAGACTCAGAAAGAGAATAGGAGGGATCCAATGGCTGGATGTCCTTAAGGACAAAAATGTCCAGGAAGGATGGGAAATTTTTAAAAATGAGATTCTCAAAGCACAATCGTTAACAATCCCGAAAAGTAGGAAGAATGGGAAGCATTTAAGGAAACCAGGATGGATGAACACAGAACTTAAACACATGCTAAAAAGAAAGAAAGAAATGTTTATTAAATGGAAAGAGGGAGGCATATCTAAAGAAGATTATAATGCAGTCTGCAGATCCTGTAGGGCACGTATCAGGTTAGCTAAAGCTGACAATGAATTAAGGCTTGCAAGAGATGTCAAAAGCAATAAAAAAGGATTTTGGGGGTATGTCAAAAGTAAAAGAAAAGTCAAAGATGCTATAGGATTTTTACAGGATGAAAATGGAGAAATGGTAAGGGAGGATGTTGAGAAGGCCGAACTTTTTAATTCCTATTTTGCATCTGTTTTCTCTCAGAAAGAAAATGTAACATCAACTGATCTTCACTGTCCTTTTAAAGGAATAGAGGAATCCAAGTTATCAGTAAACAGAAAGATTGTGAGGGAATATTTAGCTAACATAAATGAGTTCAAGTCTCCAGGTCCAGATGAATTACACCCCAGAGTACTGAAGGAGATTGTAGAAGAAATTTTAGAACCACTCTCCATAATCTTTGAAAATTCTTGGAGAACAGGAGAAGTCCCAGAAGACTGGAGAAGAGCAAATGTTGTTCCTATCTTCAAAAAGGGGAAGAAGGTGGACCCAGGGAACTATAGGCCGGTGAGTCTGACTTCTATACCAGGAAAGATCTTTGAACAAATTATTAAACAACATGTATGTAAGTACATGGATAAGAATGAAGTGATTAACCAGAGTCAGCATGGGTTTGTAACTAACAAGTCATGTCAGACTAACTTAATTTCCTTCTATGACAGAATCACTGACTGGGTGGATCAGGGAAATGCTGTAGATATAGTATATCTTGACTTCAGCAAAGCATTTGACAAAGTATCTCACATCATCCTTATTGAAAAAATGACCAAGTATGCAATGGACCAGGCAACTGTTAGGTGGATTCATAACTGGCTTAGTGATCGGACTCAAAGGGTGGTTGTAAATGGCTTCACATCCAGCTGGATGAATGTCTCAAGTGGGGTACCACAGGGCTCCGTCCTGGGACCTGTATTGTTCAACATCTTTATCAATGATTTAGATGAAGGAATTGAGGGTAAACTGATTAAATTTGCTGATGACACAAAGCTAGGAGGGATAGCTAATACTAGAGAAGAGAGAGAGAGGATTCAAAAAGACCTAAATAAACTGGAGCAGTGGGCAGCAACCAACAGAATGGTTTTTAACAGGGAAAAATGCAAAGTACTACATCTGGGCAATAAAAATGAAAAAAGCATATACAGAATGGGAGGAATAGAGCTAAGCAACAGTACATGTGAAAAAGACTTAGGTATACTAATAGATCATAGACTGAACATGAGTCAACAGTGTGATGCAGCAGCAAAAAAGGCAAATACAATTCTGGGATGTATTAACAGAAGCATACAGTCTAGATCACGTGAAGTCATTATCGGTCTTTACTCCTCTTTGGTCAGACCTCATCTGGAATACTGTGTACAGTTTTGGGCACCACATTTTAAAAAAGACATCGACAAACTGGAGCAAGTTCAGAGAAGAGCGACCAGAATGGTGACTGGTCTGCAAACTATGTCCTATGAGGAACGGTTGCAGGATTTGGGAATGTTTAGCTTGCAAAAAAGAAGACTGAGAGGAGACTTAATAGCTGTCTACAAATATGTCAAGGGCTGTCACATTGTAGAAGGATCATCTTTATTCTCATTTGCACAAGGAAAGACTAGAAGCAATGGGATGAAACTAAATGGGAGGAGACACAGATTAGATATTAGAAAAAACTTTTTGACAGTTAGGGTGATTAATGAGTGGAACAGGCTGCCACGAGAGGTGGTGAGTTCCCCTTCAATGGACGTCTTCAAACAGAGGCTGGACAGACATCTGTCTGAGATGATCTAGTGAATCCTGCTTTGAGCAGGGGGTTGGACCAGATGACCCAGGAGGTCCCTTCCAACTCTACCATTCTATGATTCTATGATTCTATGATTCTATGACTCTACTTTCTGCAATTCCTCTGTAATCCCTTCGGGAAATTTAAGAACTTTACTTAATGCACTTCCCCTGTAATCCCTCCTGGAAATGTAAGGACTCTACTTTATGCACTTCCTCTGTAATCCCTTCTGGAAATGTAAGAACTTTACTTTGTGCACTTCCTCTGTAATCCCTCCTGGAAATGTAAGAACTTTTCTTTTTGCAATTCCTCTGTAAATCCTCCTGGAAATGTAAGAACGCTACTTTGTGCACATCCCCTGTAATCTCTCCTGGAAATGTAAGGACTCTACTTTCTGCACTTCCTCTTTAATTACCCCTGGAAATGTAAGAACTTTACTTTATGCACTTCCTCTGTAATCCCTCCTGGAAATGTAAGAAATTTACTTTATGCACTTCCTCTGTTATCCCTCCTGGAAATGTAACAATTTTACTATATGCATTTCCTCTGTAATCCCTCCTGGAAATGTAAGAACTTTACTTTATGCACTTCCTCTGTAATCCCTCCTGGAAATGTATGAACTTTACTTTATGCACTTCCTCTGTAATCCCTCCTGGAAATGTAACAATTTTACTATATGCACTTCCTCTGTAATCCCTCCTGGAAATGTAAGAACTTTACTTTATGCACTTCCTCTGTAATCCCTCCTGGAAATGTATGAACTTTACTTTATGCACTTCCTCTGTAATCCCTCCTGGAAATGTAACAATTTTACTATATGCACTTTCTCTGTAATCCCTCCTGGAAATGTAAGAACTTTACTTTATGCACTTCCTCTGTAATCCCTCCTGGAAATGTAAGAACTTTACTTTATGCACTTCCTCTGTAATCCCTCCTGGAAATGTAAGAACTCTACTTTATGCACTTCCTCTGTAATCCCACCTGGAAATGTAAGAACTCTACTTTATGCACTTCCTCTGTAATTCCCCCTGGAAATGTAAGAACTATACTTTCTGCACTTCCTCTGTAATCCCTCCTGGAAATGTAAGAACTCTACTTTGTGCATTTCCTCTATAATTCCTCCTGGAAATGTAAGAACTTTATTTTATGCACTTCCTCTGTAATCCCTCCTGGAAATGTAAGAATTTTACTATATGCACTTCTTCTGTAAATCCTTCTGGAAATGTAAGAACTTTACTTTCTGCACTTCCTCTTTAATTCCCCCTGGAAATATAAGAACTTTACTTTATGCACTTCCTCTGTAAATCCTCCTGGAAATGTAAGAACTTTACTTTATGCACTTCCTCTGTAATCCCTCCTGGAAATGTAAGAACTTTACTTTATGCACTTCCTCTGTAATCCCTCCTGGAAATGTAAGAATTTTACTATATGCACTTCCTCTGTTAATCCTCCTGGAAATATAAGAACTTTACTTTATGCACTTCCTCTGTAAATCCTCCTGGAAATGTAAGAAGTCTACTTTGTGCACTTCCTCTGTAATCCCTCCTGGAAATATTAGAACAATACTTTGTGCACTTCCTCTGTAATTCCTCCTGGAAATGTAAAACTCTACTTTATGCACTTCCTCTGTAATCCCTCCTGGAAATGTAAGGACTCTACTTTCTGCACTTCCTCTTTAATTCCCCTTGGAAATGTAAGAACTTTACTTTATGCACTTCCTCTTTAATCCCTCCTGGAAATGTAAGAACTTTACTTTATGCACTTCCTCTGTAATTCCTCCTGGAAATGTAAGAACTTTACTTTATGCACTTCCTCTGTAATCCCTACTGGAAATGTAAGGACTCTACTTTCTGCACTTCTTCTGTAATTCCCCCATGGACATGTAAGAACTTTACTTTGTGCACTTCCTCTGTAAATACTCCTGGAAATGTAAGAACTCTACTTTGTGCACTTCCTCTGTAATCCCTCCTGGAAATGTAAGGACTCTACTTTCTGCACTTCCTCTGTAATCCCTCCTGGAAATGTAAGAACTTTACTTTTTGCACTTCCTCTGTAAATACTCCTGGAAATGTAAGAACTTTACTTTATGCACTTCCTCTGTAATCCCTCCTGGAAATGTAAGAACTTTACTTTATGCACTTCCTCTGTAAATCCTCCTGGAAATGTAAGATCTCTACTTTGTGCACATCCCCTGTAATCCCTCCTGGAAATTCAAGGACTCTACTTTCTGCACTTCCTCTGTAATTCCCCCATGGATATGAAAGAACTTTACTTTGTGCACTTCCTCTGTAAATACTCCTGGAAATGTAAGAACTCTACTTTGTGCACTTCCTCTGTAATCCCTCCTGGAAATGTAAGGACTCTACTTTCTGCACTTCCTCTTTAATTCCCCTGGAAATGTAAGAACTTTACTTTATGAACTTCCTCTATAATCCCTCCTGGAAATGTAAGGACTCTACTTTCTGCACTTCCTCTGTAATCCCTCCTGGAAATGTAAGAACTTTACTTTTTGCGCTTCCTCTGTAAATACTCCTGGAAATGTAAGAACTTTACTTTCTGCACTTCCTCTGTAAATCCTCCTGGAAATGTAAGGACTCTACTTTGTGCACTTCCTCTTTAATTACTCCTGGAAATGTAAGAACTTTACTTTATGCACTTCCTCTGTAATCCCTCCTGGAAATGTAAGAATTTTACTTTATGCACTTCCTCTGTAAATCCTCCTGGAAATGTAAGAACTTTACTTTATGCACTTCCTCTGTAATCCCTCCTGGAAATGTAAGAATTTTACTATATGCACTTCCTCTGTAATCCCTCCTGGAAATGTGAGACCTTTACTTTATGCACTTCCTCTGTAAATCCTCCTGGAAATGTAAGAACTTTACTTTATGCACTTCCTCTATAATCCCTCCTGGAAATGTAAGAACTTTACTTTATGCACTTCCTCTGTAATCCCTCCTGGAAATGTAAGAACTTTACTATATGCACTTCCTCAGTAATTCCTCCTGGAAATGTAAGAACTTTACTTTATGCACTTCCTCTGTAAATCCTCCTGGAAATGTAAGAACTCTACTTTGTGCACATTCCCTGTAATCCCTCCTGGAAACGTAAGGACTCTACTTTCTGCACTTCCTCTGTAAATCCTCCTGGAAATGTAAGAACTTTACTTTATGCACTTCCTCTGTAATCACTCCTGGAAATGTAATAACTTTATGCACTTCCTCTGTAATTCATCCTGGAAATGTTAGAGCTTTACTTTATGCAGTTCCTCTGTAATCCCTCCTGGAAATGTAAGAACTTTACTTTATGCACTTCCTCTGTAATTCCTCCTGGAAATGTAAGAACTCTACTTTGTGCACTTCCCCTGTAATCCCTCCTGGAAATGTAAAACTCTACTTTGTGCACTTCCCCTGTAATCCCTCCTGGAAATGTAAAACTCTACTTCATGCACTTCCTCTGTAATCCCTCCTGGAAATGTAAGGACTCTACTTTCTGCACTTCCTCTTTAATTCCCCCTGGAAATGTAAGAACTCTACTTTATGCACTTCCTCTGTAATTCCTCCTGGAATTGTAAGAACTTTACTTTATGCACTTCCTCTGTAATACCTACTGGAAATGTAAGAACTTTACTTTATGCACCTCCTCTGTAATCCCTCCTGGAAATGTAAGAACTGTACTTTATGCATTTCCTCTATAATTCCTCCTGGAAATGTAAGAAATTTACTTTAGGCACTTCCTCTGTAATCCCTCCTGGAAATGTAAGAATTTTACTTTATGCACTTCCTCTGTAAATCCTCCTGGAAATATAAGAACTCAACTTTGTGCACATCCCCTGTAATCCCTCCTGGAAATGCAAGGACTCTACTTTCTGCACTTCTTCTGTAATTCCCCCATGGACATGTAAGAACTTTACTTTGTGCACTTCCTCTGTAAATACTCCTGGAAATGTAAGAACTCTACTTTGTGCACTTCCTCTGTAATCCCTCCTGGAAATGTAAGGACTCGACTTTCTGCACTTCCTCTGTAATCCCTCCTGGAAATGTAAGAACTTTACTTTTTGCACTTCCTCTGTAAATACTCCTGGAAATGTAAGAACTTTACTTTATGCACTTCCTCTGTAATCCCTCCTGGAAATGTAAGAACTTTACTTTATGCACTTCCTCTGTAATCCCTCCTGGAAATGTAAGAATTCTACTTTGTGCATTACCTCTTTAATCCCTCCTGGAAATGTAAGAACTCTACTTTGTGCACTTCCTCTTTAATCCCTCCTGGAAATGTAAAAACTCTACTTTGTGCACTTCCTCTTTAATTACTCCTGGAAATGTAAGAACTTTACTTTATGCACTTCCTCTATAATCCCTCCTGGAAATGTAAGAACTTTACTTTATGCACTTCCTCTGTAATCCCTCCTGGAAACGTTAGGACTCTACTTTCTGCACTTCCTCTGTAAATCCTCCTGGAAATGTAAGAACTTTACTTTATGCACTTCCTCTGTAATCACTCCTGGAAATGTAATAACTTTATGCACTTCCTCTGTAATTCCTCCTGGAAATGTAAGAACTTTACTTTATGCACTTCCTCTGTAATCCCTCCTGGAAATGTAAGAACTTTACTTTATGCACTTCCTCTGTAATTCCTCCTGGAAATGTAAGAGCTTTACTTTATGCAGTTCCTCTGTAATCCCTCCTGGAAATGTAAGAACTTTACTTTATGCACTTCCTCTGTAATACCTCCTGGAAATGTAAGAACTCTACTTTGTCCACTTCCTCTGTAATCCCTCCTGGAAATATTAGAACTCTACTTTGTGCACTTCCCCTGTAATCCCTCCTGGAAATGTAAAACTCTACTTTATGCACTTCCTCTGTAATTCCTCCTGGAAATGTAAGGACTCTACTTTCTGCACTTCCTCTTTAATTCCCCCTGGAAATGTAAGAACTCTACTTTATGCACTTCCTCTTTAATCCCTCCTGGAAATGTAAGAACTTTACTTTATGCACTTCCTCTGTAATTCCTCCTGGAATTGTAAGAACTTTACTTTATGCACTTCCTCTGTAATCCCTACTGGAAATGTAAGAACTTTACTTTATGCACCTCCTCTGTAATCCCTCCTGGAAATGTAAGAACTGTTCTTTATGCATTTCCTCTATAATTCCTCCTGGAAATGTAAGAAATTTACTTTAGGCACTTCCTCTGTAATCCCTCCTGGAAGTGTAAGAATTTTACTTTATGCACTTCCTCTGTAAATCCTCCTGGAAATATAAGAACTCTACTTTGTGCACATCCCCTGTAATCCCTCCTGGAAATGCATGGACTCTACTTTCTGCACTTCTTCTATAATTCCCCAATGGACATGTAAGAACTTTACTTTGTGCACTTCCTCTGTAAATACTCCTGGAAATGTAAGAACTCTACTTTGTGCACTTCCTCTGTAATCCCTCCTGGAAATGTAAGGACTCTACTTTCTGAACTTCCTCTGTAAATACTCCTGGAAATGTAAGAACTTTACTTGATGCACTTCCTCTGTAATCCCTCCTGGAAATGTAAGAACTTTACTTTATGCACTTCCTCTGTAATCCCTCCTGGAAATGTAAGAATTCTACTTTGTGCATTACCTCTATAATTCCTCCAGGAAATGTAAGAACTTTACTTTATGCACTTCCTCTGTAATCCCTCCTGGAAATGTAAGAACTCTACTTTGTGCACTTCCTCTTTAATCCCTCCTGGAAATGTAAAAACTCTACTTTGTGCACTTCCTCTGTAATCCCTCCTGGAAATGTAAGAACTCTACTTTATGCACTTCCTCTGTAATTCCTCCTGGAAATGTAAGAACTCTACTTTATGCCCTTCCTCTGTAATCCCTCCTGGAAATGTAAGAACTTTACTTTATGCACTTCCTCTGTAATTCCTCCTGGAAATGTAAGAACTTTACTTTATGCCCTTCCTCTGTAATCCCTCCTGGAAATGTAAGAACTTTACTTTTTGCACTTCCTCTGTAAATACTCCTGGAAATGTAAGAACTTTACTTTATGCACTTCCTCTGTAATCCCTCCTGGAAATGTAAGAACTTTACTTTATGCACTTCCTCTGTAATCCCTCCTGGAAATGTAAAAATTCTACTTTGTGCATTACCTCTATAATTCCTCCAGGAAATGTAAGAACTTTACTTTATGCATTTCCTCTGTAATCCCTCCTGGAAATGTAAGCACTCTACTTTGTGCACTTCCTCTTTAATCCCTCCTGGAAATGTAAAAACTCTACTTTGTGCACTTCCTCTGTAATCCCTCCTGGAAATGTAAGAACTTTGTGCACTTCCTCTGTAATTCCTCCTGGAAATGTAAGAACTTTACTTTATGCACTTCCTCTGTAATTCCTCCTGGAAATGTAAGAACTCTACTTTGTGCATTTCCTCTATAATTTCTCCTGGAAATGTAAGAACTTTACTTTATGCCCTTCCTCTGTAATCCCTCCTGGAAATGTAAGAACTTTACTTTATGCACTTCCTCTGTAATTTCTCCTGGAAATGTAAGAACTTTACTTTATGCACTTCCTCTGTAATCCCTCCTGGAAATGTAAGAACTTTACTTTATGCACTTCCTCTGTAATCCCTCCTGGAAATGTAAGAACTCTACTTTCTGCACTTCCTCTGTAATCCCTCCTGGAAATGTAAGAACTCTACTTCATGCATTTCCTCTATAATTCCTCCTGGAAGTGTAAGAACTTTACTTTAGGCACTTCCTCTGTAACCCTCCCTGAAATGTAAGAATTTTACTTTATGCACTTCCTCTGTAAATACTCCTGGAAATGTAAAGAGTCTACTTTGTGCACTTCCTCTGTAATTCCTCCTGGAAATGTAAGAACTCTACTTTCTGCACTTCCTCTTTAATCCCTCCTGGAAATGTAAAAACTTTACTTTTTGCACTTCCTCTGTAAATACTCCTGGAAATGTAAGAACTCTTCTTTGTGCACTTCCTCTTTAATCCCTCCTGGAAATGTAAAAATTCTACTTTGTCAACTTCCTCTGTAATCCCTCCTGGAAATGTAAGAACTTTGTGCACTTCCTCTGTAATTACTCCTGGAAATGTAAGAACTCTACTTTCTGCACTTCCTCTTTAATTCCTCCTGGAAATGTAAGAACTCTACTTTGTGCATTTCCTCTATAATTCCTCCTGGAAATGTAAGAACTTTACTTTCTGCACTTCCTCTGTAATCCCTCTTGGAAATGTAAGAACTTTACTTCATGCATTTCCTCTATAATTCTTCCTGAAAATGTAAGAACTTTACTTTAGGCACTTCCTCTGTAATCCCTCCTGAAAATGTAAGAATTTTACTTCATGCACTTCCTCTGTAAATCCTCCTGGAAATGTAAGAACTCTACTTTGTGCACATCCCCTGTAATTCCTCCTGGAAATGTAAGAACTCTACTTTCTGCACTTCCTCTTTAATTCCTCCTGGAAATGTAAGAACTCTACTTTGTGCATTTCCTCTATAATTCCTCCTGGAAATGTAAGAACTTTACTTTATGCACTTCCTCTGTAAATACACCTGGAAATGTAAAGACTCTACTTTCTGCACTTCCTCTGTAATCCCTCCTGGAAATGTTAGAACTTTACTTTTTGCACTTCCTCTGTAAATACTCCTGGAAATGTAAGAACTCTACTTTGTGCACTTCCTCTTTAATCCCTCCTGGAAATATAAAAACTCTACTTTGTGGACTTCCTCTGTAATCCTTCCTGGAAATGTAAGAACTTTACTTTATGCACTTCCTCTGTAATCCCTCCTGGAAATGTAAGAACTTTACTTTATGCACTTCCTCTGTAATCCCTCCTGGAAATGTAAGAACTCTACTTTGTGCACATCCTCTGTAATCCCTCCTGGAAATGTAAGAACTCTGCTATGTGCATTTGCTCTATAATTCCTCCTGGAAATGTAAGAACTTTACTTTATGCACTTGCTCTGTAATCCCTCCTGGGAATGTAAGAATTTTACTTTATGCACTTCCTCTGTAAATCCTCCTGGAAATGTAAGAACTCTACTTTGTCCACATCCCCTGTAATCCCTCCTGGAAATGTAAGGACTCTACTTTCTGCACTTCCTCTTTAATTCCCCCTGGAAATGTAAGAACTTTACTTTATGCACTTCCTCTGTAATCCCTCCTGGAAATGTAAGAACTTTACTTTACGCACTTCCTCTGGAATTCCTCATGGAAATGTAAGAACTTTACTTTATGCACTTCCTCTGTAAATCCTCCTGGAAATGTAAGAACTTTACTTTATGCACTTCCTCTGTAAATCCTCCTGGAAATGTAAGAACTCTACTTTGTGCACTTCCTCTGTTATCCCTCCTGGAAATATTAGAACTCTACTTTGTGCACTTCCTCTGTAATCCCTCCTGGAAATGTAAAACTCTACTTCATGCACTTCCTCTGTAATCCCTCCTGGAAATGTAGGAACTGTACTTTGTGCATTTCCTCTATAATTCCTCCTGGAAATGTAAGAACTTTACTTTATGCACTTGCTCTGTAATCCCTCCTGGAAATGTAAGAATTTTACTTCATGCACTTCCTCTGTAAATCCTCCTGGAAATGTAAGAACTTTACTTTCTGCACTTCCTCTGTAAATCCTGCTGGAAATGTAAGAACTTTACTTTATGCACTTCCTCTGTAAATCCTCCTGGAATTGTAAGAACTTTACTATATGCACTTCCTCTGTAATTCCTCCTGGAAATGTAAGAACTCTACTTTATGCACTTCCTCTGTAAATCCTCCTGGAAATGTAAGAACTCTACTTTGTGCACATCCCCTGTAATCTCTCCTGGAAACGTAAGGACTCTACTTTCTGCACTTCCTCTGTAAATCCTCCTGGAAATGTAAGAACTTTACTTTATGCACTTTCTCTGTAATCACTCCTGGAAATGTAATAACTTTACTTTATACACTTCCTCTGTAATCCCTCCTGAAAATGTAAGAATTTTACTTTATGCACTTCCTCTGTAAATCCTCCTGGAAATGTAAGAACTCTACTTTGTGCACATCCCCTGTAATTCCTCCTGGAAATGTAAGAACTCTACTTTCTGCACTTCCTCTTTAATTCCTCCTGGAAATGTAAGAACTCTACTTTGTGCATTTCCTCTATAATTCCTCCTGGAAATGTAAGAACTTTACTTTATGCTCTTCCTCTGTAAATACTCCTGGAAATGTAAGGACTCTACTTTCTGCACTTCCTCTGTAATCCCGCCTGGAAATGTAAGAACTCTACTTTGTGCACTTCCTCTTTAATCCCTCCTGGAAATGTAAAAACTCTACTTTGTGGACTTCCTCTGTAATCTTTCCTGGAAATGTAAGAACTTTACTTCATGCACTTCCTCTGTAATCCCTCCTGGAAATGTAAGAACTTTACTTTATGCACTTCCTCTGTAATCCCTCCTGGAAATGTAAGAACTCTACTTTGTGCACATCCTCTGTAATCCCTCCTGGAAATGTAAGAACTCTACTATGTGCATTTCCTCTATAATTCCTCCTGGAAATGTAAGAACTTTACTTTATGCACTTGCTCTGTAATCCCTCCTGGGAATGTAAGAATTTTACTTTATGCACTTCCTCTGTAAATCCTCCTGGAAATGTAAGAACTCTACTTTGTGCACATCCCCTGTAATCCCTCCTGGAAATGTAAGGACTCTACTTTCTGCACTTCCTCTGTAATCCCTCCTGGATATGTAAGAACTTTACTTTATGCACTTCCTCTGTAAATCCTCCTGGAAATGTAAGAACTCTGCTTTCTGCACTTCCTCTGTAAATCCTCCTGGAATTGTAAGGACTCTACTTTGTGCACTTCCTCTTTAATCCCTCCTGGGAATGTAAGAATTTTACTTTATGCACTTCCTCTGTAAATCCTCCTGGAAATGTAAGAACTCCACTTTGTCCACATCCCCTATAATCCCTCCTGGAAATGTAAGGACTCTACTTTCTGCACTTCGTCTTTAATTCCCCCTGGAAATGTAAGAACTTTACTTTATGCACTTCCTCTGTAAATCCTCCTGAAAATGTAAGAACTTTACTTTATGCACTTCCTCTTTAATTCCCCCTGGAAATGTAAGAACTTTACTTTATGCACTTCCTCTGTAATCCCTCCTGGAAGTGTAAGAACTTTACTTTATGCACTTCCTCTGTAATTCCTCCTGGAAATGTAAGAACTTTACTTTATGCACTTCCTCTGTAAATCCTCCTGGAAATGTAAGAACTTTACTTTATGCACTTCCTCTGTAAATCCTCCTGGAAATGTAAGAACTCTACTTTGTGCACTTCCTCTGTAATCCCTCCTGGAAATATTAGAACTCTACTTTGTGCACTTCCTCTGTAATCCCTCCTGGAAATGTAAAACTCTACTTTGTGCACTTCCTCTGTAATCCCTCCTGGAAATGTAAGGACTCTACTTCTGCACTTCCTCTGTAATCCCACCTGGAAATGTAAGAACTTTACTTTATGCACTTCATCTGTAATCCCTACTGGAAATGTAAGAACTCTACTTTCTGCACTTCCTCTGTAATCCCTTCTGGAAATGTAAGAACTTTACTTTTTGCACTTCCTCTGTAATCCCTCCTGGAAATGTAAGGACTCTACTTTCTGCACTTCCTCTGTAATCCCTTCTGGAAATGTAAGAACTTTACTTTGTGTACTTCCTCTGTAATCCCTCCTGGAAATGTAAGAACTTTTCTTTTTGCAATTCCTCTGTAAATCCTCCTGGAAATGTAAGAATGCTACTTTGTGCACTTCCCCTGTAATCCCTCCTGGAAATGTAAGGACTCTACTTTCTGCACTTCCTCTGTAATCCCTCCTGGATATGTAAGAACTTTACTTTATGCACTTCCTCTGTAATTCCTCCTGGAAATGTAAGAACTTTACTTTATGCACTTCCTCTGTAATCACTACTGGAAATGTAATAACTTTACTTTATGCACTTCCTCTGTAATTCCTCCTGGAAATGTAAGAACTTTACTTTATGCACTTCCTCTGTAATCCCTCCTGGAAATGTAAGAACTTTACTTTATGCACTTCCTCTGTAATTCCTCCTGGAAATGTAAGAACTGTACTTTATGCACTTTCTCTGTTAATCCTCCTGGAAATGTAAGAACTTTACTTTATGCACTTCCTCTGTAAATCCTCCTGGAAATGTAAGAACTCTACTTTGTGCACTTCCTCTGTAATCCCTCCTGGAAATATTAGAACTCTACTTTGTGCACTTCCTCTGTAATCCCTCCTGGAAATGTAAAACTCTACTTTTTGCACTTCCTCTGTAATCCCTCCTGGAAATATAAGGACTCTACTTTCTGCACTTCCTCTTTAATTCCCCTTGGAAATGTCAGAACTTTACTTTATGCACTTCCTCTTTAATCCCTCCTGGAAATGTAAGAACTTTACTTTATGCACTTCCTCTGTAATTCCTCCTGGAAATGTAAGAACTTTACTTTATGCACTTCCTCTGTAATCCCTCCTGGAAATGTAAGAAATTTACTTTATGCATTTCCTCTATAATTCTTCCTGGAAATGTAAGAACTTTACTTTAGGCACTTCCTCTGTAATCCCTCCTGGAAATGTAAGAATTTTACTTTGTGCACATCCCCTGTAATCCCTCCTGGAAATTCAAGGACTCTACTTTCTGCACTTCCTCTGTAATTCCCCCATGGACATGAAAGAACTTTACTTTGTGCACTTCCTCTGTAATCCCTCCTGGAAATGTAAGGACTCTACTTTCTGCACTTCCTCTTTATTTCCCCTGGAAATGTAAGGACTCTACTTTCTGCACTTCCTCTTTAATTCCCCTGGAAATGTAAGAACTTTACTTTATGCACTTCCTCTGTAATCCCTCCTGGAAATGTAGGAACTCTACTTTGTGCACTTCCTCTATAATTCCTCCTGGAAATGTAAGAACTTTACTTTATGCACTTGCTCTGTAATCCCTCCTGGAAATGTAAGAATTTTACCTTATGCACTTCCTCTGTAAATCCTCCTGGAAATGTAAGAACTTTACTTTCTGCACTTCCTCTTTAATTCCCCCTGGACATGTAAGAACTTTACTTTATGCACTTCCTCTGTAAATCCTCCTGGAAATGTAAGAACTTTACTTTATGCACTTCCTCTGTAAATCCTCCTGGAAATGTAAGAACTTTACTTTATGCACTTCCTCTGTAATCCCTCCTGGAAATGTAAGAACTTTACTTTATGCACTTCCTCTGTAATCCCTCCTGGAAATGTAAGAACTTTACTATATGCACTTCCTCTGTAATCCCTCCTGGAAATGTAAGAACTTTACTATATGCACTTCCTCTGTAATTCCTCCTGGAAATGTAAGAACTTTACTTTATGCACTTGCTCTGTAATCCCTCCTGGGAATGTAAGAATTTTACTTTATGCACTTCCTCTGTAAATCCTCCTGGAAATGTAAGAACTCTACTTTGTGCACATCCCCTGTAATCCCTCCTGGAAACATAAGGCCTCTACTTTCTGCACTTCCTCTGTAAATCCTCCTGGAAATGTAAGAACTTTACTTTATGCACTTCCTCTGTAATCACTCCTGGAAATGTAATAACTTTACTTTATGCACTTCCTCTGTAATCCCTCCTGGAAATGTAAGAACTTTACTTTATGCACTTCCTCTGTAATTCCTCCTGGAAATGTAAGAACTTTACGTTATGCACTTCCTCTGTAATCCCTCCTGGAAATGTAAGAACTTTACTTTATGCACTTCCTCTGTAATTCCTCCTGGAAATGTAAGAACTCTACTTTGTGCACTTCCTCTGTAATCCCTCCTGGAAATATTATAACTCTACTTTGTGCACTTCCTCTGTAATCCCTCCTGGAAATGTAAAACTCTACTTTATGCACTTCCTCTGTAATCCCTCCTGGAAATGTAAGGACTCTACTTTCTGCACTTCCTCTTTAATTCCCCCTGGAAATGTAAGAACTCTACTTTATGCACTTCCTCTTTAATCCCTCCTGGAAATGTAAGAACTTTACTTTATGCACTTCCTCTGTAATTCCTCCTGGAATTGTAAGAACTTTACGTTATGCACTTCCTCTGTAATCCGTACTGGAAATGTAAGAACTTTACTTTATGCACCTCCTCTGTAATCCCTCCTGGAAATGTAAGAACTCTACTTTGTGCACATCCACTGTAATCCCTCCTGGAAATGCAAGGACTCTACTTTCTGCACTTCTTCTGTAATTCCCCCATGGACATGTAAGAACTTTTCTTTGTGCACTTCCTCTGTAAATACTCCTGGAAATGTAAGAACTCTACTTTGTGCACTAACTCTGTAATCCCTCCTGGAAATGTAAGGACTCTACTTTCTGCACTTCCTCTTTAATTCCCCCTGGAAATGTAAGAACTTTACTTTATGAACTTCCTCTATAATCCCTCCTGGAAATGTAAGAGCTTTACTTTATGCACTCCCTGTGTAAATCCTCCTGGAAATGTAAGAACTCTACTTTCTGCACTTCCTCTGTAATCCCTCCTGGAAATGTAAGAACTTTACTTTTTGCACTTCCTCTGTAAATACTCCTGGAAATGTAAGAACTTTACTTTATGCACTTCCTCTGTAATCCCTCCTGGAAATGTAAGAACTTTACTTTACGCACTTCCTCTGTAATCCCTCCTGGAAATGTAAGAATTCTACTTTGTGCATTACCTCTATAATTCCTCCAGGAAATGTAAGAACTTTACTATATGCACTTCCTCTTTAATCCCTCCTGGAAATGTAAAAACTCTACTTTGTGCACTTCCTCTGTAATCCCTCCTGGAAATGTAAGAACTTTGTGCACTTCCTCTGTAATTCCTCCTGGAAATGTAAGAACTCCACTTTATGCACTTCCTCTGTAATTCCTCCTGGAAATGTAAGAACTCTACTTTGTGCATTTCCTCTATAATTCCTCCTGGAAATGTAAGAACTTTACTTTATGCCCTTCCTCTGTAATCCCTCCTGGAAATGTAAGAACTTTACTTTATGCACTTCCTCTGTAATTCCTCCTGGAAATGTAAGAACTTTACTTTATGCACTTCCTCTGTAATCCCTCCTGGAAATGTAAGAACTTTACTTTATGCACTTCCTCTGTAATCCCTCCTGGAAATGTAAGAACTCTACTTTCTGCACTTCCTCTGTAATCCCTCCTGGAAATGTAAGAACACTACTTCATGCATTTCCTCTATAATTACTCCTGGACGTGTAAGAACTTTACTTTAGGCACTTCCTCTGTAATTCCTCCCTGAAATGTAAGAATTTTACTTTATGCACTTCCTCTGTAAATACTCCTGGAAATGTAAAGAGTCTACTTTGTGCACTTCCTCTGTAATCCCTTCTGGAAATGTAAGAACTTTACGTTTTGCACTTCCTCTGTAAATACTCCTGGAAATGTAAGAACTCTACTTTGTGCACTTCCTCTTTAATCCCTCCTGGAAATGTAAAAATTCTACTTTGTGCACTTCCTCTGTAATCCCTCCTGGAAATGTAAGGACTCTAATTTCTGCACTTCCTCTGTAATCTCTTCTGGAAATGTAAGAACTTTACTTTGTGCATTTCCTCTGTAATCCCTCCTGGAAATGTAAGAACTTTTCTTTTTGCAATTCCTCTGTAAATCCTCCTGGATATGTAAGAACTTTACTTTCTGCACTTACTCTTTAATTCCCCCTGGAAATGTAAGAACTTTACTATATGCTCTTCCTCTGTAATCCCTCCTGGAAATGTAAGAACTTTACTATATGCACTTCCTCTGTAATTCCTCCTGGAAATGTAAGAACTTTACTTTATGCACTTGCTCTGTAATCCCTCCTGGGAATGTAAGAATTTTACTTTATGCACTTCCTCTGTAAATCCTCCTGGAAATGTAAGAACTCTACTTTGTGCACATCACCTGTAATCCCTCCTGGAAACGTAACAACTTTACTTTATGTACTTCCTCTGTAATTCCCCCATGGACATGTAATAACTTTACTTTGTGCACTTCCTCTGTAAATACTCCTGGAAATGTAAGAACTCTAATTTGTGCACTTCCTCTGTAATCCCTCCTGGAAATGTAAGGACTCTACTTTCTGCACTTCCTCTTTAATTCCCCCTGGAAATGTAAGAACTTTACTTTATGAACATCCTCTATAATGCCTCCTGGAAATGTAAGAGCTTTACTTTATGCACTCCCTGTGTAAATCCTCCTGGAAATGTAAGAACTCTACTTTCTGCACTTCCTCTGTAATCCCTCCTGGAAATGTAAGAACTCTACTTTTTGCACTTCCTCTGTAATCCTTCCTGGAAATGTAAGAACTTTACTTTATGCACTTCCTCTGTAATTCCTCCTGGAAATGTAAGAACTTTACTTTATTCACTTCCTCTGTAATCCCTCCTGGAAATGTAAGAACTTTACTTTATACACTTCCTCTGTAATCCCTCCTGGAAATGTAAGAACTCTACTTTCTGCACTTCCTCTGTAATCCCTCCTGGAAATGTAAGAACTCTACTTCATGCATTTCCTCTATAATTCCTCCTGGAAGTGTAAGAACTTTACTTTAGGCACTTCCTCTGTAATCCCTCCCTGAAATGTAAGAATTTTACTTCATGCACTTCCTCTGTAAATACTCCTGGAAATGTAAAGAGTCTACTTTGTGCACTTCCTCTGTAATCCCTCCTGGAAATGTAAGAACTTTACTTTTTGCACTTCCTCTGTAAATACTCCTGGAAATGTAAGAACTCTACTTTGTGCACTTCCTCTTTAATCCCTCCTGGAAATGTAAAAATTCTACTTTGTCCACTTCCTCTGTAATCCCTCCTGGAAATGTAAGAACTTTGTGCACTTTCTCTGTAATTCCTCCTGGAAATGTAAGAACTCTACTTTCTGCACTGACTCTTTAATTCCTCCTGGAAATGTAAGAACTTTACTTTGTGCATTTCCTCTATAATTCCTCCTGGAAATGTAAGAACTTTACTTTATGCACTTCCTCTGTAAATACTCCTGGAAATGTAAGAACTTTACTTTATGCACTTCCTCTGTAATCACTCCTGGAAATGTAATAACTTTACTCTATGCACTTCCTCTGTAATTCCTCCTGGAAATGTAAGAACTTTACTTTATGCACTTCCTCTGTAATCCCTCCTGGAAATGTAAGAAGTTAACTTTATGCACTTCCTCTGTAATTCCTCCTGGAAATGTAAGAACTTTACTTTATGCACTTCCTCTGTAATCCCTCCTGGAAATGTAAGAACTCTACTTTGTGAACTTCCTCTGTAATCCCTCCTGGAAATATTAGAACTCTACTTTGTGCACTTCCTCTGTAATCCCTCCTGGAAATGTAAAACTCTACTTTATGCACTTCCTCTGTAATCCCTCCTGGAAATGTAAGGACTCTACTTTCTGCACTTCCTCTTTAATTCCCCCTGGAAATGTAAGAACTCTACTTTATGCACTTCCTCTTTAATCCCTCCTGGAAATGTAAGAACTTTATTTTATGCACTTCCTCTGTAATTCCTCCTGGAATTGTAAGAACTTTACTTTATGCACTTCCTCTGTAATCCCTACTGGAAATGTAAGAACTTTACTTTATGCATCTTCTCTGTAATCCCTCCTGGAAATGTAATAACTGTACTTTATGCATTTCCTCTATAATTCCTCCTGGAAATGTAAGAAATTTACTTTAGGCTCTTCCTCTGTAATCCCTCCTGGAAATGTAAGAATTTTACTTTATGCACTTCCTCTGTAAATCCTCCTGGAAATGTAAGAACTCTACTTTGTGCACATCCCCTGTAATCCCTCCTGGAAATGCAAGGACTCTACTTTCTGCACTTCTTCTGTAATTCCCCCATGGACATGTAAGAACTTTACTTTGTGCACTTCCTCTGTAAATACTCCTGGAAATGTAAGAACTCTACTTTGTGCACTTCCTCTGTAATTCCTCCTGGAAATGTAAGGACTCTACTTTCTGCACTTCCGCTGTAATCCCTCCTGGAAATGTAAGAACTTTACTTTTTGCACTTCCTCTGTAAATACTCCTGGAAATGTAAGAACTTTACTTTATGTACTTCCTCTGTAATCCCTCCTGGACATGTAAGAACTTTACTTTATGCACTTCCTCTGTAATCCCTCCTGGAAATGTAAAAATTCTACTTTGTGCACTTCCTCTGTAATCCCTCCTGGAAATGTAAGGACTCTAATTTCTGCACTTCCTCTGTAATCTCTTCTGGAAATGTAAGAACTTTACTTTGTGCATTTCCTCTGTAATCCCTCCTGGAAATGTAAGAACTTTTCTTTTTGCAATTCCTCTGTAAATCCTCCTGGATATGTAAGAACTTTACTTTCTGCACTTACTCTTTAATTCCCCCTGGAAATGTAAGAACTTTACTATATGCACTTCCTCTGTAATCCCTCCTGGAAATGTAAGAACTTTACTATATGCACTTCCTCTGTAATTCCTCATGGAAATGTAAGAACTTTACTTTATGCACTTGCTCTGTAATCCCTCCTGGGAATGTAAGAATTTTACTTTATGCACTTCCTCTGTAAATCCTCCTGGAAATGTAAGAACTCTACTTTGTGCACATCCCCTGTAATCCCTCCTGGAAACGTAACAACTTTACTTTATGTACTTCCTCTGTAATTCCCCCATGGACATGTAATAACTTTACTTTGTGCACTTCCTCTGTAAATACTCCTGGAAATGTAAGAACTCTAATTTGTGCACTTCCTCTGTAATCCCTCCTGGAAATGTAAGGACTCTACTTTCTGCACTTCCTCTTTAATTCCCCCTGGAAATGTAAGAACTTTACTTTATGAACATCCTCTATAATCCCTCCTGGAAATGTAAGAGCTTTACTTTATGCACTCCCTGTGTAAATCCTCCTGGAAATGTAAGAACTCTACTTTCTGCACTTCCTCTGTAATCCCTCCTGGAAATGTAAGAACTCTACTTTTTGCACTTCCTCTGTAATCCTTCCTGGAAATGTAAGAACTTTACTTTATGCACTTCCTCTGTAATTCCTCCTGGAAATGTAAGAACTTTACTTTATTCACTTCCTCTGTAATCCCTCCTGGAAATGTAAGAACTTTACTTTATACACTTCCTCTGTAATCCCTCCTGGAAATGTAAGAACTCTACTTTCTGCACTTCCTCTGTAATCCCTCCTGGAAATGTAAGAACTCTACTTCATGCATTTCCTCTATAATTCCTCCTGGAAGTGTAAGAACTTTACTTTAGGCACTTCCTCTGTAATCCCTCCCTGAAATGTAAGAATTTTACTTCATGCACTTCCTCTGTAAATACTCCTGGAAATGTAAAGAGTCTACTTTGTGCACTTCCTCTGTAATCCCTCCTGGAAATGTAAGAACTTTACTTTTTGCACTTCCTCTGTAAATACTCCTGGAAATGTAAGAACTCTACTTTGTGCACTTCCTCTTTAATCCCTCCTGGAAATGTAAAAATTCTACTTTGTCCACTTCCTCTGTAATCCCTCCTGGAAATGTAAGAACTTTGTGCACTTTCTCTGTAATTCCTCCTGGAAATGTAAGAACTCTACTTTCTGCACTGACTCTTTAATTCCTCCTGGAAATGTAAGAACTTTACTTTGTGCATTTCCTCTATAATTCCTCCTGGAAATGTAAGATCTTTACTTTATGCACTTCCTCTGTAAATACTCCTGGAAATGTAAGAACTTTACTTTATGCACTTCCTCTGTAATCACTCCTGGAAATGTAATAACTTTACTCTATGCACTTCCTCTGTAATTCCTCCTGGAAATGTAAGAACTTTACTTTATGCACTTCCTCTGTAATCCCTCCTGGAAATGTAAGAAGTTAACTTTATGCACTTCCTCTGTAATTCCTCCTGGAAATGTAAGAACTTTACTTTATGCACTTCCTCTGTAATCCCTCCTGGAAATGTAAGAACTCTACTTTGTGAACTTCCTCTGTAATCCCTCCTGGAAATATTAGAACTCTACTTTGTGCACTTCCTCTGTAATCCCTCCTGGAAATGTAAAACTCTACTTTATGCACTTCCTCTGTAATCCCTCCTGGAAATGTAAGGACTCTACTTTCTGCACTTCCTCTTTAATTCCCCCTGGAAATGTAAGAACTCTACTTTATGCACTTCCTCTTTAATCCCTCCTGGAAATGTAAGAACTTTACTTTATGCACTTCCTCTGTAATTCCTCCTGGAATTGTAAGAACTTTACTTTATGCACTTCCTCTGTAATCCCTACTGGAAATGTAAGAACTTTACTTTATGCATCTTCTCTGTAATCCCTCCTGGAAATGTAATAACTGTACTTTATGCATTTCCTCTATAATTCCTCCTGGAAATGTAAGAAATTTACTTTAGGCTCTTCCTCTGTAATCCCTCCTGGAAATGTAAGAATTTTACTTTATGCACTTCCTCTGTAAATCCTCCTGGAAATGTAAGAACTCTACTTTGTGCACATCCCCTGTAATCCCTCCTGGAAATGCAAGGACTCTACTTTCTGCACTTCTTCTGTAATTCCCCCATGGACATGTAAGAACTTTACTTTGTGCACTTCCTCTGTAAATACTCCTGGAAATGTAAGAACTCTACTTTGTGCACTTCCTCTGTAATTCCTCCTGGAAATGTAAGGACTCTACTTTCTGCACTTCCGCTGTAATCCCTCCTGGAAATGTAAGAACTTTACTTTTTGCACTTCCTCTGTAAATACTCCTGGAAATGTAAGAACTTTACTTTATGTACTTCCTCTGTAATCCCTCCTGGACATGTAAGAACTTTACTTTATGCACTTCCTCTGTAATCCCTCCTGGAAATGTAAGAATTCTACTTTGTGCATTACCTCTATAATTCCTCCAGGAAATGTAAGAACTTTACTTTATGCACTTCCTCTGTAATCCCTCCTGGAAATGTAAGAACTCTACTTTGTGCACTTCCTCTGTAATCCCTCCTGGAAATGTAAGAACTTTGTGCACTTCCTCTGTAATCCCTCCTGGAAATGTAAGAACTTTACTTTATGCACTTCCTCTGTAATCCCTCCTGGAAATGTAAGAACTCTACTTTCTGCACTTCCTCTGTAATCCCTCCTGGAAATGTAAGAACACTACTTCATGCATTTCCTCTATAATTACTCCTGGACGTGTAAGAACTTTACTTTAGGCACTTCCTCTGTAATTCCTCCCTGAAATGTAAGAATTTTACTTTATGCACTTCCTCTGTAAATACTCCTGGAAATGTAAAGAGTCTACTTTGTGCACTTCCTCTGTAATCCCTTCTGGAAATGTAAGAACTTTACGTTTTGCACTTCCTCTGTAAATACTCCTGGAAATGTAAGAACTCTACTTTGTGCACTTCCTCTTTAATCCCTCCTGGAAATGTAAAAATTCTACTTTGTGCACTTCCTCTGTAATCCCTCCTGGAAATGTAAGGACTCTAATTTCTGCACTTCCTCTGTAATCTCTTCTGGAAATGTAAGAACTTTACTTTGTGCATTTCCTCTGTAATCCCTCCTGGAAATGTAAGAACTTTTCTTTTTGCAATTCCTCTGTAAATCCTCCTGGATATGTAAGAACTTTACTTTCTGCACTTACTCTTTAATTCCCCCTGGAAATGTAAGAACTTTACTATATGCTCTTCCTCTGTAATCCCTCCTGGAAATGTAAGAACTTTACTATATGCACTTCCTCTGTAATTCCTCCTGGAAATGTAAGAACTTTACTTTATGCACTTGCTCTGTAATCCCTCCTGGGAATGTAAGAATTTTACTTTATGCACTTCCTCTGTAAATCCTCCTGGAAATGTAAGAACTCTACTTTGTGCAGATCCCCTGTAATCCCTCCTGGAAACGTAACAACTTTACTTTATGTACTTCCTCTGTAATTCCCCCATGGACATGTAATAACTTTACTTTGTGCACTTCCTCTGTAAATACTCCTGGAAATGTAAGAACTCTAATTTGTGCACTTCCTCTGTAATCCCTCCTGGAAATGTAAGGACTCTACTTTCTGCACTTCCTCTTTAATTCCCCCTGGAAATGTAAGAACTTTACTTTATGAACATCCTCTATAATGCCTCCTGGAAATGTAAGAGCTTTACTTTATGCACTCCCTGTGTAAATCCTCCTGGAAATGTAAGAACTCTACTTTCTGCACTTCCTCTGTAATCCCTCCTGGAAATGTAAGAACTCTACTTTTTGCACTTCCTCTGTAATCCTTCCTGGAAATGTAAGAACTTTACTTTATGCACTTCCTCTGTAATCCCTCCTGGAAATGTAAGAACTCTACTTCATGCATTTCCTCTATAATTCCTCCTGGAAGTGTAAGAACTTTACTTTAGGCACTTCCTCTGTAATCCCTCCCTGAAATGTAAGAATTTTACTTCATGCACTTCCTCTGTAAATACTCCTGGAAATGTAAAGAGTCTACTTTGTGCACTTCCTCTGTAATCCCTCCTGGAAATGTAAGAACTTTACTTTTTGCACTTCCTCTGTAAATACTCCTGGAAATGTAAGAACTCTACTTTGTGCACTTCCTCTTTAATCCCTCCTGGAAATGTAAAAATTCTACTTTGTCCACTTCCTCTGTAATCCCTCCTGGAAATGTAAGAACTTTGTGCACTTTCTCTGTAATTCCTCCTGGAAATGTAAGAACTCTACTTTCTGCACTGACTCTTTAATTCCTCCTGGAAATGTAAGAACTTTACTTTGTGCATTTCCTCTATAATTCCTCCTGGAAATGTAAGAACTTTACTTTATGCACTTCCTCTGTAAATACTCCTGGAAATGTAAGAACTTTACTTTATGCACTTCCTCTGTAATCACTCCTGGAAATGTAATAACTTTACTCTATGCACTTCCTCTGTAATTCCTCCTGGAAATGTAAGAACTTTACTTTATGCACTTCCTCTGTAATCCCTCCTGGAAATGTAAGAAGTTAACTTTATGCACTTCCTCTGTAATTCCTCCTGGAAATGTAAGAACTTTACTTTATGCACTTCCTCTGTAATCCCTCCTGGAAATGTAAGAACTCTACTTTGTGAACTTCCTCTGTAATCCCTCCTGGAAATATTAGAACTCTACTTTGTGCACTTCCTCTGTAATCCCTCCTGGAAATGTAAAACTCTACTTTATGCACTTCCTCTGTAATCCCTCCTGAAAATGTAAGGACTCTACTTTCTGCACTTCCTCTTTAATTCCCCCTGGAAATGTAAGAACTCTACTTTATGCACTTCCTCTGTAATCCCTCCTGGAAATGTAAGAAGTTAACTTTATGCACTTCCTCTGTAATTCCTCCTGGAAATGTAAGAACTTTACTTTATGCACTTCCTCTGTAATCACTCCTGGAAATGTAATAACTTTACTCTATGCACTTCCTCTGTAATTCCTCCTGGAAATGTAAGAACTTTACTTTATGCACTTCCTCTGTAATCCCTCCTGGAAATGTAAGAAGTTAACTTTATGCACTTCCTCTGTAATTCCTCCTGGAAATGTAAGAACTTTACTTTATGCACTTCCTCTGTAATCCCTCCTGGAAATGTAAGAACTCTACTTTGTGAACTTCCTCTGTAATCCCTCCTGGAAATATTAGAACTCTACTTTGTGCACTTCCTCTGTAATCCCTCCTGGAAATGTAAAACTCTACTTTATGCACTTCCTCTGTAATCCCTCCTGGAAATGTAAGGACTCTACTTTCTGCACTTCCTCTTTAATCCCTCCTGGAAATGTAAGAACTTTATTTTATGCACTTCCTCTCTAATTCCTCCTGGAATTGTAAGAACTTTACTTTATGCACTTCCTCTGTAATCCCTACTGGAAATGTAAGAACTTTACTTTATGCATCTTCTCTGTAATCCCTCCTGGAAATGTAATAACTGTACTTTATGCATTTCCTCTATAATTCCTCCTGGAAATGTAAGAAATTTACTTTAGGCTCTTCCTCTGTAATCCCTCCTGGAAATGTAAGAATTTTACTTTATGCACTTCCTCTGTAAATCCTCCTGGAAATGTAAGAACTCTACTTTGTGCACATCCCCTGTAATCCCTCCTGGAAATGCAAGGACTCTACTTTCTGCACTTCTTCTGTAATTCCCCCATGGACATGTAAGAACTTTACTTTGTGCACTTCCTCTGTAAATACTCCTGGAAATGTAAGAACTCTACTTTGTGCACTTCCTCTGTAATTCCTCCTGGAAATGTAAGGACTCTACTTTCTGCACTTCCGCTGTAATCCCTCCTGGAAATGTAAGAACTTTACTTTTTGCACTTCCTCTGTAAATACTCCTGGAAATGTAAGAACTTTACTTTATGTACTTCCTCTGTAATCCCTCCTGGACATGTAAGAACTTTACTTTATGCACTTCCTCTGTAATCCCTCCTGGAAATGTAAAAATTCTACTTTGTGCACTTCCTCTGTAATCCCTCCTGGAAATGTAAGGACTCTAATTTCTGCACTTCCTCTGTAATCTCTTCTGGAAATGTAAGAACTTTACTTTGTGCATTTCCTCTGTAATCCCTCCTGGAAATGTAAGAACTTTTCTTTTTGCAATTCCTCTGTAAATCCTCCTGGATATGTAAGAACTTTACTTTCTGCACTTACTCTTTAATTCCCCCTGGAAATGTAAGAACTTTACTATATGCACTTCCTCTGTAATTCCTCCTGGAAATGTAAGAACTTTACTTTATGCACTTGCTCTGTAATCCCTCCTGGGAATGTAAGAATTTTACTTTATGCACTTCCTCTGTAAATCCTCCTGGAAATGTAAGAACTCTACTTTGTGCACATCCCCTGTAATCCCTCCTGGAAACGTAACAACTTTACTTTATGTACTTCCTCTGTAATTCCCCCATGGACATGTAATAACTTTACTTTGTGCACTTCCTCTGTAAATACTCCTGGAAATGTAAGAACTCTAATTTGTGCACTTCCTCTGTAATCCCTCCTGGAAATGTAAGGACTCTACTTTCTGCACTTCCTCTTTAATTCCCCCTGGAAATGTAAGAACTTTACTTTATGAACATCCTCTATAATCCCTCCTGGAAATGTAAGAGCTTTACTTTATGCACTCCCTGTGTAAATCCTCCTGGAAATGTAAGAACTCTACTTTCTGCACTTCCTCTGTAATCCCTCCTGGAAATGTAAGAACTCTACTTTTTGCACTTCCTCTGTAATCCTTCCTGGAAATGTAAGAACTTTACTTTATGCACTTCCTCTGTAATTCCTCCTGGAAATGTAAGAACTTTACTTTATTCACTTCCTCTGTAATCCCTCCTGGAAATGTAAGAACTTTACTTTATACACTTCCTCTGTAATCCCTCCTGGAAATGTAAGAACTCTACTTTCTGCACTTCCTCTGTAATCCCTCCTGGAAATGTAAGAACTCTACTTCATGCATTTCCTCTATAATTCCTCCTGGAAGTGTAAGAACTTTACTTTAGGCACTTCCTCTGTAATCCCTCCCTGAAATGTAAGAATTTTACTTCATGCACTTCCTCTGTAAATACTCCTGGAAATGTAAAGAGTCTACTTTGTGCACTTCCTCTGTAATCCCTCCTGGAAATGTAAGAACTTTACTTTTTGCACTTCCTCTGTAAATACTACTGGAAATGTAAGAACTCTACTTTGTGCACTTCCTCTTTAATCCCTCCTGGAAATGTAAAAATTCTACTTTGTCCACTTCCTCTGTAATCCCTCCTGGAAATGTAAGAACTTTGTGCACTTTCTCTGTAATTCCTCCTGGAAATGTAAGAACTCTACTTTCTGCACTGACTCTTTAATTCCTCCTGGAAATGTAAGAACTTTACTTTGTGCATTTCCTCTATAATTCCTCCTGGAAATGTAAGATCTTTACTTTATGCACTTCCTCTGTAAATACTCCTGGAAATGTAAGAACTTTACTTTATGCACTTCCTCTGTAATCACTCCTGGAAATGTAATAACTTTACTCTATGCACTTCCTCTGTAATTCCTCCTGGAAATGTAAGAACTTTACTTTATGCACTTCCTCTGTAATCCCTCCTGGAAATGTAAGAAGTTAACTTTATGCACTTCCTCTGTAATTCCTCCTGGAAATGTAAGAACTTTACTTTATGCACTTCCTCTGTAATCCCTCCTGGAAATGTAAGAACTCTACTTTGTGAACTTCCTCTGTAATCCCTCCTGGAAATATTAGAACTCTACTTTGTGCACTTCCTCTGTAATCCCTCCTGGAAATGTAAAACTCTACTTTATGCACTTCCTCTGTAATCCCTCCTGGAAATGTAAGGACTCTACTTTCTGCACTTCCTCTTTAATTCCCCCTGGAAATGTAAGAACTCTACTTTATGCACTTCCTCTTTAATCCCTCCTGGAAATGTAAGAACTTTACTTTATGCACTTCCTCTGTAATTCCTCCTGGAATTGTAAGAACTTTACTTTATGCACTTCCTCTGTAATCCCTACTGGAAATGTAAGAACTTTACTTTATGCATCTTCTCTGTAATCCCTCCTGGAAATGTAATAACTGTACTTTATGCATTTCCTCTATAATTCCTCCTGGAAATGTAAGAAATTTACTTTAGGCTCTTCCTCTGTAATCCCTCCTGGAAATGTAAGAATTTTACTTTATGCACTTCCTCTGTAAATCCTCCTGGAAATGTAAGAACTCTACTTTGTGCACATCCCCTGTAATCCCTCCTGGAAATGCAAGGACTCTACTTTCTGCACTTCTTCTGTAATTCCCCCATGGACATGTAAGAACTTTACTTTGTGCACTTCCTCTGTAAATACTCCTGGAAATGTAAGAACTCTACTTTGTGCACTTCCTCTGTAATTCCTCCTGGAAATGTAAGGACTCTACTTTCTGCACTTCCGCTGTAATCCCTCCTGGAAATGTAAGAACTTTACTTTTTGCACTTCCTCTGTAAATACTCCTGGAAATGTAAGAACTTTACTTTATGTACTTCCTCTGTAATCCCTCCTGGACATGTAAGAACTTTACTTTATGCACTTCCTCTGTAATCCCTCCTGGAAATGTAAGAATTCTACTTTGTGCATTACCTCTATAATTCCTCCAGGAAATGTAAGAACTTTACTTTATGCACTTCCTCTGTAATCCCTCCTGGAAATGTAAGAACTCTACTTTGTGCACTTCCTCTGTAATCCCTCCTGGAAATGTAAGAACTTTGTGCACTTCCTCTGTAATTCCTCCTGGAAATGTAAGAACTCTACTTTATGCACTTCCTCTGTAATTCCTCCTGGAAATGTAAGAACTCTACTTTGTGCATTTCCTCTATAATTCCTCCTGGAAATGTAAGAACTTTACTTTATGCCCTTCCTCTGTAATTCCTTCTGGAAATGTAAGAACTTTACTTTATGCACTTCCTCTGTAATCCCTCCTGGAAATGTAAGAACTCTACTTCATGCATTTCCTCTATAATTCCTCCTGGAAGTGTAAGAACTCTACTTTGTGCACTTCCTCTGTAATCCCTCCTGGAAATATAAGAACTTTACTTTTTGCACTTCCTCTGTAAATACTCCTGGAAATGTAAGAACTTTACTTTATGCACTTCCTCTTTAATCCCTCCTGGAAATGTAAAAATTCTACTTTGTCCACTTCCTCTGTAATCCCTCCTGGAAATGTAAGAACTTTGTGCGCTTCCTCTGTAATTCCTCCTGGAAATGTAAGAACTCTACTTTCTGCACTTCCTCTTTAATTCCTCCTGGAAATGTAAGAACTTTACTTTATGCACTTCCTCTGTAATCCCTCCTGGAAATGTAAGAACTTTACTTTATGCACTTCCTCTGTAATCCCTCCTGTAAATGTAAGAACTCTACTTTGTGCACATCCTCTGTAATCCCTCCTGGAAATGTAAGAACTCTACTTCGTGCATTTCCTCTATAATTCCTCCTGGAAATGTAAGAACTTTACTTTATGCACTTGCTCTGTAATCCCTCCTGGGAATGTAAGAATTTTACATTATGCACTTCCTCTGTAAATCCTCCTGGAAATGTAAGAACTCTACTTTGTCCACATCCCTTGTAATCCCTCCTGGAAATGTAAGGACTCTACTTTCTGCACTTCCTCTTTAATTCCCCCTTGAAATGTAAGAACTTTACTTTATGCACTTCCTCTGTAATCCCTCCTGGAAATGTAAGAACTTTACTTTATGCACTTCCTCTGTAATTCCTCCTGGAAATGTAAGAACTTTACTTTATGCACTTCGTCTGTAAATCCTCCTGGAAATGTAAGAACTTTACTTTCTGCACTTCCTCTGTAATCCCTCCTGGAAATGTAAGAACTCTACTTTCTGCACTTCCTCTGTAATCCCTTCTGGAAATGTAAGAACTTTACTTTTTGCACTTCCTCTGTAATCCCTCCTGGAAATGTAAGGACTCTACTTTCTGCACTTCCTCTGTAATCCCTTCTGGAAATGTAAGAACTTTACTTTGTGCACTTCCTCTGTAATCCCTCCTGGAAATGTAAGAACTTTTCTTTTTGCAATTCCTCTGTAAATCCTCCTGGAAATGTAAGAACGCTACTTTGTGCACATCCCTGTAATCCCTCCTGGAAATGTAAGGACTCTACTTTCTGCACTTCCTCTGTAATCCCTCCTGGAAATGTAAGAACTTTACTTTATGCACTTCCTCTTTAAATCCTCCTGGAAATGTAAGAACTCTGCTTTCTGCACTTCCTCTGTAAATCCTCCTGGAAATGTAAGAACGTTACTTTATGCACTTCCTCTGTAAATCCTCCTGGAAATGTAAGAACTTTACTTTATGCACTTCCTCTGTAAATCCTCCTGGAAATGTAAGAACTCTGCTTTCTGCACTTCCTCTGTAAATCCTCCTGGAAATGTAAGGACTCTACTTTGTGCACTTCCTCTTTAATTACTCCTGGAAATGTAAGAACTTTACTTTATGCACTTCCTCTGTAATCCCTCCTGGAAATGTAAGAACTTTACTTTATGCACTTCCTCTGTAAATCCTCCTGGAAATGTAAGAACTCTGCTTTCTGCACTTCCTCTGTAAATCCTCCTGGAAATGTAAGGACTCTACTTTGTGCACTTCCTCTTTAATTACTCCTGGAAATGTAAGAACTTTACTTTATGCACCTCCTCTGTAATCCCTCCTGGAAATGTAAGAACTTTACTTTATGCACTTCCTCTGTAATCCCTCATGGAAATGTAAGAACTTTACTTTATGCACTTCCTCTGTAAATCCTCCTGGAAATGTAAGAACTCTACTTTGTGCACATCCCCTGTAATCCCTCCTGGAAACGTAAGGACTCTACTTTCTGCACTTCCTCTGTAAATCGTCCTGGAAATGTAAGAACTTTACTTTCTGCACTTCCTCTGTAATCCCTCCTGGAAATGTAAGAACTCTACTTTCTGCACTTCCTCTGTAATCCCTTCTGGAAATGTAAGAACTTTACTTTTTGCACTTCCTCTGTAATCCCTCCTGGAAATGTAAGGACTCTACTTTCTGCACTTCCTCTGTAATCCCTTCTGGAAATGTAAGAACTTTACTTTGTGCACTTCCTCTGTAATCCCTCCTGGAAATGTAAGAACTTTTCTTTTTGCAATTCCTCTGTAAATCCTCCTGGAAATGTAAGAACGCTACTTTGTGCACATCCCTGTAATCCCTCCTGGAAATGTAAGGACTCTACTTTCTGCACTTCCTCTGTAATCCCTCCTGGAAATGTAAGAACTTTACTTTATGCACTTCCTCTTTAAATCCTCCTGGAAATGTAAGAACTCTGCTTTCTGCACTTCCTCTGTAAATCCTCCTGGAAATGTAAGAACGTTACTTTATGCACTTCCTCTGTAAATCCTCCTGGAAATGTAAGAACTTTACTTTATGCACTTCCTCTGTAAATCCTCCTGGAAATGTAAGAACTCTGCTTTCTGCACTTCCTCTGTAAATCCTCCTGGAAATGTAAGGACTCTACTTTGTGCACTTCCTCTTTAATTACTCCTGGAAATGTAAGAACTTTACTTTATGCACTTCCTCTGTAATCCCTCCTGGAAATGTAAGAACTTTACTTTATGCACTTCCTCTGTAATCCCTCCTGGAAATGTAAGAACTTTACTTTATGCACTTCCTCTGTAAATCCTCCTGGAAATGTAAGAACTCTGCTTTCTGCACTTCCTCTGTAAATCCTCCTGGAAATGTAAGGACTCTACTTTGTGCACTTCCTCTTTAATTACTCCTGGAAATGTAAGAACTTTACTTTATGCACCTCCTCTGTAATCCCTCCTGGAAATGTAAGAACTTTACTTTATGCACTTCCTCTGTAATCCCTCATGGAAATGTAAGAACTTTACTTTATGCACTTTCTCTATAATCCCTCATGGAAATGTAGGAACTCTACTTTGTGCATTTCCTCTATAATTCCTCATGGAAATGTAAGAACTCTACTTTGTGCACTTCCTCTGTAATCCCTCCTGGAAATATTAGAATTCTACTTTGTGCACTTCCTCTGTAATCCCTCCTGGAAATATTAGAACTCTACTTTGTGCACTTCCTCTGTAATCCCTCCTGGAAATGTAAAACTCTACTTTATGCACTTCCTCTGTAATCCCTCCTGGAAATGTAAGGACTCTACTTTCTGCACTTCCTCTTTAATTCCCCCTGGAAATGTAAGAACTCTACTTTATGCATTTCCTCTTTAATCCCTCCTGTGTATGTAAGAACTTTACTTTATGCACTTCCTCTGTAATTCCTCCTGGAATTGTAAGAACTTTACTTTATGCACTTCCTCTGTAATCCCTACTGGAAATGTAAGAACTTTACTTTATGCACCTCCTCTGTAATCCCTCCTGGAAATGTAAGAACTGTACTTTATGCATTTCCTCTATAATTCCTCCTGGAAATGTAAGAATTTTACTTTATGCACTTCCTCTGTAAATCCTCCTGGAAATGTAAGAACTCTACTTTGTGCACATCCCCTGTAATCCCTCCTGGAAATGCAAGGACTCTACTTTCTGCACTTCCTCTTTAATTCCCCCTGGAAATGTAAGAACTCTACTTTATGCACTTCCTCTTTAATCCCTCCTGGAAATGTAAGAACTTTACTTTATGCACTTCCTCTGTAATTCCCCCATGGACATGTAAGAACTTTACTTTATGAACTTCCTCTATAATCCCTCCTGGAAATGTAAGAGCTTTACTTTATGCACTCCCTGTGTAAATCCTCCTGGAAATGTAAGAACTCTACTTGCTGCACTTCCTCTGTAATCCCTCCTGGAAATGTAAGAACTTTACTTTTTGCACTTCCTCTGTAAATACTCCTGTAAATGTAAGAACTTTACTTTATGCACTTCCTCTGTAATCCCTCCTGGAAATTTAAGAATTCTACTTTATGGATTTCCTCTATAATTCCTCCAGGAAATGTAAGAACTTTACTTTATGCACTTCCTCTGTAATCCCTCCTGGAAATGTAAGAACTCTACTTTGTGCACTTCCTCTTTAATCCCTCCTGGAAATGTAAAAACTCTACTTTGTGCACTTCCTCTGTAATCCCTCCTGGAAATGTAAGAACTTTGTGCACTTCCTCTGTAATTCCTCCTGGAAATGTAAGAACTCTACTTTATGCACTTCCTCTGTAATTCCTCCTGGAAATGTAAGAACTCTACTTTGTGCATTTCCTCTATAATTCCTCCTGGAAAAGTAAGAACTTTACTTTATGCCCTTCCTCTGTAATCCCTCCTGGAAATGTAAGAACTTTGTGCACTTCCTCTGTAATTCCTCCTGCAAATGTAAGAACTCTACTTTCTGCACTTCCTCTTTAATTCCTCCTGGAAATGAAAGAACTCTACTTTGTGCATTTCCTCTAAAATTCCTCCTGGAAATGTAAGAACTTTACTTTATGCACTTCCTCTGTAATCCCTCCTGGAAATGTAAGAATTTTACTTTATGCACTTCCTCTGTAAATCCTCCTGGAAATGTAATAACTCTACTTTGTGCACATCCCCTGTAATTCCTCCTGGAAATGTAAGAACTCTACTTTCTGCACTTCCTCTTTAATTCCTCCTGGAAATGTAAGAACTCTACTTTGTGCATTTCCTCTATATTTCCTCCTGGAAATGTAAGAACTTTACTTTATGCACTTCCTCTGTAAATACTCCTGGAAATGTAAAGACTCTACTTTCTGCACTTCCTCTGTAATCCCTCCTGGAAATGTAAGAAATCTACTTTGTGCATTTCCTCTATAATTCCTCCTGGAAATGTAAGAAATCTACTTTGTGCACTTCTTCTGTAATCCCTCCTGGAAATGTTAGAACTCTACTTTGTCCACTTCCTCTTTAATCCCTCCTGAAAATGTAAAAACTCTACTTTGTGGACTTCCTCTGTAATCCCTCCTGGAAATGTAAGAACTTTGTGCACTTCCTCTGTTTTTCCTCCTGGAAATGTAAGAACTTTACTTTATGCACTTCCTCTGTAATCCCTACTGGAAATGTAAGAACTTTACTTTATGCACCTCCTCTGTAATCCCTCCTGGAAATGTAAGAACTGTACTTTATGCATTTCCTCTATAATTCCTCCTGGAAATGTAAGAATTTTACTTTATGCACTTCCTCTGTAAATCCTCCTGGAAATGTAAGAACTCTACTTTGTGCACATCCCCTGTAATCCCTCCTGGAAATGCAAGGACTCTACTTTCTGCACTTCCTCTTTAATTCCCCCTGGAAATGTAAGAACTCTACTTTATGCACTTCCTCTTTAATCCCTCCTGGAAATGTAAGAACTTTACTTTATGCACTTCCTCTGTAATTCCCCCATGGACATGTAAGAACTTTACTTTATGAACTTCCTCTATAATCCCTCCTGGAAATGTAAGAGCTTTACTTTATGCACTCCCTGTGTAAATCCTCCTGGAAATGTAAGAACTCTACTTGCTGCACTTCCTCTGTAATCCCTCCTGGAAATGTAAGAACTTTACTTTTTGCACTTCCTCTGTAAATACTCCTGTAAATGTAAGAACTTTACTTTATGCACTTCCTCTGTAATCCCTCCTGGAAATTTAAGAATTCTACTTTATGGATTTCCTCTATAATTCCTCCAGGAAATGTAAGAACTTTACTTTATGCACTTCCTCTGTAATCCCTCCTGGAAATGTAAGAACTCTACTTTGTGCACTTCCTCTTTAATCCCTCCTGGAAATGTAAAAACTCTACTTTGTGCACTTCCTCTGTAATCCCTCCTGGAAATGTAAGAACTTTGTGCACTTCCTCTGTAATTCCTCCTGGAAATGTAAGAACTCTACTTTATGCACTTCCTCTGTAATTCCTCCTGGAAATGTAAGAACTCTACTTTGTGCATTTCCTCTATAATTCCTCCTGGAAAAGTAAGAACTTTACTTTATGCCCTTCCTCTGTAATCCCTCCTGGAAATGTAAGAACTTTGTGCACTTCCTCTGTAATTCCTCCTGCAAATGTAAGAACTCTACTTTCTGCACTTCCTCTTTAATTCCTCCTGGAAATGTAAGAACTCTACTTTGTGCATTTCCTCTAAAATTCCTCCTGGAAATGTAAGAACTTTACTTTATGCACTTCCTCTGTAATCCCTCCTGGAAATGTAAGAATTTTACTTTATGCACTTCCTCTGTAAATCCTCCTGGAAATGTAATAACTCTACTTTGTGCACATCCCCTGTAATTCCTCCTGGAAATGTAAGAACTCTACTTTCTGCACTTCCTCTTTAATTCCTCCTGGAAATGTAAGAACTCTACTTTGTGCATTTCCTCTATATTTCCTCCTGGAAATGTAAGAACTTTACTTTATGCACTTCCTCTGTAAATACTCCTGGAAATGTAAAGACTCTACTTTCTGCACTTCCTCTGTAATCCCTCCTGGAAATGTAAGAAATCTACTTTGTGCATTTCCTCTATAATTCCTCCTGGAAATGTAAGAAATCTACTTTGTGCACTTCTTCTGTAATCCCTCCTGGAAATGTTAGAACTCTACTTTGTCCACTTCCTCTTTAATCCCTCCTGAAAATGTAAAAACTCTACTTTGTGGACTTCCTCTGTAATCCCTCCTGGAAATGTAAGAACTTTGTGCACTTCCTCTGTTTTTCCTCCTGGAAATGTAAGAACTTTACTTCATGCACTTCCTCTGTAATTCCTCCTGGAAATGTAAGAACTTTACTTCATGCACTTCCTTTGTAATTCCTCCTGGAAATGTAAGAAATCTACTTTGTGCACTTCCTCTGTAATCCCTCCTGGAAATGTAAGAACTTTGTGCACTTCCTCTGTAATTCCTCCTGGAAATGTAAGAACTCTACTTTATGCACTTCCTCTGTAATTCCTCCTGGAAATGTAAGAACTCTACTTTGTGCATTTCCTCTATAATTCCTCCTGGAAAAGTAAGAACTTTACTTTATGCCCTTCCTCTGTAATCCCTCCTGGAAATGTAAGAACTTTGTGCACTTCCTCTGTAATTCCTCCTGCAAATGTAAGAACTCTACTTTCTGCACTTCCTCTTTAATTCCTCCTGGAAATGTAAGAACTCTACTTTGTGCATTTCCTCTATAATTCCTCCTGGAAATGTAAGAACTTTACTTTATGCACTTCCTCTGTAATCCCTCCTGGAAATGTAAGAATTTTACTTTATGCACTTCCTCTGTAAATCCTCCTGGAAATGTAATAACTCTACTTTGTGCACATCCCCTGTAATTCCTCCTGGAAATGTAAGAACTCTACTTTCTGCACTTCCTCTTTAATTCCTCCTGGAAATGTAAGAACTCTACTTTGTGCATTTCCTCTATATTTCCTCCTGGAAATGTAAGAACTTTACTTTATGCACTTCCTCTGTAAATACTCCTGGAAATGTAAAGACTCTACTTTCTGCACTTCCTCTGTAATCCCTCCTGGAAATGTAAGAAATCTACTTTCTGCATTTCCTCTATAATTCCTCCTGGAAATGTAAGAAATCTACTTTGTGCACTTCTTCTGTAATCCCTCCTGGAAATGTTAGAACTCTACTTTGTCCACTTCCTCTTTAATCCCTCCTGAAAATGTAAAAACTCTACTTTGTGGACTTCCTCTGTAATCCCTCCTGGAAATGTAAGAACTTTGTGCACTTCCTCTGTTTTTCCTCCTGGAAATGTAAGAACTTTACTTCATGCACTTCCTCTGTAATTCCTCCTGGAAATGTAAGAACTTTACTTCATGCACTTCCTTTGTAATTCCTCCTGGAAATGTAAGAAATCTACTTTGTGCACTTCCTCTGTAATCCCTCCTGGAAATGTAAGAACGTTGTGCATTTCCTCTGTAATTCCTCCTGGAAAGGTAAGAACTTTACTTTATGCACTTCCTCTGTAATCCTTCCTGTAAATGTAAAAAAAAACATAAAAAATTGACAGCTCTCCTGACAGGTTTATTTTAGTCTATTCCTCAATGAAATACCAATTCAGAAACCTCATTTTTTAAGTAAGGTTTGTGCAGTTCCTCTGTTATCACTCCTGGAAATGTGTGATTAATTTGATTGTTGGCGTTTCCATTCTCCTTGTCAATGGGATGTATCCCTATTCCCTAACCATTCTGTCTTGTCTTTAATGGGGAGGTTTTCCAACCAGTTTTTAATTTATTCATACATTTCCAGGATGGATAACTGAGGAACAGCACAAACCAGTGTTTGATAAAAGATGCTACAGATTTCAGCTCTCCTGACAAGTTTGTTTTAGTCTATTCTTGTCTACCTATTGAAATACCGATACAGAAACCTCATATTTTAGAAGGTTTTTGCAGTTCCTCCGTTATCCCTTCTGGAAATTTATGACTAAATTGACTGTTGGTGTTATCATTCTCTTCGTCAATGGGTTGTATCCATACATATATTGTCTTTCCTTAATGGGGAGGGTTACCCCCAGCTTTCATTTATTCATACATTTCCAGGAGGGCTAACAAGAGGAACAGTATAAAGCAGAGTTAAATAAAAGATATTACAAAATTCAGCTATCCAGACATGTTTGTTTTTAATAAATTCCCATATTTCTCATGAAATACCTATTCAGAAGCCTCATTTCTAAGAACTAAGCTCTATGCAGTTCCTCTGTTATCTCTCCTGGAAATGTGTGAATAAATTGACAGCCAAAGTCCCCATTCTGTTTGTCAATGGGACGTCCAATCAAGTGTGTCAATGGCAGACTGTGTAGAGACATCTCCATGGGGAAAGGCAAAGCCTACCTGTCAATTTAAAAAAAAAAACATTTCCAACAGGGGTAAAAGAGGAAAAGCACAAAACAGAGTTCAATAAAATATTTTATAGAATTATCCTTTCCAGACATATCTGTTTTAGTACACTCCCATATTCTGCATGAAATGACAATTTTAGAGCATCTCTACTTTGACCCTCTGTTTTCCCTCCTGGGAATGAATGAGTAATCTGAAAACTGGGTGTTGCCATTCCCTTGTCCATACCCACTGTGCAATCAATGATAAAACTGTGTAGAATAACATCCCATGGAGCACGGTAATACTAAGCTGTCAATTTATTTCTACATTTCCAGGAGGAATAACAGAGGAACGGCACAACAGTGAGTTCTAAAATGCTCAGAAGTATCTACTAAAACAGATGGAATTAAGCCCATAGAGATTGTTTGTAAATTGCCGACTTCTCGGAGTAATTTCTCTACACCTAAAAATGCAAATTTTCCTTTCGTACAACAAATAAAAAAAACATTATTATTCGTTTTATGCAGAACGGAGCGAAATAAATAAGGGATTATTATTATCGATCTCCTCCGCCCTCCGCGTATATAGCAGGAGGAAAGATCCAAGGATTGTTTTTTAATATGGTTTCACATAAAAGGTTGGATGACAAACATCTTCAAGGAGTTCAACCCCTATTATGTGCGGCATAAAGCAGGATGGAACAGCCACTCGCTCAGTGAGCTCTGCTCGCTCTGCGGCTGCTGCCAGGGGATTATACACAGTGACATATTATTTTTTAGCCAATAGATTACTCATCTACGTAAATGGCGGTAAATAAAGATTACCCAAAATAAGGTGCACGTAAGCCGTCCAGCATTGTTATGGGTGTTTTCTAAAAAATAGAGTGAGGAAGCACAGGAATGGTGGAGGGGTGAGGAAGCACAGGAATGGTGGAGGAGTGAGGAAGCACAGGAATGGTGGAGGAGTGAGGAAGCACAGGAATGGTGGAGGAGTGAGGAAGCACAGGAATGGTGGAGGAGTGAGGAAGCACAGGAATGGTGGAGGGGTGAGGAAGCACAGGAATGGTGGAGGGGTGAGGAAGCACAGGAATGGTGGAGGAGTGAGGAAGCACAGGATTGGTGGAGGGGTGAGGAAGCACAGGAATGGTGGAGGAGTGAGGAAGCACAGGAATGGTGGAGGAGTGAGGAAGCACAGGAATGGTGGAGGAGTGAGGAAGCACAGGAATGGTGGAGGAGTGAGGAAGCACAGGAATGGTGGAGGGGTGAGGAAGCACAGGAATGGTGGAGGAGTGAGGAAGCACAGGAATGGTGGAGGGGTGAGGAAGCACAGGAATGGTGGAGGGGTGAGGAAGCACAGGAATGGTGGAGGAGTGAGGAAGCACAGGAATGGTGGAGGAGTGAGGAAGCACAGGAATGGCAGAAGACTGACTGCAGAAGGAAGCACAGGAATGACGGCGGTCCTCATGTGAGCCAGTTTCTTTGTAGCGCTTGATGGTTTTTGCAACGGCACTTGGGGACACTTTCAAAGTTTTCCCAATTTTTCGCACTGACTGACCTTCATTTCTTAAAGTAATGATGGCCACTCGTTTTTCTTTACTTAGCTACTTTTTTCTTGCCATAATACAAATTCTAACAGTCTATTCAGTAGGACTATCTGCTGTGTATCCACCAGACTTCTACACAACACAACTGATGGTCCCAACCCCATTTATAAGGCAAGAAATCCCACTTATTAAACCTCACAGGGCACATCTGTGAAGTGAAGACCATTTCTGGTGACTACCTCTTGAAGCTCATCAAGAGAATGCCAAGAGTGTGCAAAGCAGGTATCAAAGCAAAAGGTGGCTACTTTGAAGAACCTAGGATATAAGACATATTTTCAGTTGTTTCACACTTTTTTGTTAAGTATATAACTCCACATGTGATAATTCATAGTTTTGATGCCTTCAGTGTGAATGTACAATTTTAAAAGTCATGAAAATACAGAAAAATCTTTAAATGAGAAGGTGTGTCCAAACTTTTGGTCTGTACTGTATATATATGTTGTGTAATACCTATACTAACAGGACGTTCAATGGACCCTCTTGCACTATATGCACTGCAGTCTGCCATATACACTGTCTGCCTTCCTGCCTAACTCCTGCTATCACCTTCACCACTGAAAATATGCAGCTGGATTAGTCCTCAGAAGGACTGTTAGTTCAGATAGATATATATACAGCTCTGGCAAAAATAAAGATTGTTGTTTTAGTCTATAAACTACTGACAACATGTCTCCGAAATTCAAAGCTAAAATGGGAACAGAACCGAGCTTTCTACATAAATATGGGAACAGAACCGAGCTTACTACACAAATATGGGAACAGAACCGAGCTTACTACATAAATATGGGAACAGAACCGAGCTTACTACATAAATATGGGAACAGAACCGAGCTGTTAGAACCTTGCTGTTAGGTTTTTTTTCCTTTGCTGGTCACATGACCTTGTTGGCCTATTTAATCCTGCTCCGCCCTTCTGGCTTTGCTGGACTTCATTGTATATCTACTTTCTAGCTAGCCTGTGCTCTGTATCTAACTCTGTTAGTTTGCTTGGTCTACTGACCTCTATGTTCTATATATTTTGTTTGTTCGTCTGTCTGCTACTATTTCTGTTAGGAGGTGTCCCATATTCCTCCCAGTCCTTAGTACTTGTAGGGATTCCCTCCCCACATCTATAGGTCTCCGTACAGACTAGCTTAGGACTTTAGCAGGTCTGATCGCAGGATCAGGTCCCCTGTTACATCGTAGGGATTAAGCTGAGTTCTATCGTAGGGACAGATCTCCTCTCTTTCCTTAGCTCTGGTAGCAGAACATAACAGTAAGTCCAGCCAGCAAATTCTCTAAGGAAAGATTTTTCTGTTCCATCATGGTGTCGGTTCAGGATTTGGTTCATCGCCTGCAGGGACTCTCTCTGGAGGTGGCCGAGCTCCGTCAGCACGTGAGTAACTGTCCTGGAGCACATTTCTTGGAGCCTAAGGTATGTTTGCCGGATTTATTTTTTGGTGAACACCGAGAATTTTTTTCATTTAAAAATGCTTGCTTATTGTATTTTCGTTTGAGACCTAAGTCCTCTGGGGATGAATCCCAGCGCGTAGGGTTCATAATGTCACTTTTGCGCAAAGAGCCTCAGGAGTGGGCCTTTTCTTTGCAACCTAGTGATTCATGCTTCAGATCAGTGGATAGTTTTTTTTCTGCTTTGGGACTATTATATGATGATCCTGACCGTGTCGCATCAGCTGAGACTGAGTTGAGACGTTTAAAACAAGGATCAGGTAATGTTGAAAAATATTGTACTCATTTCCGTCGTTGGTCGACTCAAACAGGGTGGAACGATTCTGCTCTGAAAAGTCTATTTCTTGCTGGGCTCAGTGAAAGGGTTAAAGACCTGCCAATTGCTTATCCTACACCTGAGGATTTGCAACAGGCTATGCAATTAGCTATACGGGTGGATAGAAGACTGCGTGCTAGGGTTAATGAGAGCAAATCCTCTGCTATGTCAGTTTCTGGTTATGATAATGTGTGTACTAACAGTGGTGAACCGATGGAGATTGGATCGGTGGCACCTCGCTCTCAAGAAAAAGACCGTCGTTTTTCGGAAGGCTTGTGTTTCTATTGCGGAAAATCTGGTCATTTGATTAAAGGCTGTGAGCTTCGTATGAAGAAAGAAAAAAAAATGGTCAGTCACGCCCGTATTGCCTGTTTAAATTCCAAGGGTATATTTTTAGCTGCTTCCACGATTGCTCAGGAAAAATTAATGGAATTTCGGGTGTTTGTTGATTGCGGGTCTACACTGAATGTAATTGATGGGGGATTCGTGGAAAAACTCAATTTAAAACCTGAACCTTTATCATCCCCCATTGCTGTGGTTTCTGTGGATGGCTCCCCTTTGAAGAATATTACTCTCAAGGTCAGTGAATTTCCTCTCACTATTAATGGTGTTCACCATGAGAAATTGGATTTGGTAGTGTTGAATAACTTGCCTTCTCCAGTAATATTGGGTTTGCCCTGGTTAAAATTTCACAATCCTGTACTGGATTGGTCTACCAGTGAAATTAAATCCTGGAGCCATAAATGTTATGACAAGTGTTGTAACGGGCGTATTGCAGCTTTGGATAGGGGAGAATTGCCTGTTCCTATTCAGGATTTTTGGAGAGTTTTTTCTGAGAAAGAATCGCAGGTTTTGCCTCCCCATAGAGACTATGATTGTTCTATTGAATTTGTCCCTGGAGCGACTCTTCCTAAAAGTCGTTTATTTAACCTTACTATTCCTGAGAGGAAGGCTTTGGAGGAATACATACAGACAAGTTTGGCCGCCGGTCACATTAGGCCCTCTAAGTCTCCTGTGGCGGTTGGATTTTTTTTTGTAAAAAAAAAGGACGGTGGTTTACGTCCTTGTCTGGATTTTCATGAGATTAACAAAATTACGGTACGCAATCCTTACCCACTGCCATTGATTCCTGATCTGTTTAACCAGTTATTGGGGGCCAAGTGGTTCTCTAAAATTGACCTTAAGGGGGCATACAATCTGTTGCGCATGAAGGAGGGTGATGAATGGAAGACTGCTTTTAACACTCCTGTGGGTCATTTTGAGAATCTGGTTATGCCTTTTGGTCTTACTAATGCTCCTGCATTTTTTCAGAATCTGATTAATGACATCCTTAGACCTTTGATCGGTAAAAATGTGGTTGTGTATTTGGATGACATTTTGATTTATTCGCCAGATCTGGAGTCTCATTGGCGGAGCGTGCGTGAGGTATTACAGTTATTAATGGACAATTCGCTTTTTGCTAAGCTGGAGAAATGTGAGTTCGCTGTACAGAGAATTCGTTTTTTGGGCTACATTATCTCCAGCAAAGGTTTTGAGATGGATCCGGTTAAGGTTCAGGCTGTGCAGGAATGGCCTAGGCCTATTGGTTTGAAATCGATACAGAGGTTTTTGGGTTTCGCCAATTGCTATAGAAAATTCATAAAAATTTTTTCTAGTATTGTCAAACCTCTGACTGATCTCATCAGGAAAGGTGCTGATGCGGTTCAGTGGTCTTCTGAGGCCATTGAAGCTTTTGTGTATCTCAAGGAGAGGTTCACCTCTGCTCCCATCCTTATGCAGCCTGATGTTACTAGGCCGTTTTTGGTTGAGGTTGATGCTTCCTCTGTGGGGGTTGGCGCAGTATTGTCTCAGGATAACGGGGATGGATTACATCCCTGTGCCTTTTTTTCAAAAAAATTTTCGGAGACTGAATTGAATTACGATATTGGTAATCGGGAATTATTGGCTATTAAACTCGCATTTGAACACTGGCGCCACTTCTTGGAAGGTGCGGAATTTCCCGTTCAGGTTCTTACGGATCATAAAAATCTGATATATCTTGATGCTGCCAAGCGCCTGAATGCCCGTCAGGCTAGGTGGGCACTGTTTTTCTCGCGGTTTAATTTCTCCGTTACTTACATCCCTGGTACTAAGAATGTTAAGGCGGATGCCTTGTCTCGCAGTTTTTCTCCCATAGTCGGTGCTGAGAAAGAGGAAAACATTTTACAAGAAGGTGTTGTGATAGCTGCTTTAGACTCCGTTTTGGAAGATGAGATTCTTAAAGCTCAGGAGAATGCCCCATCTAACACTCCTCATGGGAGGTTGTTTGTGCCTGGGACCTTTAGGAGAGATTTGTTTGTTGAGTGTCACGAATCTCGGTTGGCAGGTCATCCCGGAATCTCTGAGACCAAGAGACTGGTGGGTCGCAGTTTTTGGTGGCCTGGATGGCAGAAGGAAGTCATTAAGTGGGTGCGCCAATGTACTATATGTGCTAGATCTAAGTCCTCACATACTCCTGCTGCAGGGTTGCTTTGTCCTTTGGAGGTCCCCAGTGCTCCTTGGACACATTTGGCTATGGACTTTATAACTGACCTTCCCCCCTCTGAGGGTTTTACTGTCATCTGGGTGGTCGTGGACCGTTTTAGCAAGATGTGTCACTTGGTTCCCTTCGTCAAACTGCCCTGCGCTAAAACTCTCGCTAAGGCCTTTGTCAAGGAAATTGTCAGACTTCATGGCGTTCCTACTGACATTGTTTCTGATAGGGGTCCTCAGTTCGTGGCTCGTTTTTGGCGTGCCTTTTGTGACAGGTTGGGAATTCATTTGTCGTTTTCGTCCGGATATCATCCTGAATCTAATGGCCAGACAGAAAGGAAAAACCAGGATGTTGAGCAGTTCTTGCGTTGTTTTGTGGCAGACAATCAAGAGGGGTGGTCTGAGTTTCTGTCACTTGCCGAATTTGCTCTGAACAATCACACATCTTCTTCTGCTGGTTGTTCGCCTTTTTTTTGTTGTTCTGGGAGACATCCGTCGTTTGGGTCGTTCTCCAAGTTGGGATCTGCCGTGCCTGAGGAGGAGAATTTTTCCGGTGATTTGGAAAGAGTTTGGACGGATGTGCGTGGTAATCTTCAGGAGGCCAACAGAAAATCTAAAGACTACTTTGATAGGAAACGACAGGAGGTTTTGTTCGCTGTTGGTGACATGGTTTGGTTGTCCTCTAGGAATCTGCGGTTGAGGATTCCTTCTAAGAAATTGGGTCCAAAGTTTGTAGGGCCCTTTAAGGTGCTTCAGGTTGTCAACCAATCTGCTGTTAGGTTGGAGGTTCCTACCTCCTGGAGAATTAATCCGGTCTTTCATGTTTCTCTGTTAAAAAAAGCTGTTGTGTCGGATGGTGACGCCTCTGCCTCTGTTCCTCCGGTGGTGGAGGACGGGGAATATGAAATTTCTCGCATACTTGACTCTAGACGGTATAGAGGTAGTTTGCAGTATCTTGTGGCCTGGAAAGGTTTCGGACCCGAGGATAACTCTTGGGTGAGGTCAGATGATGTTTCCGCGTCCAGACTTATCAGAGCGTTTCACAGGAGATTTCCTGATAAGCCTGGTCCTAGGGGATCCGGAGGATCCTCTTAGAAGGGGGGGTACTGTTAGAACCTTGCTGTTAGGTTTTTTTTCCTTTGCTGGTCACATGACCTTGTTGGCCTATTTAATCCTGCTCCGCCCTTCTGGCTTTGCTGGACTTCATTGTATATCTACTTTCTAGCTAGCCTGTGCTCTGTATCTAACTCTGTTAGTTTGCTTGGTCTACTGACCTCTATGTTCTATATATTTTGTTTGTTCGTCTGTCTGCTACTATTTCTGTTAGGAGGTGTCCCATATTCCTCCCAGTCCTTAGTACTTGTAGGGATTCCCTCCCCACATCTATAGGTCTCCGTACAGACTAGCTTAGGACTTTAGCAGGTCTGATCGCAGGATCAGGTCCCCTGTTACATCGTAGGGATTAAGCTGAGTTCTATCGTAGGGACAGATCTCCTCTCTTTCCTTAGCTCTGGTAGCAGAACATAACACGAGCTTACTACATAAATATGGGAACAGAACCGAGCTTACTAAATAAATATGGGAACAGAACCGAGCTTACTACATAAATATGGGAACAGAACCGAGCTTACTACATGAATATGGGAACAGAACCGAGCTTACTACATAAATATGGGAACAGAACCGAGCTTACTACACAAATATGGGAACAGAACCGAGCTTACTACATAAATATGGGAACAGAACCGAGCTTACTACATAAATATGGGAACAGAACCGAGCTTACTACACAAATATGGGAACAGAACCGAGCTTACTACATAAATATGGGAACAGAACCGAGCTTACTACATAAATATGGGAACAGAACCGAGCTTACTACATAAATATGGGAACAGAATCGAGCTTACTACATGAATATGGGAACAGAACCGAGCTTACTATATAAATATGGGAACAGAACCGAGCTTACTACATAAATATGGGAACAGAACCGAGCTTACTACATAAATATGGGAACAGAACCGAGCTTACTACATAAATATGGGAACAGAACCGAGCTTACTACATAAATATGGGAACAGAACCGAGCTTACTACATAAATATGGGAACAGAATCGAGCTTACTACATGAATATGGGAACAGAACCGAGCTTACTATATAAATATGGGAACAGAACCGAGCTTACTACATAAATATGGGAACAGAACCGAGCTTACTACATAAATATGGGAACAGAACCGAGCTTACTACATAAATATGGGAACAGAACCGAGCTTACTACACTACTGCAATGCCGTGGCAGCCAAAAAAACGTAATTCTGGCATTTTGATTTTTGTCCCCATTACCTGGGGCACTGGTTCAGTCACCGCTCTGTGTATAGAGAGTGACGGCTGTAACCGTGCCCCCAGCCCTGATTGACAGCCGGCCCTAATGCTGAGCTGCCGTCAGTCACTACAGGGGTCGCAGTTACAGGCGCCACTTCCTATACACAGAGCAGTGCCACCCCGGTGACCGGAAGTCGAACGCTACCGGGAGGAACGCCACAGGTTCATTTCAACAAAAATGTCTGCGCTGCCCCTATAAACCTATGGAAGGGGGAGCTGGAGGGAGAAAAAGCAGAGCACAGAAAAGGTAAATGCAGAGCACAGAAAAGGTAAATGCTGAGGCTTATAATGCAGAGAAAAAATGCAGGATACCCATCATATAATGTACACTCCCCATACATTCATGTACACTCAGGAGTGTATAATGAGTGGCAATTATTCCTTATATAGTACTCCTTATTCTAAAAAGTCATCTGAAAGTGAAGTTAAATCATAAGGGAATCTGCCACCCGGTTTTAGATGCCCCATCTGAGAGCAGCATGATATAAGGGGTGAGACCCTGATTACAGTGATATCTCACGCTTTTTGCTGCTTACTGCTATTTTGATAAAATCAGTGTTTTATCTGCTGCAGCTCTAGTACTTCTCTGAATGCTGAGCTTTGTATAACCCCGCCCACACCACTGATCGGCAGCTTTCCTCCAGTCAGTGGTGGGGATGGGGTTATGCAGAGCACATGAATATGGAGGACTACCTAGTAGCAGGCTTACTAGTCCTCTAGTGATAATCTCCTGCTGATAAAACTGTGATTTTATAAAAACTACAGCAACCAGCCCAATAAATGACACATCGCTGGAATCAGGGTCTCTGCTCATACATTATGTTGCTGTCAGATTAGATAGCAAAAACCTGGTGACAGATTCACTTTAAGGGGGTTATCCTGTTTCAGACAACCCCTATTCCAACACAGCATTTTTTTTTTTTTTTTTAAGAAACAAACCGTGCTTCAAACCACATATCCAAGCCCTTTCCACTCCCTGCCAACGTCAACTCAAAAACATCTCCCGGATCCGTACATTCCTCAACGACAAATCTGCAAAAATACTAGTGCACGCCCTCATCATCTCCTGCCTTGATTACTGCAACCTCCTGCTCTGTGGCCTCCCCTCCAACACTCTTGCACCCCTCCAATCTATACTAAACTCTGCTACCTGACTAATCCACCTGTCCCCCCGCTGTTCCCCGGCCTCTCCTCTCTGTCAATCCCTGCACTGGCTCCCATTTACCCAGAGACTCCAGTTCAAAACCCTAACCATGGTTGCGCGCCCCCAGGGCCGTGGGGTACTCGGCAGCCGGGCCTCTAGATGCCGGTTGGCAGGGGATATCACGGTGGCTGGCCCGGTTCATGACCCAGGGCGGTCAGTGCAAAAAGGGGTTATTGTTAGAAAGTTCGTGACGCCACCTGTGGTGTCCTCTGAGGCAGATGTTAGGGCAGCAAGTGATAGGACTGCTCCCCACAGGTGGAGCAGGCCTCAGGGCAGTGTAAGATGAAGTGGTGGTTGGGCTGGGCATTGTAGTGCAGGGGGAACAATAGTGCCGCTGAAAGAATGGACTGAGGCAATGCAGTGCAGTCATCCAAGATTTTACTCACAGTTCTTAAGACACTTCACAGGTGCACTGTGCAGGTAAAGGCCTCCCTCGTCGCGCTGCGTTCACTGGGCAGGGGTTCAATCCTTCCTCAGGCAGTTTTGGAATACCTGGCAGAACCCCACTTTCTCGTGTTCCTATTTTGACCGTCTTCACACTGGTCCTTCTCCCTCCTGCTCTGCGCTGCCCACTCTCAATCCCGCTCGGGTGCTCTGAAGTCCTTCCAGTACGTCGGATCCTGGACCTACTTGACCCTCCTGGGGATTAGAATGCTGCAACGATCCCTCTGTCTTCTGACAGATGCGGGGCGTACGGGTGCCGTCCTGCACGCACTATACCCCCTGGGATCCTTTCTGTAGAACGGAGCCTACTCCCTGCTCCCCACCTGGGCCTCCTGACTTCACCCTACTTGTGGAGCAGATGTCCTAATGAGACTCTGCCCCCAGACTGTTCTTCTGTACTGACCCGAGCTGTTCTTCTGAACTGCTCCCTAGAACTGACCTAACTGAACTCTTCAGACTTGGGCCTCACTGGCTAGGCCCGCCTCTGGAGCAGAGCTCCTGCAGAGCCTCTGCTCCTCTCACTCTCCTCCTCTGACTGAACACACTCTCTAAGATGGCTTCCCTATTTATATCTCCTTCTACAAGTGCTTCCTCTAACTACTTCCTCCACCCACACCCACTACTGGTTCCCCCTACCTTTGGTTACCCCACTCCAGCCAGGGACAGGGCTCAGCAGAAAACACATTGCATCTTGCCCTTCCAGCCGGCCTGGAGCAGTGTAGTGTTGGATGCAGGTGTTTGGGGTTCCGAGCAGCACTCCCTCCTTACCTGAGAGAAGAGAGACACCACACCTCTGGTTGAAGTGCAGTACCTCTGTGGCGACTGAACCCTCAGGGGCGCCACAATGGTATACAAAGCCATTCACAACCTGTCTCCCCCATATATCTTGTGTTTCAATGTTTTTTATTGAAATTTTTTATAAACCTTCATACATCTCTGACCTAGTCTCCCAGTACTTACCTGCACGCAGCCTCCGATCCTCACAAGATCTCCTTTTCTACTCCCCTCTTGTCTCCTCTTCCCACAATCGCATACAAGATTTCTCCTGTGCATCCTCCCTACTCTGGAACTCTCTACCCCAACATATCAGACTCTCGCCTACCGTGGAAACCATCAAAAGGAACCTGAAGACCAATGCCCACCCACCCTGCTCCCTCTCTTTGGAGCACTCTGGAACGCCCGTTATGTCTGCAACAAGCTCCGTTTTGTCCACGACCTCTTTACCTCTCGTCATCTCTTTTTCCTGGGCATCACTGAGACATGGTTGACACCCTCCGACACTGCCTCCCCTGCTGCGCTGTGTTACGGTGGCCTCCACTTCACCCACACTCCTCGCCCTGGTAACAGACATGGTGAAGGAGTGGGTCTTCTCCTTTCTACCAAATGCACCTTTAGCCCTATCCCACCTCTACCCTCCCTTACTCTCCCTTCTTTTGAAGTCCACTCTGTCCTCATCTACTCTCCTTCCAATTAGCTGTCATATACCGACCTCCAGGCCCAGTCACTGCCTTTATTGACCAATTCTCCACCTGGCTTCTTTACTTTCTCTCTGCTGACATTGCACAATCATCATGGGCGATTTCAACATCCCCACTGACACTCGCCAGTCAACAGCATCCAAATTCCTGTCGCTTACTTCATCCTTTGGACTTACTCAGTGGTCCTCCTCAGCCACCCACACAGACAGACACACACTAGACCTCATCTTCTTCACCCAACTCTGCTCCCTATCTAACCTCACAACCTCCCCCCTACCCCTATCTGACCACCATCTACTCACTTTCTCATCCTTGTCCTCCTTACCTGTCACACATGTCCAGCAACTAGCACACCCCCTCAGAAATCTTGCATATCTAGACACTCACACACTCTCTGACTCTGTTCTACCACTGACATCCATATCTTTACTCCACGACACTGACAGCACCACTGCTTTCTACAATGCCACTCTTGCATCAGCTATTGACGCGGTCGCCCCTCTTGTGCATGGCAGAGCGCGATGAGTCAATAGGCAACCCTGGCACAACACCCTCACTAAACTGCTTCGGCAAGCGTCCAGGGTTGCGGAACGGCGTTGGAAGAAAACACATTCACAAGATGACTTCACTGCATTCAAACAACAACACTCGCATTCAAATCAGCCCTCGCCTCTGTTAAGCAGGCCTACTTCACAATCCTCATATCTTCCTTATCCTACAACCCCAAACAGTTATTCAACACTTTTAACTCTCTTCTCCGCCCACCACTGCCCCCTCCGACCTCCGTCATCTCTGCTGAGGAGTTTGCCACACACTTCAAAAACAAGATTGACCAAACACGGCAAATCTTTACTGTCCGACCACCACAACCCCTTTGTTTCCCAGACCATTGCCCTTCCCCCATAACCTCCCTTTCCAACATCATGGAAGGAGACCTCACTCGTCTCCTTTCCAAATCACACCTCACCACTTGTGCACTCGACCCCATCCCAGCCCCCCCAACCTCACCCCCACACTCATCCCATCCCTAACCCATCTTTTCAACCTATCACTAACTTCTGTTACCTTCCCCTCTGCCTTCAAACATTCCACAATCACTCCCATCCTCAAAAAGCCATCCCTCAACCCTACCGCCTTGTCCAGCTACCGCCCCATATCGCTTCTCCTATTTGCCTCCAAACTCCTTGAGCAACACGTTCACGCTGAACTTTCCTCTCACTTCTCATCTATCTCTCTCTTCAATAACCAGCAATCTGGTTTCTGCCCCCACCATTCAACCAAAACTGCTCTTACCAAAATTACTAATGACTTACTTACAGACAAAGCTAACAGACAATTCACTGTACTCCTTCTTCTTGACCTGTCCTCTGCCTTCGACACAGTTGACCACTGCCTCCTACTGCAGATCCTCTCTTCCTTTGGAGTCAAAGACCTTGCCCTATCCTGGATCTCCTCATGCCTTTCCAACCGCACATTTAGCGTCTCCCACTCCCACACTACCTCCTCATCCCGCCACCTCTCTATTGGAGTCCCTCAAGGTTCTGTCCTAGGACCCCTACTCTTCTCAATCTATACCCTTGGCCTGGGACAGCTCATAAAATCCTATGGCTTCCAGTACCATCTGTACGCTGATGACACCCAGATCTACCTCTCTGGCCCAGATGTCACCTATCTGCTGTCCAGAATTCCAGCATATCTATCAGCCATATCTTCCTTCTTCTCCTCTCGCTTCCTCAAGCTCTATGTGGACAAAACTGAACTCGTCATCTTTCTCCCAACTCGCATATCTTCCCCACCTGATCTTTATATCACAATAAATGACATCACACTTTCCCCTGTACTGGCAATCCGCTGCCTCGGAGTAACCCTTGACTCTGCCCTGTCCTTCAAACCCCAAATCCAGGCTCTTGCAACCTCCTATCACCTCCAGCTCAAAAATATTTCCAGAATCCGTCCTTTCCTCAACCCTCAATCTACTAAACTGCTTGTGCATGCCCTCATCATCTCCCACCTCGACTACTGCAACACCCTCCTCTGTGGCCTACCTGTTAACACTCTCGCACCCCTCCAGTCCATCCTCAACTCTGCTGCGCGACTGGTTCATCTCTCGCCTCGCTACTCCTCTGCTACCCCCCTTTGCAAGTCCCTTCACTGGCTCCCAATTGCCCAGCATATGCAGTCCAAACTACTAACACTGACCTTCAAAGCCATCCATAACCTTTCTCTTCCATACATCTCTGAACTAATCTCCTGATATATATTCCCTTACGAAATCTCCGGTCCTCCCAAGACCTCCTTCTCTCCTCCACACTTATTCATTCCTCACCCAATCGCCTCCAAGATTTCTCCCGAATATCCCCCATCCTAGGGAAATCTGTGCCCCAACATGTCTGATTAGCCTCCACATTTGGATCCTTCAGACGGAACCTGAAAATCCATCTCTTCAAACAAGCTTACAGCCTGCCATGACCTTGCTTGCTGCCACCTGAACAACGCCAGAGCTACTGCAACCCCCCAACCTACTGTCTTTCCCCATTCCTGTAGAATGTAAGCCTGCAAGGGCAGCGTCCTCTTCCCTCTGTACCAGCCTATCATTGTTAGTTTGTTTACTGTAAGTGCTATCTGTATTTTGTATGTAACCCCTTCTAATGTACAGCACCATGGAATCAATGGCGTTATATAAATAAATAATAATAGTGGCTGAAATTTTTGCCCATTCTTTCTTGCACACTCGCTCTAGCTCAGTGAGATTGGATGGAGGCGTCTGTGAGCAGCAATTTTCAAGTCTTGCTACAGATTCTCAAAGAGATTTAGATCTGGACTGTGACTGGGCCATTCACACACATGTATATGCTTTTATTTAGACCAGGGGTCCTCAACCTGTAGTTTGAGAGCCACATGTAGCTCGTGGGCCCGTGATGTGTGGCTCGTGGCTGTCTGCCAGCTTAGTGCATTAGCACCAGGTGTAGCAAACTGCTATTGAGAGTAGATCTCTAGATGGTGACTTTTGTGTGTATCCCTGTACAGAAGAGCAGATCTGAATGGGGGTAAGATAGGAAGCTCTGGAGCTTGGCATATTGCCCTGGTGTGATTTCAGTGGAAAAGCTTTGGCTGTCATTATATTGGTAATAGGGGTTCTGGGTGTCACTACTGTGAGTGGGGCAGGAGCTGGATGTGACTCGCAACCCTCTTTCATAGCTGAATGTGGCTATCAAGGTCAGAAAGGTTGGGGACCTCTAATCTAGACCATTCCACTGTATCTCTGGCAGTATGTTTAGGGTCGTTGTTCTGCTGGAAAGTGAACCTACACCCCAGTCTCAAGTCTTTTGCAGCCTCTAACAGGTTTTCCTCCAGGATTTCCCTCCATCTTCCCATCAACTCTGACCAGCTTCCTTGTCTCTGCTGAAGAAAAGCATCCCCACAGCTTGATGTTGTCACCACCATATTTGACGGTGGGGGTGTTTTTTTTAGGATGATGTGTACTGTTAGTTTTCCACCACACATAACATTTTCTTTTTAGCCCAAAAACTTCTACTTTGGTCTCATCTGAGCAGAACACCTTTTTCCACGTGCTAGCTGTGTCTCCTACATGGCTTTTTGTAATAAGCAATATGAAAGCATCAAAATGTGATCAAATAAGCCCAAATATAAAGAATAAGAGCCACAACAGACCACATACCACAAAGTATGTACAGTACCTAGTCACAGATCTACATAAGCGTACACAAATGAACGCTGAATTACCAAAGTCAATAAAGATAAGGAAAAAATATGGTAGTATAGAGGTAAACAAAAAATAGAAAAAATAGCCAGGGGTCACTGAGCTCACATACCGACACAAACAGTGTATGGCAAGGTGGGAGAAAAGAGAGGGTCTAGCATGTCCCTATGGTAGCTGGACTCAACTAGCCCTACCTACCGCGGAGGTTGGCACCCTAAGGGAAACGAGAATGGCGCCCCCACTCGTCGACGGCTGACCCTCGCTAAGATAACCCTGATTGGCCCTCTTACTATAAAAAAGAGTAGAAGGATAGTTGTTCATTTAAACCTGAGGGTTGTGTTGTCCTGTGCCAGAAAATCCACTTGCATTCTTTTTGTAGGATTTTCTGGTCCCAATTACCACCTCTGACTGAGGGTGCAATCCTGTCAATTCCCATAAACTGAATGAAGTTAACATCATCCCCATGACTGATATTAATGTGATTCGATATCGGGGTGTCACGTTTGTTTACAATATCACGGACATGTTCTCTTATCCTTCTTCTAAATTCCCGTCTAGTCTTGCCCACATATTCTATTCCAATGTAGCTTTATAAATCACTCCTGTTGTGCGACAGTTGATAAAATGACGTATAGCATACTCTTTCCCAGTCACATTCCCTACCAAGGATCTGCCCTTTATCACGGATTTACATGCGCAGCAATTGCCACAACTGTAGCATCCCTTTGTCTTGTTACCCAACCATGATGGATCTGATGTCTCTTTGAAAAAACTATGAACCAACCTGTCCTTGAGCGATCTGCCTTTACGAAAGGTAATCTGAGGAAAGGGACCTACCGTATCTTTGATGTCTGCATCCATAAGTAAGATCGTCCAGTGGCGTTTCAAAATCTCTCTGACTCCCTTGGCCCCACTGGAGAAGGTAGTAATGAACCTTGAAATCTCCTCCTTTTCTTTCATAACCTTTGGGGTCAACAAAGTCTTTCGATCTCTAGATAGTGAGTCATTATAGGCCTCAGCAAGTATGTATTCAGGATAGCCTCTCTCAACAAAACGTCCACGTAAATCATGGGCCTGTTTCTTAAAAGTACTGAGATCAGAGCAATTCCTGCTTATCCTTAAATATTGTCCTTTTGGAATTTCTCTCTTAAGAGGGCCAGGATGACTACTCTCTCATCTCAAGAGAGAGTTTGTAGCCGTTGGTTTCCTATAGTTACTAGTGCTCAATTCACCAGTGTTATTTCTCTGAACACAGACATCAAGAAACGGTAGTTTGTTATAATTGCATTCATGTGTGAATCTTAAACCAATGTTGTTCACATTAAGTTGTGTAACGAAATCACCAAACGAAGATTCCGATCCCCTCCAGATAACAAAAATGTCGTCAATGTAGCGGAGCCAAACAATGACTTTGTCACTCTGAGGGATGGCTGGTTCACAAAAGACCATAGTTTCCTCCCACCAGCCCAGGAAAAAGTTAGCAAACGAGGGGGCACAAGGGCTCCCCATCGCGGTACCCCTGAGCTGGTGGAAGTACTTCCTGTCAAAAAGAAAAAAAATATTTTTGAGACAAAATTCCAGAGGACGCAAGACAAAGGTATTGTGTCTATGAAACTGACGACCTCTAGTGCTCAAATAGTGGTTAACTGCTTGTAATCCCAATGCATGAGGAATGGAGGTATAAAGTGCTTCCACATCAATGCTGCACAACAACATATCAGGTTCCAAACAAATTCCATCTAATTTACTCAAAAGGTCCGTTGTGTCATTGTGTACGAGCTCAGTGACCCCACAAATGGCTTAAGTATACAATCAAGGTAAACACCCAATTTTTGTGTTAGACTGTCGGTCCCTGCCACTATAGGTCTACCCTTTAAGGGATTAAACCCTTTATGAATTTTGGGTAAACAATAAAAAGTGGCCATGATCGGAAATTGTGGATAGAGAAATTCTCTTTCTTTACTATCCAGGACCCCAGTAGCAACCCCTTCATCAACAAGAAGCTTCAGCTCCCTTAAGAGACCGTTGGTGGGATTAGTGGTTACAACCTCGTAACTAGTGTGGTCATTCAATAATGTCAGATATAGGTTCTTATATTCACAAGTATTCATTACCACTATATTCCCACCTTTGTCAGACTGCTTGATGGTTATACTGGTGTCACTCTCAAGATTGCAAAGACTCTGCATTTCAAGCCTAGTCAAATTGTTTTTAGAAAAAGGTTTTTTACAAGGTAAATCCATAATGTCCAGAGTAGCGAGATCAAGGAAAACTTCAATGGATCCAGGATCACCAGACACCGGAGGCATATTTCTACTTTTATTTTTAAGGGGGGTAAAAGGACCATTCCCATGGTTCAGCCACTAAAGCATATCCAACGAATGGGGGCATGATTATAGGCACTTTACTCCCCTGATGATCAAAGGGAAACGCGTCGGGAGCCTACCTGCGTTGAGACTGCATACCCATCATTAACCGGTTCCCGACCGCCCACTGTACATAAACGTCGGCGCTGCCTGGGCTCTGTGCAGCGCCGACGTTTAAAAACGGTGGGTGGTCCTGCAGCGCTCAGGACCCCCAGGGTCCTGCTAGCGCTGCGGCACCGGTTCAGAGCGATAGCTCTGACATGTGGCATCATGGGGACCTGATTGGATCAGGTCCCCATGATGTTAACCTGTTCCTATCTTCTAGATGCCGCGATCCATAGCGATCGCGGCATTTAAAAGATAGTGACAGCCGGTGGTCGGCGATCGGGACCCCCCACATACCAGCCAGCGGCGGGGATCCCGGTGCTGTGACCTCTGACATCATGGAGACCTGATTGGCTCAGGTCTCGATGTCAGCGTCACACCAGCCAATCAGAGAGATCACCAGGGAAGTTTGTTTTAGCAACAAACTTTCCCGGGCGATCTGCCTGATAAATACATTGTTTCTCCTCCGATCTCAGTGAAAGAGCAGAGGAGAAACACTGTGACAAGAGCTGTCAGCCTTGCCACAGTAAAAGTGAAAAAAATAAAATAAAAAAAGTAAGAGTTAGGGTTAGTCAGTCCTGTCAGATCAGTCAGTCAGTCCAGTCAGTCAGTCCTGTCAGATCAGTCAGTCAGATCTGTCAGTCAGTCCAGTCAGATCTGTCAGTCAGTCAGTCCTGTCAGATCTGTCAGTCAGTCAGTCCTGTCAGATCAGTCAGTCCTGTCAGTCCTGTCAGATCAGTCCAGTCAGTCAGTCCTGTCAGATCAGTCCAGTCAGTCAGTCCTGTCAGATCAGTCCAGTCAGTCCTGTCATATCTGTCAGTCAGTCAGTCCTGTCAGATCTGTCAGTCAGTCAGTCCTGTCAGTCCTGTCAGATCAGTCCAGTCAGTCCTGTCAGATCAGTCAGTCAGTCCTGTCAGATCAGTCAGTCAGTCCTGTCAGATCAGTCAGTCCTGTCAGATCAGTCAGTCTTGTCAGTCCAGTCCGGTCAGTCCAGTCCGGTCCCGTCCTTACAGTCCGGTCCGTTCAGTACAGCATATTGTCGTGCAAACAAATTTATATGCATCCCAATTCATAAGCCAGAATCCCCGATCTTACTATGCTAGGGCAAATTTATGGACACCAACTAATGTCCCGGAAATAAAAAAATTTTTAGGACTTACATTTGCCATGGGGCTTGTTAAAAACCGAGCATTCGATCCTACTGGTCCAACCACCCTGTTAAAGCCACCCCTATGTTTTCAGTCGTTCTTCCTAGGACCCGTTATGAAATGCTCATGCGGTTTTGGCATTTTAACGACAATAGTCAATGCCTGCCCAGAAATGCCCCAGAACATGACAGGTTATATAAAATTAGACCCATCATTGAAAATTTGTCAGAAAAATTCTTAAGCCTCTACACCCCAACACAAAATATTTCTATAGATGAGTCCCTTGTAAAAATTCAAAGGAAGACTGCACCTCAAGCAATTTATCCCATCTAAAAGGGCAAGGTTTGGAATAAAGCTCTATAAAATGTGCGAAAGTTCAACCGGATACACATCCGCTTTTCGCATATATGAGGGGAAAGATAGCCAACTAAACCCACCAGGATGCCCTACTTATCTGGGGACATCTGGAAAAATTGTTTGGGAGCTGATAAGTCCATTTTTTCAAAAAGGCTACAATCTATATGTGGACAATTATTACACCAGCATACCCCTATTTAAAAGTCTGGTTGAACACAACATCGGGGCTTGTGGGACCATCCGTAAAAACCGTCAGGGGTTTCCACAACCATTGGTCAACCAAAAGTTTGAAAAGGGGCAGCCAGGGGCTGTACGCAACGGAGAGCTGCTTGCCCTGAAATATAGGGATAAGAGGGATATTTTTGTCCTCAGCTTGATCCACACAGATGCCACAAGGGCCACTGTAGAACTAGGATCCACCACTCCGAAGCAAAAACCTGTGTCAGTCATTGACTACAACAAACACAAGGGGGGTGTGGACCTTGCAGACCAGGTTCTACAGCCATACCAGGTATCAAGAAAGTCCTATACCTGGTATAAAAAGTTGGTTATTTATTTGTTTCAGGTGGCCACATACAATTCTTTTGTGTTGTACAAAAAAGCAGGAAATTCAGATCCTTTTCTTGATCATCAAGAAAAGGTAATTGAAAATCTTGTCTTTCAAAGTGTTAGCCCCGCTCATCCATTAGAATCTGAGGAAGTGAAAAGACTCACTGAGCGACATTTTATTGCACTTATTCTAGCAACGGAAACAAGAAGGAACCCCCAGAAAAGATGTCGTGTATGTACTAAGAGAGGAATGAGGCGTGATACCCGCTACTATTGCCCACAATGCCCATCATTGCCAGCCTTATGCGTCACTGACTGCTTTAAAATCTTCCACACAGAACCACGTTTTTAAACTGTAAAAATGTATCCCATTTTGTCATTCAAACATTTGGTTCATTTAGTGAATGACACATTCGAGTAGAGCTCACTTAATTTCCAGGGGGGGTTCTCCAGAATCTAAACCTTCCATTACGTGCTTGTTCCTGGAAATCATCCATTGAGTTAAAATGGTCACTAAACCCATAGATGAATTCCCAGAGGGGTGTCATTTCCAAAATGGGGTCACTTCAGGAGGGATTCTTTAGCTCTGGTACTCTGAAAAGTGCCAGAACAGCATAATCCCCCCTGAAGTGACCCCATTATGGAAATGACACCTCTGTGGGAATTCATCTATGGGTTTAGTGACCATTTACCTATCTACTTATTTTCCCACCACTAGATTAATTTATACAGAGGAGTAGATTGTAAAATTCGGTCATTTGTTGTGGGTTTCCTCTGTTTAGGCACCTCAGGGGCTCTCCAAATGCAACATTGGGTCTGCTATCCATTCCAGTCAAATTTCCATTCCAAAAGTCAAATGTCCATTTTTTCTGGCTGCCCTTGTGAAAATTAAAAATTTGAGGCTAAAGTAGCAGTTTTGTGTTAAAAATGTGTTTTTTTATTTTCACACTTCAACATTATAAAATTCTGTGAAGCCCCTGGGGGTTCAAGGTGCTCACCACACATCTAGATAAGTTCCTTGAGGGGTCTAGTTTCCAAAATGGGGTCACTTGTTGGGGGTTTCCTCTGTTTAGTCACCTCAGGGGCTCTCCAAATGCAACATGGCGTCCGCTATCGATTCCAGTCAAATTTCTATTCCAAAAGTCAAATGGCGCTCCTTACCTTCCGAGCCATGCCGTGCGCCCAAACAGTGGTTTTGCACCACATATGGGGTATCAGCATGCTCAGGAGAAATTGCACAACACATTTTGGGGCCCATTTTTTCTGGCTGCCCGTGTGAAAATTAAAAATTTGAGGCTAAATTAGCAGTTTTGTGTTAAAAATGTGTTTTTTTATTTTCACACTTCAACATTATAAAATTCTGTGAAGCCCCTGGGGGTTCAAGGTGCTCACCACACATCTAGATAAGTTCCTTGAGGGGTTTAGTTTCCAAAATGGGGTCACTTGTTGGGGGTTTCCTCTGTTTAGGCACCTCAGGGGCTCTCCAAATGCAACATGGCGTCCGCTATCGATTCCAGTTAAATTTCCATTCCAAAAGTCAAATGGCGCTCCTTACCTTCCGAGCCATGCCGTGCGCCCAAACAGTGGTTTTGCACCACATATGGGGTATCAGCGTGCTCAGGAGAGATTGCACAACACATTTTGGGGTCCATTTTTTCTGGCTGCCCTTGTGAAAATTAAAAATTTGAGGTTAAAGTAGCAGTTTTGTGAAAAAAAGTTAAATGTTCATTGTTTTCTTCCACATTCCAAAAATTCCTGTGAAGCACCTGAAGGGTTAATAAACTTCTTGAATGTGGTTTTGAGCACCTTGAGGGGTGCAGTTTTTAGAATGGTATCACTTTGGGGTATTTTCTGTCATAAAGGCTCCTCAAAGTCACTTCAAATAAGATGTGGTCCCTAAAAAAATGTTTTTGTAAATTTTGTTGTAAAAATGAGAAATCGCTGGTCAACTTTTAACCCTTATAGCTTCCTAACAAAAAAAAAATTTTGTCCCAAAATTGTGCTGATGTGAAGTAGACATGTGGGAAATGTTATTTATTAACTCTTTTGTGTGACATATCTCTCTGATTAAAGGGCATGAAAATTCAAAGTTTGAAAATTGCAAAATTTTAAAAATTTTCGCCAAATTTCCAATTTTTTCACAAATAAACGCAAGTGATATCGAAGAAATTTTACCACTATCATGAAGTACAATATGTCACGAAAAAACAGTCTCAGAATCAGGGGAATCCGTTGAAGCGTTCCGGAGTAATTACCTCATAAAGTGACAGTGGTCAGAATTGAAAAAATTGGCCCGGTCACGAAGGCAAAAACAGGCTCTGGGGCGAAGTGGTTAATGGAGGATCAGATAAGTTGAAACATTTCCTCTATGATTATATAATAATGTTTAATGCCACAAATTAGTTTATTCAGTTGAGGATATAATGAATACATTTGTGCTGTTGTTGTTGTTCTATATGGTTGGCTGAGTAGCTTTATACATTTACTAGCATATACCTTTCCCATACGCTGTGTATTGTATCTACATCAATACCTTATCTTATTTGGCTGAATTATGGATGGGAAATAGCTAGAGAGGACACGGTTGTTTGGTGGACTATACCAGCCAGATTATCTTTGTTAGTATTCATCATTTACCTGAGAAATCAGTTCCTCAAAGGTCTTGTATGACATATTTTTTTATATAGGAACATCATCAGGATAAGGATAAGTTTCCTATTGTGTCGTAATATTATTGTACTTTGGTACTTCTTGTACTTATGCATGCACCTTGCACCTTTTTGAACCTTTTTTTAAAATAATACTGAATAAAAGGTTATGTTTTACCCTCTTGCTATTTATTATTATAACTAACTGGGTACCACTTTTTTGCTATTTATGGCTTTTTGTAAACTGCAGACGTGACTTCTTATGCCATGCTTTCTTCTTGCCAGTCTTCCATAAAGGGCAGATTTGTGGATTATATGACTAATAGTTGTCCTGTTGACAGAATCGCACACCTGAGCTGTGGATTCCTGCAGCTCCTTCAGAGTGACCATGGACCTCTTGACTGCTTCCTTAAGTAGTGCTCTCCTTGCTTGGGTTGTCACTTTGGCTGGACGGCCATATCTTGGTGCGTTTGTGACTCGCCCCCTGGGCCGTGGGGTACCCGGAACCGGGCTTCTGTACGATGCTGGGGGTAGTAGTGGCAGCCCGATCCCGTGGCTCAGGGTGGTCAGACCAAATTGTGTGGCAGTCTATTTATCAGTGTTTTGTGAATGTCCGACTACGCCACCCATGGATTGCGGTCAGAGATAACCGCCGCTGCGAGGCAGACCGCTGAGGCTGATGTTGATGTGCAGCACAGGGGTAGGATAACTCCCCACGGGAGTTAACTCCTCGGTTCATGTTCCCATGGTAGATGGCGAGCAATGGTCTTCAGGCAGCTGAAACAATTCACAAAAATAAAAATACATCAGCTCTAAAGCGCACGGCTGCTCCATGGTCAGTAATGTCGCCTTACTGCACTGAAGTGGTGCAGACATACACAGTATATAGTGGGTGTACATATCCAGGCACAACCTAGAAGGAGGTAGATACAGTACATTTTACTTATCTCCTGAACTCTGTGTAACATTAAAATATTAGTTCATAATTATTCAATTATGTTGCAGCCATATAAAAGCTTGTACAATTTATAAGGTCAATGTTGACTTATGGGATTGCTACTTACAAGAGTCAGAGACCATTTGTGCTTCCTCTGTGAAGAGGCTCTCTGCATATTTTATTTCCCAAGGAGCATTGCCTGGTTTATAAGTCTCCCTACTCCACCTCAGTGGTCTCATTAAAGGGAATCTGTCACCAGATCTTTTGCTACTTAATCTGAGTGCAACATACTGTAGAGACAGAGACCCTGATTCCAGCCATGTGTCACTTACTGGGCTATTTGGTGTAGTGTTATTATTATTTATTATTATAGCACCATTTATTCCATGGCACTTTACATGTGAAAAAGGGGTATACATAGCAAAAATAATTACAATAATCTTGAACAAAATGTGACGGCGACTGGTACAGGAGGAGAGAGGACCCTGCCCGCGAGGGCTCACAATCTACAAGGGATGGTTGGGATACAGTAGGTGAGGGTAGAGCTGGTCGTGCAGCGGTATGGTGGAGTGAGGGCTACTGCAGGTTGTAGGCTTGTAGGCTTCCACGGTAGGTGAGAGTCTGATGTGTTGAGGTAGAGAGTTCCAGAGTAGGAGGGATGCACAGGAGGAATCTTGCATGCAATTGTGGGAAGAAGAGATAAGAGGGGAGTAGAGAAGTAGATCTTGTGAGGATCGGAGGTTGCGTGCAGGCCAGTACCAGGAGACTAGGTCACAGATGTAAGGAGGAGACAGGTTGTGGATGGTTTTGTATACCAAGGTTAGGGTTTTGAACTGGAGTCTCTGGGCAATGGGGAGCCAGTGAAGAGATTGACAGAGGGGACAAGCCGGGGACTAGTGGGGTGACAGGTGGATTAGTCGGCCAGCACAGTTTAGGATGGATTGGAGGGGTGCGAGAGTTGTAGAAAGGAGGCCACAAAGCAGAAGGTTGCAGTAGTTGAGGCGGGAGATGATGAGGGCGTGCACTAGTGTTTTTGCAGATTTATGGTTGAGTAATGTGCGGATCCGGGAGATATTTTTGCGTTGGAGTCGGCAGGAAGTGAAAAGGGCATGGGGATATGTGGTTTGAAGGAGAGATTAGAGTCCAGGGTTACCCAAAGGCAGCGAGCTTGTGGGACTGGGGAGAGTGGACAGCCATTGACGTTGATAGATAGGTCAGATGAGGGGGTTGAGTGAGATGGGGGAAAGATGATGAATTCTGTTTTATCCATGTTAAGTTTTAGAAATCTATCAGAAAAGAAGGATGAAATAGCAGATCAACATTGTGGGATTCTGGTTAGTAGGAAGGAGATATGGGGTCCAGAGAGGTAGATCTGTGTGTCATCAGCATAGAGGTGATACTGAAAGCCGTGAGACTATGAGCTGTCCCAGGACAAAAGGTGTAAATTGAGGTGTAAATTCATATTCATGAGCCACACAACTGATTGGCAGCTTTCTCCCTATGCACAGTGTACATAGAAAGCAGCCAATCAGTGGTGTGGGCAGGGTTATAAAGAGGTCTGCATTCAGAGAACTGGTAGATCCGAAGCAGAAAAAATAATGCTATTCTCAAAATGACAGCAAGGAGACCAGTAAGTGACACAACACTAGAATCAGGGTCTCTGCCCCTATATTATGCTGCTCTCAGATGGTGTAGCAAAAAACCTAGCGACAGATTCCTTTGAAGGTTGTAAGGTGATTACACGCGTGTCCTGGTGCTGAGTTGCTGCATAAGTCAGATTTATATCGGAATTGAAATGTACTCTAAAATGTGTCAATTTCACAATATAGCAGATCCAATGATGTTACAGTATCAGAAATGACTCTTATTTATTATCTATAGGTAACTCACCCCCTGCCCTGGTTCCAAAGAGGCGCCTACATGGCAAGGGACCTGAGAAGGCTGAATGAGTTTTATCAAGTTCCTTTACGGAGACCAAGTGATGTCTTTAATGTTATGATTAATGAAGGTTAGTATTTCCTGTGTCTGAGAAGGAATAGGAGGGTAGGATGGCCGTGTGGTGCAAAATAGGGACTGCAAAACCACCATTTACCCATATACTTATATCCTATGTATCATGTAACATCACCTTTCCTGGGTGAGGACTATGTTATAAGTGTGGTGAGCCGGCAGCATGTGAACGCTATACTCACCTAAACATTGCTACAGAGCAAGGACCCCTTCATAGCAGCGATGTCCCCCAATAGCAGTGGCCCCGTTCAGCAGGATAATGCCTTTACCACTCTGCAAAAACTACTCAAGAACATTTTGAAAAACCTGTCAAAAAGCCAAAGAATAAATGTTAGTTCCGTTCTTGGACACAGTTCAGGTCTTTGAATTATTTGGACTTTATTTATTATTATCCTAAGTCATATTGCACGACTCGTTAAAGGGTTGATTGTGACTTGTAGGATTGCTGCTTCCAATAGGTGGCGCTATAGAGTTCAAGTCCTCTTTTTCTCTGAAGAGGCAATTTGCATATTGGCCTTTACAGGGAGCCTTTCAGCCATGCGGTTTGTGACTACTGCTCAGATGTCACATCCAGAGTTCCTCGAGGAGGTCTCCAGGAAGTTGTGGATGCGGATCTGCTCTGAGGTTGCTGTTACATTGTGAGCTATAGTATTCTTTCCATTAGCTTCTGATAACTGTACTTTTTGTTCCATAATATTACTTGGTAAAGGACAAGGAACACAGATCTAGTTATTTATTCTTCCACTGTGGGGTAAACTACAGATGTGGCATATCGCACATAGCACAGTGAGAAAAGTCCACACCTAGCTTGACATGTTTAGTGGCTTTTGATGTGTTACGTGTCCATTTACAGTTTCTGCATCAGGATATTTTTCGGCATCATGGTGTAGTTACCATTTCATGATTTAGGTTAGATAATAATACATCTGTATTAAATTGCAACACCAAGAAGGAAAAATTATGGAATTAATTACATCGTATGATCGATAGACATGTTAATGATATGCAAATGATGAAAAATTGTAAGCTTGTTGGTCCAAGCGTGCTACCATGTCTAGCATCATCTCCAGACTTGTCTCCCATTGAGCGCATTTGTGATGTCATTGGCTGGCAATTACATGGGGAGCTGCCAGCAGCGGATCTTGATGATTTGCCAAAGTGACAGAACATTCCTTAAACAACCAATAATAACCTAATTGAAAGCAGACAAAGCATACAAGTGTAGGGACTTCTGTGCATGGCTCTTTCATAGTCCATATTGAATAAATTGAGAGGTTTTAAATCATTTGTTTCCATTTTTTTTTTCATCATTTGCATATCATTGACATGTCAATCCATCCTGTGATTTCCATAATGGTTTCATTGTTCCAGAGTTTCATTGTTGCATCTATAGAAACTGGAAACAAATTTATAATGAGCCAAATCTTGCAATACATTATTTTCTCCCTTCTTAAAAAAATGGACCAATTTTTTTTAGAATTGTTAAATCTTTGAATAGTCTGAAAATGAAGCATTTGTTTTTAATCCATTTTCATGCATTCAGTGTTCTTAGAGAGGTTTTCTGGTCTAAAATTACAAGTCTGCAGTCACTCTATGTGACTGCAGACTAGTGAATAGTAACATCGCATGCACTGCGCACTGTAAGGATTCTCCGGTGCCGACACAGAGCGAGCAGTCGCTCCTAGCCACATATTGCGACTAGACTGTTTCTGGCCTTGTTCAATGCAAGTATGCTAAGCGAGGCTTCCACGTCTAGTCGGAATGTGGACGGGGGTGTGCGTAACGCATACTTGGAGTGACATGACTGCTGTTTCCAGCACGGACACCGGCGAATCCTCATAGAGCGCTGTGCACACGATGTGGGGATTCCCAGGTCTGCAGTCACATAAGTGACTGCAGATATTGTAGCTTAAGACCGGACAACCACTTTAATATTATGGTCTCTTGTGAATTGTTTTATCTCTTATTTACCTGTGATTTCTTCTTCCAGGATGAAGACATTTCACAACCAGAGAGCTAGGCCCGGATTGGCAATGTTCTAAAGCGGGCAGATGCCCGGTGGCTCAGTACTACAGAGTGGGCTGGTAGCCCTTTAAAAGTCTCACCAAAGGCCCGGTGTGCGCGCGCGGCCGCGTGCCCTTTCACTTCTACACACTGGCAAGGGCCGCTGCGGCCCCTGTGAGAGCGTGCACGCCGTGGCAGCGGCCCTGCCAGTCAGTGAGTGCGTGAGTGCGTCACTTGTCAGTGTGTGCAAGCAAGAGAGCGTGCGGCCTCGCGCGCACAATGGGCCTTCAACCAAAGGTTTCAAAGGGCCACCGCGGCGCGCACAAGCCTGTACCAGCGTCAGACCACCATTTTTATGGTTCCGAATCCTGCTTCAATCACCAGCCCCAGCCAGGGATCCACTCTTCTCCACACCTAACGATGGACCCTCTTAAGCTTTTCATCCTACCCCCTTCTCAGGGATCTGAGTGAGTCCCAATATGGAAAGTTTTATGTATATACAGCAGTTGCAGTATCACCTGTAGACTGTATATAGACTACTGTATATACAATATATAGGTGATACGGTGACTGCTGTGTATACAATATATATATGTGATACTGTGACTGCTGTATATATATTATATTACATAGCTGATACTGTGATTATATACAACAGTCCCAGTATCACCTATATATTATATACACTGTGTTCCAAATTATTATGCAAATAATATTTTCTCAGATTTTCCCAAATTACCTATAAGAATTGCAGTCATTGTAATTTTCCAGTCAAATAACTATTAGAGTACAATTGAAAGGTTTTTGTACAAACTGCCTATGATAACAGTATATTTTTAAAAAAATAAAAAACTCAAACAGCACTCAAAATGCATGTTCCAAATTATTATGCACAGCAGAGTTTTCAACCTTTTCATTTTAATAAAGAACAAAAAAATGGTCATTTTTGAAATTATAAGCATTAGCAGGTTATTACAAACTGAAATCAAACAGTTTTCAACTCAAAACTTTATTCTAGGTGATGTTACATTTGCACATAGGACCCCTTGTTCGAAAGGAGCTTCTGAACTCTCTCGTCCATTGAATGTGTCAGGTTTTGGATGGTTTCTGCTTCAATTGTTTTGCATGAGGACAGAATACCCTCCCAGAGCTGTTGCTTAGATGTGAACTGCCTCCCGCCATCATAGACACTCCTTTTGATGATGCTCCAGAGGTTCTCAATGGGGTTGAGGTCAGGGGAGCATGGGTGCCACATCATAAGTTTGTCCCCTTTTATGCCCATAGCAGCCAGAGATGCAGATGTGTTATGTGCAGCATGATTATTAGGAAACTTCATTTCCTTTGACAAAATGGGTCAGAAGAGAGAGTTGACGGGCTCTGAAAAGTCCAAAATTGTGAGATGTCTTGCAGAGGGATGCAGCAGTCTTGAAATTTCCAAACTTTTGAAGCGTGATCACCGAACAATCAAGCGTTTCATGGCAAATAGCCAACAGGGTCGCAAGAAGCGTGTTGGCCAAAAAAGGCGCAAAATAACTGCCCATGAATTGAGGAAAATCAAGCGTGAAGACGCCAAGATGCCATTCGCCACCAGCTTTGCCATATTTCAGGGCTGCAACGTTACTGGAGTATCAAAAAGCACAAGGTGTGCGATTCCTCAAGGTAAGGAAGGCTGAAAAACGACCACCTTTGAACAAGAAACATAAGATAAAAAGTCAAGCATGGGCCAAGAAATATCTTAAGACTGATTTTTCAAAGGTTTTATGGACTGATGAAATGAGAGTGACTCTTGATGGGCCAGATGGATGGGCCAGAGGCTGGATCAGTAAAGGGCAGAGAGCTCCACTCCGACTCAGACGCCAGCAAGGTGGAGGTGGGGTACTGGTATGGGCTGGTATAATCAAAGATGAACTTATGGGACCTTTTCGGGTTGAGCATGGAGTGAAGCTCAACTCCCAGACCTACTGCCAGTTTCTGGAAGACAACTTCTTCATGCAGTAGTACAGGAAGAAGTCGGTATCGTTAAAAAAAAAACATGATTTTCATGCAGGACAATGCTCCATTGCATGCACCCAACTACTCCGCAGCGTGGCTGGCCAGTAAAGGTCTAAAAGAAGAAAAAATAATGACATGGTCCCCTTGTACACCTGATCTGAACCCCATAGAGAACCACTTTTCAGTTTTTAATTTATTAAAAAAGTTTCAAATATCCAATAAATTTCATTCCCACTTGTTGTTGATTCTTCCCCAAAAAATTAGAATTTTATATCTTTATGTTTGAAGCCAGAAATGTGGCAAAAGGTAGAAAAGTTCAAGGGGGCCAAATACTTTCCCAAGGCACTGTATAGTGTACAGGTGTTTAAATAGTATGGTGCTGTGTATATAGTGTGGAACCACACTATATACACAGCACACCGCTCCAATGTATATTACCTAACACAGTATATATTGTGGAGCTATGCATGTCGTGCATACTTCCGCTGTCCTGTATACATGAAACATTGCCACATGGGCTAATAAAGTGTCCTCCATTTATTTCACAATTAATCGGAGTGCTGCATATTTATATCTATATATATATAATCGTCTTATCCCGTCTGTCTGTCTGTCTGTCCTGGAAATCCCGCGTCGCTCATTGGTCCGGCAGCGGCCAATCAGCGCCGTGGGATTTCTGAAAAAAGATGGCGGCCGTTAGCGGCTCATCTGCGGGACGGAGATGACCGGCGCGAGGCGCTCATCTCCCGGCCGGTAGCAGCAGAAGGACCGCCGGCGCCACTGACCTCCATGCAGAAGGGAGGACCGGGGAGCGGCGCTGTGGGTCGGGATACTTCTGCTGCGAGCAGTCGCTCATCTCTCGGCTTCTCGCAGCGGAAGTAGCCGCACAGGCAGTGGCGCTCCCCGGTCCTCACCAATACGATTCCGCTCCCCGGTCCTCACAATACGATTCGATGATTCGTCGCGGTCTGCGGCCGCGACCAATCACTGATCTTGCCGCAAAAGTTAAACACCGCTGTGCTGATTGGTCGCGGACGCTGCCCGCGACCAATCACCGATTTGGGCGCCACATTTAAATACTGCTGTGCTGATTGGTCGCGGACGCTGCCCGCGACCAATCACCGATTTGGGCGCCACATTTAAATAGCGGCCGCGACCAATCACCGATCTTACAGACACATTTAAACACCGCTGTACTGATTGGTCGCGGACGCTATTCAAATGTGGCGCACAAATCGGTGATTGGTCGCGGGCAGCGTCCGTGACCAATCAGCACAGCAGTGTTTAAATGTTGCGCCAAGATCGGTGATTGGTCGCGCCCGCTATTTAAATTTGGCGCCCAAATCGGTGATTGGTCGCGGGCAGCGCCCGCGAACAATCAGCGATTTTGAACACAAATGTCCGGTCCTTAGTAACATCATGCGGCTACTGTCGGGAGATCAGCGGCTAGCATGTCCAGGGAGGACTGGGGAGCGGCGCTGCGGGTCGGGATACTTCTGCTGCGAGCAGTCGCTCATCTCCCGGCTTCTCGGAGCGGAAGTAGCCGCACAGGCAGCCCCTCCCCGGTCCTCACTAATACAATTCGCTGATTGGTCGCGCCCTCCTTCCGTGACCAATCAGAGATTTTAACGCTAAATTCAAACACGATGTCCGCTCCTTAGTAACACGGCGCGCGAGATTTAAAACCCGCTTCTATGATTGGTCGCGGACGCCGCCAGCGACCAATCACAGATTTTCGCGCCAAATTTAAACACGCTCTCTGGCCAATTACCGCAACATTTCAAATAGCTACGCCACCTTTGGAAGCTAGCAGGGCTAACTCCGCCCATGTGGTCATGTGACTCACAAACTGCTCATAACGTACTGAGCAGGTTTTCTCAGTCACACTGTGCGAGTGACTTCAGCCACACTGTGCGAGTGACTTCAGCCACACTGTGCACGGGACTTCAGCCACACTGTGCACGGGACTTCAGCCACACTGTGCACGGGACTTCAGCCACACTGTGCACGGGACTTCAGCCACACTGTGCACGGGACTTCAGCCACACTGTGCACGGGACTTCAGCCACACTGTGCACGGGACTTCAGCCACACTGTGCGAGGGACTTCAGCCACACTGTGCGAGGGACTTCAGCCACACTGTGCGAGGGACTTCAGCCACACTGTGCGAGGGACTTCAGCCACACTGTGCGAGGGACTTCAGCCACACTGTGCGAGGGACTTCAGCCACACTGTGCGAGGGACTTCAGCCACACTGTGCGAGGGACTTCAGCCACACTGTGCGAGGGACTTCAGTCACACTGTGCGAGGGACTTCAGTCACACTGTGCGAGGGACTTCAGTCAGGTTTACTGAACACGTTCTGCCAGTGACAGCGCGCTGAAGAGATACTTCTTTACGCTTCCTGTTTTATAATGGGTCGTAAGCGAAAATACGCCACGGAGGAAGACAGAAAAGGAGCAGAAGCAGCAAGAAAACGACAACGTCGAAAGCAACAGACACCACAACATACTGCTGCCAGACAAGCCCAGGATGCGGAATCTCACAGACAATGTCGGAAACGGGAGACACCGCAACACACTGCCGCCAGACAAGCCCAGGATGTGGAATCTCACCAAAAACGCCGGGAACAGGAGACACCGCAACACACTGCTGCCAGACAAGCCCAGGATGCGGAATCTCACAAAAAACGCCGGGAACAGGAGACACCGCAACACACTGCCGCCAGACAAGCCCAGGATGCGGAATCTCAAAAAAAACGCCGAGAACAGGAGACACCGCAACACACTGCTGCCAGACAAGTCCAGGATGCAAAATCTCACAAAAAACGCCGGGAACAGGAGACACCGCAACACACTGCCGCCAGACAAGTCCAGGATGCGGAATCTCACAAAAAACGCCGGGAACAGGAGACACCGCAACACACTGCCGCCAGACAAGCCCAGGATGCGGAATCTCACCAAAAACGCCGGAAAAAGGAGACACCGCAACACACTGCCGCCAGACAAGCCCACGATGCGGAATCTCACCAAAAACGCCGGGAACAGGAGACACCGCAACACACTGCCGCCAGACAAGCCAAGGATGCAGAATATCGTCAAAAACGCTGGGAACAGGAGACACCACAACACCACAAGCCCAGGATGCGGAAGCTCACAGAAAACAACACCACACACTGAAGCCAGACAAGCCCAGGATGTGGAAAATCACAGAAAAATTCGGCAACAGGAGACACCAAGACACACTGCCGGCAGAAAAGCCCAGGATGCGGAAGCTCACAGAAAACGTAGGGAACAGGAGACACCACAACACACTGTCGCCAGACAAGCCCAGGATGCCGAATGTCAAAGACAACGTCGGGAACAAGAGACACCACAACACACTGGCGCCAGGCAAGCCCAGGATGCCGAATCTCACCAAAAACGCCAGGAACAAGAGACAGCACAACACACTGTCGCCAGACAAGCCCAGGATGCGGAATCTCACAGACAACGTCGGAAACAGGAGACACCACAACACACTGCCGCCAGACAAGCTCAGGATGCGGAATCTCACAGACAACGTCGGGAATGGGAAACACCGCAACACACTGCGGCTAGACAGGAACACGATGCGGAATCCCATAGACAATGTCGGCTGAATGAATCTCTAGAATCCAGGACAAACCGAGAACAACACGATCGACAAATTTATCAAAAACAAATGCTCTACCAACTAAGGCAAACCCAGCAGAACATTCAACAACTTGCACGTTACGTAACAGACAAAGAAACCATAATTATTCAACACTACTGTAGGAATATGAATATAGTTTGTTCAAAATGTGACTCTCTGAATTTCATCGAGGAAAAACCATCTGACAATCAGTTTACTCAATGCTGCCAAAAAGGAAAAGTGATGCTACTAAGATGTCACTACTCAGATCTGTTTGAACAGTTGATGAAAGGAACGCTTGAACACAGTAGAAATTTTATGGAAAATATCAGAAGTATCAACAGTTCTCATGCGTTTGCTTCATTTGGTGCCAACATTGAACCGCCCCCTGGATTCGGACCGTATTGTTTTAAAATTCATGGCCAGATCTACCACCGCACTGGAACACTTCACCCAGAACTAGGACAACCACCAACATTTGCACAATTATACATCTTTGATCCAAATGAGGCTACAGAACAAAGGATGAACCGAAAAGAAAATGAAAAGTGTAATGCCGAACTGATGAACCTAATTGCCATACATTTACAAACAATCAGCCCATTTGCTGCCACATATCGCATGCTAAAAGACGGTGAAGCTGGGGAGGAACAGAGAGCTATACAAAATGGGACGGAAATGCCTTCTATTATCATGGCCATTAAACAAGAACGTCAACAAGATCCCCGATGTTACAACAAACCACGTGTAAGTGAGGTCGCAGTTGTTTTTCAAAACGATGATGGAGAGCCTCCTTTTCAAAGAGATATATTAGTCCATCTTAAGCCAGACAAAAACAACCCTTTCGTTCCTAAAACACAACGTATTAGCATTTTGCACAGCAACCTTGATGCTCTTCTGTATCCGCTATTCTTTCCAAGCGGTGATCAAGGGTGGCATGAAAACCTACACCAGCAAGGAAGTTCAAGAAGAATTACACAACTACAGTACTACAGTTTTCTTCTGTCTGTGCGAAATTACTTCAATCCTATTTTAAACGGTGGGAAACTGACACAACAGTACTTAGTCGACGCATACGTTAAAATTGAAGCTAATCGGCTAAATTTCATACGAATGAACCAAAAACAACTTAAAGTTGAAGACTACTGCGTTCTTCAAGAACATTTGCAAAAACAATCCATTCAAAAAGGAATTCCAATTGGAAAAACAGTAATTCTCCCGTCGTCCTTTGAAGGTAGCCCCCGCAACATGCAACAGCGTTATCAAGATGCAATGGCAATAGTAACAAAGTATGGAAGACCTGACATTTTTTTAACAATGACATGTAATCCTAAATGGCCAGAAATTACCGAAAATCTACAACCCTGGCAGCAAGTTGAACACAGGCCGGACTTAGTTGCACGCGTATTTCGACTAAAACTCAGCAGCCTTTTTAAAGACATCAAAAATGGGCTTTTTGGAACAGTCGTAGCAATGGTACATGTCATAGAGTTTCAGAAACGAGGTCTCCCACATGCGCATATACTAATTTTAGACGCGGATTCCAAGTTTCGCACGGAGGACGAAATTGACAACATAGTGTGGGCTGAAATTCCTAACCAAGAAAAGTATCCTGAATTGTATAATATTGTAATCGGTAATATGGTTCATGGCCCATGCGGTGTAGCAAATCCAAAAAGTCCATGCATGGAAAACGGAAAGTGTACAAAAGGGTTTCCAAAGCAGTTGAAACAGCACACTGTTAAAGATTTGGACGGCTACCCATCCTACCGGAGACAACTGATTGCTAACATTGTACACAACAAAAAGATTATAAATAACTCATGGATAGTTCCATACAACCAGTACTTATTAAAACGCTACAACTGTCACATCAACGTTGAAATCTGCGCTTCAATAAAAAGTGTTAAATACCTTTTCAAGTACATCTACAAGGGACATGACAAAGCTAACGTCGAAATCCAACAAAAAACAGTCAATCACGATGAATCATCACGGTTTGTTGACTCAAGATATGTCAGTGCTCCAGAAGCTGCTTGGAGAATATTTGCGTTTCCAATGCATTCACAGTCCCATGCCATTTTACGTTTAGCTATTCATTTACCAAATCAACAGCATCTTTATTTCTTTGAAAATGCTCAAGTCGAAGATGTCTCAAAAAATTTAAGCACAACGTCAACATTAATGGAGTGGTTTTTGCTGAACCAACGTGACGAAAACGCAAGGCAGTATTTGTATCGAGAGATTCCAGAGCATTACGTTTGGAATAAAACTTGGAAGCCAAGGCAACGAGGACTTAGCAGAATAATTGGACGCATGTATACAGTTAGTGTCAAGGATCAAGAAAGATATTGCCTTCGGCTGTTACTACTGCATGTCAAAGGAGCTAGAAGTTACGAAGATTTGAAAACAGTTAATGGTTATTGCACGATACATTTAAAGCTGCAGCTTTGGCTTTAGGACTTCTATTGGATGATACTATGTGGACACTTACTTTAGAAGACGCAGTTACCCTACATATGCCTAAGAAACTTTGTGAATTGTTTGCCTACATTTGTGTCTTTGGACCGCCTACAAATCCGGCTTAACTTTGGACAAATTTCAAAGAACATATAATTGAAGATTACGTCTTCACAACAAAAGTGGAAATTGTCAAAATTGCGAATCTTATGCCATGCAAGATGTCCAAAATGTCCTACTACTGCATGGAAAAACGTTTTCAGACTTTAATTTGCCACAGCCTGCAAGTCAAGTTGCACAAATTCAAGAGTATGACGAAGCTTATGAATTATTGTTGGCAACAGAGAAGAAAAACTCCTTAAATCAACAACAACGGATTGCATATGACACTATTGTGAGCGCTGTAGAAAACCAAGCTGATCCAAAGCCAAAATGTTTCTTTATTGACGGTCCTGGAGGCAGCGGTAAAACATACCTCTATGAAGTTTTAATGCATCACGTTAGAGGGTTGGGAAAAGTCGTATTGCCATCGATTACAACAGGTATTGCAGCAAACCTTTTAAGAGGAGGTCGCACTATGCATTCACTCTTTGGGATACCAGTTCCAGTCAATGAAATCTCCATTTCCAGAATCAAACAAGACACATTTGCAGGAAAACAGTTAAACAGTGCAAATCTTTTGATACTTGATGAGTGCACCATGGCACCCAAATATGCTTTGAGCTTAATTGACAGACTTCTGCGTGAAGTTATGACTACAAATATTGCAGAAAAAAATGAAATTCCTTTTGGAGGTAAAGTTTTTGTCTTTGGCGGAGATTTTAGGCAATGCCTTCCAGTTGTACCAAATGGAACAAGAACAAATATTATCGAGTCAACCTTAAAAATGTCAGACCTTTGGAAAGAGTTTAATAAACTCCAACTAATTAACAACATGTGATCTTCTGACCCAGAGTACAGCAACTGGCTTCTTAAACTTGGTAATGGTGAACTTAGCAATGAATATAACCTTGGAGAAGACATTATTGAAATACCAGAAGACATGTTGTGCACTGACTGCATCGTAAGTGATGTTTTTGGACAACGCGTTGAAATAGATGTGAACGACCAAAGCAGTGTTGAGAGGGCCTCTTCCTATGCAATTCTCTGTCCCAAGAACGATGACGTAGCTCTGCTAAATTCCCGTGTGATGGATAGAATGCCTGGAGAGTATAAATTGTACAAAAGTGATGATTCAGTGGATGTCGACAATGAAGATGAACGAGAGCATTATCCAGTTGAATTTTTAAATAGTGTTACGCCATCAGGAATGCCATCCCACAGACTACAACTTAAAGTTGGAGCAATCGTAATGTTGCTGCGGAATCTAAATACAAGAAATGGTCTATGTAATGGAACTCGCCTTATTGTTACTGGACTCCATTCCCACATAATTCAAGCAACAGTGATCACTGGATCTGCAAAAGGAGACGAAGTGTTCATTCCACGCATTGATTTATGTCCTTCAGACACCGGTCTTCCATTTAGGCTTCAACGTCAACAGTTTCCAGTAAAACCAGCATTTGCCGTGACAATAAACAAGTCACAAGGTCAAACTCTACACCGTGTTGGCATATATTTACCGGAGCCCGTTTTTGGTCATGGACAACTCTATATTGCATTTTCAAGAGTTAAAATGAGATCTAATGTCAAGGTGCAAGTTTTGGATACTCATTTACAAGGAAAGTTGCTTACAGATAGTCCAAAAGTATTCACCAAAAATGTTGTGTACAAAAATATTTTAGGTTGATATTGTTAAGAAATATATTCTAGGGTCTTACTTCTTTTGTCCGATGATTTATTGTAAAATATTGTTAGATATTCATGGAATAGTTTATATATTTTGATCATCTGTTTAATAATTTTGTTCAGTTGTATTAAGTTCTATAACCAGTAATAGTTAATAATAAAGTATTATTTTGTGTATTCATTGTATTATTCTTAAATCTTCATAGCCGCATCTGCAGCATGTGCTACTAAAGTGAATGCAGATTTGTGCCTCTCCACGCACTTAGTCCTGGCGTGGAAAGCAGCGAATCTACAGACAGCAGCTAATCACAGCAGTATCTGAGAGCGCGTGCTGTGCCTCACATCCTGCGAGGAGCTGCTGAAAACAGGACAGACAGCGCTGGAGCAGAGAAAGGAAACAAGGGGAGGATTAGGGTTTAGTTATTTAACTGTGCTGTGGAGATGGGAGAATGAGTAGGTCATACAAAACCAGGATAAGGGGGCCATACAAGCTAACATGAGAAAGCCGTACAATCCAAAATAAGTCAGCCATACAAACCAAGATTAGAGGAATGACGGAGCCATACAAACCACATTGACAGACCGCGCTGTGGATGCTGGATGTGACACAATGTGGGATAACCCCGGCCACAGCCCGTCATTCACTGTGGTGCGCGGAACAGCAGACCCCCGGCTGCAGCCGCAAATAGTCGTGATGTAAACGGAAGCAAGATCCGGCTGCAGGCGGGAGAATTACGTGCTGGCTGTGCGTCGTCAGCGATGTTGTCACAAGCAGGATTGACAGCATGACGTAATGACAAAATTCATTAGGGGCACCGAGGGGATACATTGTGAAGTTAATTAAAAGTAGTGCACAACCCATTTAAACACTGCTTCACTGCTTAGTCGCGCCCGGTCAGCCGCATGCATATTCTAGAATACCCGATGCATTAGAATCGGGCCACCATCTAGTATATATATATATATATTAGCCCATGTGGCAATGTTTCGGATCCACAACAGAACATTTCTCTGCTATGGAACTGAAATGTTGTTACATGGGCTAATAAAGAGTCCACTTCTTAAATGGAATCTGTCACCCCCTGGGATGTTTTTTAGCTATTAATACGGGCATACAGGTGATAGAATGGTTATAATAGTCCTACCTGTATGCCTCATATCTGCGTCTTGTTGTGGAGAAATCATCTTATTTCTTTATGGTAATGATTTCTTCCAGGCACTGCGGGGTGTGATGCCTGGAAGAAAACTCTGCCTCCGGTGTCTTCATTTGCGTGTCACCTCTCCCATTGGCGTCACAGGACCCTGTGACCTGTACTCTGCCCATTGAATGACAGAAAAGGTGCGTATAATCACACTATTGCAGGGGCGGGATTCCTGGGCCACCAATACACATCACAGGACCACGTGACGCTGATGGGAGAGGGATGGTACGCAAATGAAAACCGGAGGCAGAGTTTTCTTCCAGGCACCGTGCGCCCCAGAACCTGGAAGAAATCATTACCATAAAGAAATAAAAGATGATTTCTCCACAACAAGACCACAGATATGAGCATACAGGTAGAATGGTGATAATAGTCCTATCACTTGTATGCTCGTATTAATAGCTTAAAAACTTCCCAAGGGGTGACAGATTCCTTTGATTTAGTGCTGCACATGTTCTGTATATATACACACCGCACAGTACCACTTGTCCTGTCCTGTATACATACACACCGCACAGTACCACTCCTCCTGTCCTGTATACATACACACCGCACAGTACCACTCCTCCTGTCCTGTATACATACACACCGCACAGTACCACTTGTCCTGTCCTGTATACATGCACACCGCACAGTACCACTTGTCCTGTCCTGTGTAAATACACACACTGCACAGTACCACTTCTCCTGTCCAGTATATATACACATTGCACAGTACCACTTCTCCTGTCCTGTATACAGTGGGTTCGAAAAGTATTCAGACCCCTTTACATTTTTCACTTTTTGTTTCATTGCAGCCATTTGGTAAATTCTTGACTGAAAAAAAAACAGAAATGTAGAAATTTTTGCAAATTTATTAAAGAAAAATTGAAATATCACATAGTCATAAGTATTCAGACCCTTTGCTCAGACACTCATATTTAAGTCACATGCTGTCCATTTCCTTGTGATCCTCCTTCAGATAGTTCTACTCCTTCACTAGAGTCCAGCTGTCTATATATGACCTCACAGATCACAGTGCATGTCAGACCCTTTTGAGCTCATGATTCTCATTTGAACTGCCCAAGGAGCTCAGAGACAGAATTGTGGCAAGGCACAGATTTGGCCAAGGTTACAGAATTTCTGCATTACTCAAGGTTCCTAAGAGCACAGTGGCTTCCATAATTTTTAAATGGAAGACGTTTGGGACCACCAGAAGTCTTCATAGACCTGGTCGTCCAGCCAAACTGAGCAATCGGGGGAGAAGAGCCTTGGTGAGAGATGTAAAGAAGAACCCCAAGATCACTGAGGCTTAGCTCCAGAGATGCAGTAGGGAGATGGGAGAAAGTTCCACAAAGTCAGCTATCACTGCAGCCCTCCACAAGTCAGGTCTTTATGGCAGAGTGGCTTGATGGAAGCCTCTCCTCAGTGCAAGACATATGAAAGCCCTCATATAGTTTGCTCAAAAACACATGAAGGACTCCCAGACTATGAGAAATAAGATTCTCTGGTCTGATGAGACGAAGATAGAATTATCACCAAAAAGTTCTAAGCGGTATGTGTGGAGAAAACCAGGCACTGCTCACCACATCCCAACAGTCAAACGTGGTAGCAGCATCATGCTATGGGGGTGTTTTTCAGCTGCAGAGACAGGACGACTGGTTGCAATTGAAGGAAACATGAATGCGGCCAAGTACAGAGATATCTTGGATGAAAACCTCTTTCAGAGTGCTCTGGACCTCAGACATGGCCGAAGGTTCACCTTCCAACAAGACAATGACCCAGCTAAAATAACAAAGGAGTGGCTTCAGAACAACTCTGTGACCATTTTTGACTGGCCCAGCCAGAGCCCTGACCTAAACCCAATTGACCATCTCTGGAGAGACCTGAAAATGGTTGTCCACCAACGTTCACCATCCAACCTGACGGAACTGGAGAGGATCTGCAAGGAAGAATGGCAGAGGATCCCCAAATCCAGGTGTGAAAGTAGGCATTAGACCTACCGGTAATAGGGATTCCAGGAGTCCCTCATGACAGCACCATCAGGAGCTCGTCCTTCATATCCTTGATAGGGACAGGAAACACACAAGAGGTTAAAAGGCCCCTCCCTCCACCCTCACTCCAGTGATTTTCCAAGTACCACACCAGGATGGATGCAACTCTATTTTATTTGCCTTTCAACAATCTATGTTAATTTCACATAGCCGTTTAGGAATATTTAGGGAGGGAATATAATGGGTGCTGTCATGAGGGACTCCTGGAAACCCTATTACCAGTAGGTCTAATGACTACTTTCCAGGACGTCCCTCCTGACAGCACCATCAGGAGAATACCAGAGTATACATTTTAGGGGGGGGACCACTGCCTGGAGGACCTTCCTTCCGAAGGCCATCTTTTGGCCTGATAGAATGTCCAATTTATAATGTTTACAGAAGGTGTTCAGATTTGTTCAAGTTTCCGCTCTTCAGATTTGGTCCACAGATGCCCCTGCTCTTTCTGCCCATGATGCGGACATAGCCCTGGTAGAATGGGCTCTAATATTTTCTGGAGGGGACTTCCCCTCGGCTAAATAGGCTAGACTAATTACTGATCTGACCCATCTTGCTAATGTAGATTTTGTTGCTTTTTTCCCCCTATTTTTTTCCCCCAAACTGTATAAATAGGTTGGAATCTATGCGCCAGTCCTTTGTGACTTCTAGGTAGTGTAGAACTAATCTCCTGACATCAAGTGAGTGGAAAGTTAGTTCTTGATCATTCTTATAGTCCTGACAAAAAAAGGGTAGAACTACCTCCTGATTCATATGGAAAGGGGTAACCACTTTTGGCAAAAAAGCTGGGTCTAACCTAAGGATAATACAATCCTCTAGGCATTTCAAGTATGGGTCTCTGATTGAGAATGCTTGAATTTCCCCTATCCTTCTCGCTGTGGTTATTGTGACTAGGAACACTGTCTTAAGTGAGAAGAATTTTATGTTTGATTCTATGAGAGGCTCGAAGGGCTTGTTGCATAGGCTCTTTAGGGCCATATTCAAGTCCCATGGTGGGATATGGCTTTTAATTGTTGGTCTTAACCTTGTTGTAGCCTTAACAAATCTTTCTACCCATGGATGGTGAGCTAGTTGGTAATCCATGAAAGCACTCAATGCAGCAATATGTACTTTTAATGTGCTGAGCCTTAGACCTTTTTCAAACCCTGTCTGCAAGAATTCTAATATTTTGGGGAAGTCTGGAACGGAACTCTCAGATGCTGGTTGGTACTGCAAACAGAATCTCTTCCAGATTTTTGTATAGATGGCCGATGTTACAGGTTTCTTACTATTTGCATGTTTGAGATTACTGCGTCTGATAGGCCTCTAGATCTCAGGATCTGCCTTTCAGGGTCCATGCCGAAAGCTGGAGAAATTTCACATCGGGATGGAATATCAGGCCCTGAAACAGCAAGTCCTGCCTCTCCGGAAGAATTATTGGATCCTCCAGGGACATTTTCTTCAGTAAGGGGAACCAACTTCTCTTGGGCCAGAAAGGGAGGATTATTATCACCCTGGCTCGGTCTTCCTGAATCTTCTTTAGCACCCACGGTATCAAGGGTATAGGAGGGAATGCATATGCTAGATTCATGTTCCATCTTTGAGATAACGCATCTATCATTTCTGGTCTGTCTTCTGGATTGAGGGAGAAGAATTTTTCTGCCTTTGCGTTTTACTGAGTGGCGAAAAGATCCCATTGGGGAATGCCCCATCGATGTGTTACCTGACGAAACACCTCCCAATTCAACTCCCATTCTGACTGTAGAACAGTTTCTCGACTGAGGAAGTCTGTTACTGTATTTTGAGAGCCTTTTAGATGTACTGCAGATATTGAAAGGACCGAACTTTCTGTCCACTGGAAGATTTTGCCCGCCAAGGATTGTAGAAGGTGGTGACGAGGACCTCCCTGATGTTTGAGAAAAGCCACATGTTGTCTGTTAATACTCTGACATGTTGACCTTTTAGATGTTTTTGACACTTTAACCCCTCCCAGACGGCCTGAAGCTCTCTTAGATTTGATGATCTGGGATGATCCTGCGTCTGCCAGGTACCTTGTAGGTATTGACCATTTACGTAAGCACCCCAGCCTCTGCTGCTCGCATCGGTAGTGAGAGTCATGAATGGGGTTAATTTCCACATGACTCCTTCCTGTAGGTTGGCCTTGGAGGTCCACCAAGTCAATGATCTTTTGGTTACCTTTGATAAGGAAACCTTTTTGTCCAGATCGACCATTTTCCCATTCCAGGTTGATAGAATTTGTTGTTGCAATTGTCTTGAATGGAATTGGCTCCACCTGACTCCCGGTATGGAAGCTGTCATGAGACCCAGGATTTTCATACATTCCCGAATCGTAACTTTCGTGTTCCTCATGAATTTCTTGATCTTGACCCTGAGCTCTGTCTGTTTCTTTTCCGGCAGAAAAGACATTTGTTGTTCTGAGTCTAGTAGGATTCCCTAAAAAATCTTTCTTCTTTCTGGTACAAGATGTGATTTTTCCCAGTTTATAATCCATCCTAAATTTTTTAGGGTCAGGATGTTAGGTTGGTTTTTAGCTGCTGTGGAGAGTCTGTCAATACCAGGAAGTCGTCTAGATATTGAATGATTAATATTCCTTGTTCCCTGAGGAACGCCATAACTTCGGCCATCAGTTTGGTAAAGATACGTGGAGCTGAAGATAGGCCAAACGGAAGACAAGTAAACTAGAATGGTGTCTCCTTTCAGAGCAAACCGTAGAAATTTTTGACTGTGACGGTGAATTGGGACATGATAATAGGCCTCTTTGAGATCTATTGTACACATCACCATGTTGTGTCCGATTAAGCGAATTGTCGACCTGATTGATTCCATTTTGAATTTTTTGTAAACGACTGATTTGTTTAGAGATTTCAGATTTATTATGGTGCAATAATCGCCCCCGGGTTTCTTTATCGAAAAAAGACTCAAGTAAAAGCCCAGGAACTGTTCTGCTTCTGGTACTGGTATTACTGCTCCCGATTTTATCAGCTTCCTCACGTCTGTTAGCAGCCTTTTGGAGACCTGGGCGGAATGGGTTGTTGTCAGGTGAAACCTTCCCTGCGGAATCTGTCCGAATTCTATCTTGTAGCCCTGTGCGATAGACTGAAGAATCCATGGGCTGTTGGTAATCTTCATCCAAGCTCCGTGGAAAAATTGGAGTCTTCCTCCCACTGTCCTGGCGTCATCTTCTACGTGTGTTAGCACTTGTAGAGGGAAGGGGATTCCTCGAGATACCTCCCTTCTGGTAGCTCCATCTACCTGACTTCCCTTTTCCGGAATATTCTGGCTTTTGCTGGTAACGAGGTTTCCGAAAGGAGGACACCTTCTTAGGTGTCTCCTCCGGAAATCCCTTTTTTTCATCTGAGGCCTTCTCCAGTATTTCATCCAATACTGGACCAAACACCTGGAGGCCTGAAAAGGGAATGGCACATAATTTACTTTTAGAATGACTGTCACCTTACCAGGTTTTTAGCCATATTGCTCTCCTGGATGTAGTAGAAAGGGCCCCATTCCGAGCAGCAAATCTTATTGATTCTGCCGAGGCATCTGCGATGAACCCTGTTGCCATCTTAAGTAGCGTAATGGAGTAGAGGATCTTCTCTCTGGATATCTTCCTCCTCAGGTGGTCTTCCAGTTGTTCCAGCCATATACTCATGGATGCGATATTGGCTTTTATTATTGCTGCAGATGTTTCCCAGGTCTTTTTAAGGAGACTGTCTGCTTTCCTATCCATTGCATCCTTTAGAGATGATGAATCCTCAAACGGGATGGATGTTTTTTTCGCTACCCTGGCAATCGGAATATCAATTTTTGGGGTTTCCTCCCATAATTTTATATCTTCTGGTTCGAATGGTAGGCGAGTTCTGAAGCTTCTGGGAATTACTAGCTTCTTCTCTGCGTCCTCCCACTCTTCCAGGATCATTGCCTTAATGTGATTATTTAAGGGAAAAACCTTATTCCTGCGGGTTCTCAACCCCCCAAACATCTCATCCTGCACTGATGACGGTTGATAAGTGTTTTCTATTTGCATAGTGTTTCTTACTGCGGTTAACAGTGTATCGGTATCTTCCCAGGAGAAGAGATTTTTTTTCTTCTCTTCTGGAGGGTTAATGATAGAATCTTCCCTGTCCTGATCGGGGGCAGAAAAATCCGACAATTCTTCTTCCCCAGAACTGGACTCCAGCTCCTGACGTGGCCTCTTGAGACGGGGCGCACCCTGAGGAGCTTGGGGAGCGACTAAGTCTGTGACAGTACTCTGCAATTCCTCTCTTACTATGGGTTTTAAGTCTGACATGAAGGAGGAATGTAATTCTTTGACAATTTTTGCAATACAGGTAGAGCATAACTGTTTCCCGTATGTGTCCGGTAGTTTCTTGTTATAGATGGCGCATCTCCTTTTCTTAGGAGCTGATGTTATCGAGTCTTTTTTAGGTGTCTCCTTGTCCTAAAAAGACAAGGAGCACAAGACTTTTACTACCGTATACCAATGGTAATGAAGTGAGAAGAGGGGAAGTACCCAGTAAATTTACTTGGGCTGGAGGTTCAGTCTGAGTGACAGAACGACCAGTGGTTTGATCTGCCATTGCTGGTGTGCTGGTTGACTGATAACCTTAGTCCCATCCCACCTTAAATAGACCCTCTCACCTGTCTTCCATCTGAATCGTCAGAAAAAAGGGCGTTTCTCCTTTAATTTTTAGTTTGGCTCCATTTTTTTCAAATTTTCCAGAAGTGCGTTCCACTGTGGAACGCACGTCGGTTACTAGAGGTTCGCGTATCGCTCCCTCTGTAACCGGAAGTGCTGTCTCCGCCATCTTGCGCACGCCGGAGTATGCAGGGCTGCAGCTGCTGGAACCAAGAGCCCCCTTTGCGGGGAGACTGTTTCACTCCCACTGGAAAAAAAAAGGCTGAGGGACCCCTGGTTTCAGCGGGGTGTCGGCCTCCGGACCCTGGCAGGAGGGAAGGGAGGAGTGCGAGGACCCCGGCCCGATCCTCCTGCGCCCGGCTTCAGGAACTCCTGCTCCCGGTAAGTAATCCTCTTCTGTGTCCGTCCCTAATAGGGACAGGAAAAACACTGGAGTGAGGGTGGAGGGAGGGGCCTTTTAACCTCTTGAGTGTTTCCTGTCCCTATCAAGGATATGAAGGACGACCTCCTGATGGTGCTGTCAGGAGGGACGTCCTGGAAAAACTTGTTGCATCATTCCCAAGAAGACTCATAGCTGTACTAGCTCAAAAGGGTGCTTCTACTCAATACTGAGCAAAGGGTCTGAATACTTATGACCATGGGGCAGGTGGTGAGCAGTGCCTGGTTTTCTCCACACATATCGCTTAGATGGTCCCAAACTTCTTCCATTTAAAAATTATGGAGGCCACTGTGCTCTTAGGAACCTTGAGTAATGCAGAAATTCGGTAACCTTGGCCAAATCTGTGCCTTGCCACAATTCTGTCTCTGAGCTCCTTGGGCAGTTCCTTTTGAGCTCATGATTCTCATTTGGTCTGACATGCACTGTGATCTGTGAGGTCTTATATAGACAGCTGGACTCCAGTGAAGGAGTAGAACCATCTGAAGGAGGATCACAAGGAAATGGACAGCATGTGACTTAAATATGAGTGTCTGAGCAAAGGGTCTGAATACTTATGACTATGTGATATTTCAGTTTTTCTTTTTTAATAAATTGAAAAAAAAATTAAGATGGGGTGCAGAGTGTACTTTAATGAGAAAAAAAATTAACTTTTTAGAATTTACCAAATTGCTGCAATGAAACAAAGAGTGAAAATTTTAAAGGGGTCTGAATACTTTCCGTACCCACTGAATATACACACCGCACAGTACCACTCCTCCTGTCCACATACACCGCACAGTACCACTCCTCCTGTCCTGTATACATGCACCACACAGTACCACTCCTCCTGTCCTGTATACATACACCACACAGTACCACTCCTCCTGTCCTGTATACATACACCGCACAGTACCACTCCTGCTGTCCTGTATACATACACCGCACAGTACCACTCCTCCTGTCCTGTTGTCGGAGAGGCGTCAATATTGGTTTAGTATTTTCAATATTACTATGGCCAAATAAAAATAAATATTGGAAAATCTGTTTAAATTGATTATTCCAAGTAATGCCTTCTCCTCTGGATAGGGGATAACTGTCCAATCGCTGGAGATCCGACTGTTGGAACCCCCATGATCCTGAGAATCGGAGCTCTGTAGAGCACCATGTAAATGGAGCTGTAGTCAATCATACGCACTGTGGCGCCATTCACATGCACCTCTTCAAATAACTCCTTTTAAGAGAGTGAGGGGCACAACAAAGTAAAGCAATGATCGGGGGTAACGAGTGTTAGGGTATGTGCACACGATCATATGTTACAGCATATATGTAGTAGATGGGATTTGTACAATCACCCGTGGACACAGAGATGCGATGCGTCTTTCCAGACCGCAGCATGTCAATTTCTCTTGCGGAGTCGCTAGTTTCCACAAGAGAAATTCAATCAGTGCAATGTATAGGATGCAGTGAATCCGCATGGTTCAATGAACACAAGCGGATTCACCTGCGTGCAGCGCTTTGGATGCAGCATAAAGTATACTGCGTTGAAAGCGCTGCCAATACCGACCGTGTGCACATACCCTTCTAGTGTGTGGGCTGGTGGGGTTTGTGTGGCAGGGCTGCTTTTTTGACCCAGTCCGGCCATGGATACCTTTATTGACTAACCAGAATCTATATATATAATCGTCTTATCCCGTCTGTCTGTCTGTCCAGGAAATCCAGCGTCACTGATTGGTCCGGCAGCGGCCAATCAGCGACGTGGGATTTGAGAAAAAGATGGCGGCCGTTAGCGGCTCATCTGCAGGACGGAGGTCAGCGGCGATGCAGCCGGGAGATGAGGCGGCGCGAGGCACTCATCTCCCGGCTTCTCGCAGCGGAAGTAGCCGCACAGGCAGCGCCGCTGCCCGGTCCTAATACGATTCGCTGATTGGTCGCGCGACGCGACCATTCAGCGATTTTGGCGCCAAATTTAAACAACGCTCTGCTGATTGGTCGCAGCCGCCACCCGCGACCAATCACCGATATTGCCGCCAAATTTAAACACCGTTTTTCTGCTTGGTCGCGGTTGCCGGCAGCGACCAACCAGCGATTTTGGCGGCAAATTTAAACAATGCTCTGCTGATATCAGCGAGATTGGCGCCAAATTTAAACAACGCTCTGCTGATTGGTCGCGGCCACCAGCCAACCGCGACCAATCAGCGATATTGGCGCCAAATTTAAACCCCGCACTGCTGATTGGTCGCGGCCGCGACCAATCAGTGATTTTATTGCCAAATTTAAACAAGCTCTCCGGTCCTCACTAACACAGTTCGCTGATTGGTCGCGGCCGCCACCCGCGACCAAATCACCGATATTGCCGCCAAATTTAAACACCGTTCTTCTGCTTGGTCGCGGTTGCCGGCCGCGACCAATCAGCGATTTTGGCGGCAAATTTAAACAACGCTCTGCTGATTGCGCCCGGTCGGCCGCATACATATTCTAGAATACCCGATGCGTTAGAATCGGGCCACCATCTAGTAAATATATATGCAAGCTTTCAGAGCACAGGGGCTGCTTCTTCAGGCAGGATTACAAATTAATGAGACAAATGAAGAAGGCACAACGTTTATATCTATACTGTCCTCACACGATAGCACGGTGTGCAGTGAGACATGTAGCTAAACCCCCTGTCTTCTTTAAGAAAAAGAGGCTGTGAACTTGTAACCTTCTTTTATTGATTGTAGATGGACAGGAAGCTGATGATTACCCATCTAATACATCAATACACTTCTAACATCAGTGCATTGTAACACAGATAGAAGCTTACCAACTATGCTAAAACAGGCTGTATGCAAAGAACAAGACAGAGCAACACGTGAGGTGGTTTTGCCTCAGAAGAATGCAGGAAATGGCTGCTGGTATTTTCACAGTGTCATAATAAGACCACAATGCATTGCAATAATGACAGAATGCCTCAGGAACCTCCCACAATACATTGCAAACTGAAACTAAAATGTATACATTAATCGCCAGGAGATGGAGCTGTTACCAAACATTAGGAGCAATAAACATTATTGTAGCAATTTCTCGGATGGTTTTTTTCTGTTTTTGCAGCTTAAGGATGGCTTGTTTCACCTGCATGGAGAGCTCCTTTGACCGCATGTTTACTTCACAGCAAAACCTTCCAAATGCAAGCACCACACCTCAAATCAACTCCAGGCCTTTTATCTGCCTAATTGAGAATGACATAACGAAGGGATTGCCCACACCTGTCCATGAAATAGCCTTGGAGTCAATTGTCCAATTACTTTTGGTCCCTTTAAAAACAGGGTGGCACATGTTAAGGAGCTGAAACTCCTAAACCCTTCATCCAATTTTAATGTGGATACCCTCAAATAAAAGCTGAAAGTCTGAACTTCAACTGCATCTGAATTGTTTTGTTTAAAATTCATTGTGGTAATGTCTAGAACCAAAATGAGAAAAATTTTGTCTCTGTCCAAATATATATGGACCTAACTGTAAGTTTACCACTAAAAGTACAATGTGTCAAAAAAAAAAACAACCCAATCTCAATCATTGGGATTTGAAGCGTTCAGAGTTACTACAATATAAAGTGGCAGTGGTCTAAATTGTACAAGTTGGCCTAGTCATGAAGGTGAAACAAGGGTGAAGGGGTTAAAGAACTGATTAGCTCTTCACATCACATGGCTATCATTATCAGAAGGGATATTTTTACCACTTTTAAAATTACATTCATTGGGCAAGAAAAAAGTGAAAAGGACATCTACAGAATGGGAAGAATAGAACCAAGCAACAGCACATGTGAAAAAGACTTGGGTATAATAATAGATCACAGACTGCACATAAGTCAACAGTGTGATGCAGCAGAAATAAAGGCAAACAGTTCTGGGATGTATTAAGAGAAGCATAGAATCTAGATAAAGGGAAGTAATTATCCCCCTCTACTCCTCCATGGTCGGACCTCATCTGAAATACTGTGTCCACTTCTGGGCATCACATTTGAAAAAGACATCGAAAAACTGGAACAAGTTCAGTGAAGATCCACAAGGATATTGAGCGGACTGCAAACTATGTCCAATGAGGAACGGTTAAAGGATCTGAGAATGTTTAGCTTGCAAAAAGAAGGCCAAGAGGAGACTTAATAGCTGTCTACAAATATCTGAAGGGATGGGACAGTGTAGAGGGATCATCTTTATTCTAATTTTCACATGGAAACACGAGAAGCAATGGAATAAAACTGAAAAGGGAGCAGATACAGATTAGATATTAGAAAAAACATTTTGACAGGGTGATCAATGAGTGGAACAGGCTGCCACGAGAGGTGGCGAGTTCGCCTTCAATAGAAGTCTTCAAACAGAGGCTGGACAGACATCTGTCCGGAGATGGTTTATTGAACCTTGCATTGAGCAGGGGGTTGAACACGCTGAACCTGGAGGTCACTTACAGCTACGAATCTATGATTCTATTCAATGGCCCCGATTTTGATAGGTTGGGGTATCCTCATTATGAAAAAGCTAAATCTGTATAGTAATATTATGGACCAGGTTATCAATGAGACTTCTGATGCTCTGGCAGAAATCTCTTTAGAATTAGAACAGACATGTAGAGTAGCAGATTTCTTACTGGCAGCTCAAGGTTGTGTGTTCATTCGTGGAGGATTAATGTTGTATCTTTGATAGCTCTGAAGTTGTGATTCAGCATCTCAAGAATGTAAAAGAGCTCCAAGTGATAGCATCCAAAATAGGTTCCCTAGGAGCTCAGTTGATTGAGTTCTTTGTTTCAATCCTCAAAACCTATTGTTGCAATTTGTGTTATTATAATTCTAGACATTGCAAATACACATGAAGATTCGAAATAGAAACAGTGTACTTTTAAGCTTGAAAAAGTAGCTATTGCTTTTAATTTTGTGATTCATAGAGTTGTTTACGTGCAAAACAAAGGTGGGAACTGATGAAAATAATCCGTATAGCTATTATAACAAGTAATATAACATATTGGCAAATGACGGATTATATGTCAGCTTTATAAAGTGATGTTTTGTTTCAGCTAAAAGAAACCAATTCTAATCAGGGGCATATCTAAGGGGGTGCAGGTGTGGCATTAAACTTCAGTGCAGCAGGCCAGGGGGCGCCATCGGGCCACCTAAAGTCGCGGTCAGACGTGTCTCTGCCGCCCCCATAATGGAATTCAGCTATTAGCTTGATGGCCGGCTCAGAGCAGGTGCAACAACGGCTCCCAGCAATCAACTTTACTCACGTCTTTCATGCACAAGAACAATTCAAGCACTGACTTCCCGCACTTCTGGGTCAGGGCGACGTCAGCAGCGTCATCAGGTCATCTGATTACACTGCTGATGACACTCTTCAGCGACACATAGGCGTGAAGAATGTCTGTTGGTGTGGCAAGGGCCCCAATTAAGCTGAAGGAACCAAAGAATTATTGTAATGCTGGGTGAATTTGAGGAGACAGTATGGAGAGAATGTGTGAAGAAACAGTACGGAGAGGAGGGGGGGGGTGAGTGTGGGATCAGGATAGGAAGGGGGATGCATTGGGATACAGAATGGAGAGCGAGGGGAGAATGTGTGAGGAAACAGCATAGTGAGCGGGGGTGAGGAATGGGTGTGGAAACACTGCGGGGAGGGAATATGTGAGGAGCAAGCGTGAATGGGTGTGTGGAAATAATGAGGAACGGGGGGGATGTGTGCAGAAATAGTATAAGGAATGGTGAGGGGGATGTGTCAGGAGACAGTATAGGAGGAGAAAAGTTTGTGCAGGCACATAATAGAGACTGGGTAATGTGGGGAAAGGGGTAACATGAAGAGACAGTGTGAGGACATACCAAGGAGGAGACAGTACATGTACTGATGGTGGTTCTGGTGTTGTACTGTACTGATGAGGGTTGTGATGCTGTATTTTTGCATACTGCTGGTAGTTATGTTGATGTATTTTTGTGCAGTTATTGGTTCTGATCCTGTACACATTGAACAGTCCATAACTTATAAAATTACACGATACATGGCCATATTAATAAAGTGTTGTGCTGTCTGACAAGAGTTACTCTGTTTTTATTTGTTTTAGAAAAATTAAAAGGGCTGTTCAAATTTGTGATGAAAGTCTGCAATCACTGACAGCAGACCTCTGAATTCTCACTGTGCGCATGTGCACTGCATGCGGTCAGGATTCTCTGGCGCTAGTGGTGAGAGCAGGAAATCTTGAAACCACAATTATGCAATTTGCATACACTTGGTCACATGCCAACTAGACATGCGTGGCCTCATTCTATACAAATGACTTGAGTGAGGCTGGTCACGTTTAGTTGGAATGTGGCCAGAAGTATGAAAATCTCATACTTGCACTCACATGACCTTTCAGGATTCTCCTGTGCTGGAGGAAAGGTGAAAGTGTGCAGTGCATGCGCTGCGAGTATTCAGAAGTCTGCAGCCACCTAGAGTCACTGCCGACTTTAATCAAAAACCTGGACAACCCTTTTAATTATAAAATTAAGTACTGTAGCATGCCCAACCTTAACAGCGTGCAATATACTCAATGTCAGGATTCAGCTCTGCTAGCTGGGTCCAGCAGACACCACATGACCACTCGTATGTGATTTTCATACTTACGGTTATGTGACAACTAGCCTTTAATCCTGCTTCTCTTCATGAAATAGGGGCTGTAGTTTTTCACTGAAATTGAGAGAATTAGGAAGAGCAGCTAGTCACATGACTGTCAAAAAGCAAATCGTATATGAACGGTCACATGACTACTATTCAAACTGCATGAGCGGTGTGTGTGGGGGGCGCCAAACTAAAGTCTTGCTCCGGGTGCCGGAAAACAGATCTGCCTCTGTGCTAAGCTTCCGATATGGTCAGAAGGTTCTGTAAGACATTGCACTATAGATCAGATATTCTTTCAGAAACAAACCGCCTGGAAGCCTCCTTGTCAGATTTATGCTTAAGTACTAATTATATTTTACTTTAAATATTTCTAATAAAGAAAATAATCAATACAGTAATTATAATCCATAATTTTCCAATATGTTATATTACTTGTGATACGTCTGATATAGTCTAGCTTTATTAAATCATGTTTTGTTTCTGTAAGGGAAATCAAGGCTGAGCCTGCAGATATTGTTAGAAAGTTCTGTAACATGTTATTCCATAGATAAAATGTACTCACAGAAACCAGGCGTCTGGAGGTCTCCTGCAACAGACTTATCCTTGAGAACTAAGAATTGTAATGTTTAATCTGAACATGCATGGAAACTTTGTTACTGTGAGCCAGAACTTTGGTTTAGATACTGCACTCTTCTGTAACAGAGTAGGTCCCGCTCTCATTCATAGGGGTCCTGTATACGCATTTTATGTCTCATCTCCATCTCTGAACTGTAACTATTATTCAAAATACATTTTTCTCTCATTCAAATCACCTGTGAATATGGATGTTTTGCTTGGAATACAGATTTCCATGTCATTTCATTATATTGTCTGGGCTTGCGTGGAAACTCCATGCATGAGAGAAATTTAGATTTAAATACTGCACCCTTTTGCAAGAAGGCCGACCCACTTCTCATTCATAGAGGTTTCTGGATAAGGTTTTTATATCTTATCCTTATCTATACCTTTACTTGTAACTTTATTCTAAATAAACCTCCATTTTATTCAATTACCTATGAAGACCTGGTTTGGCCATTCCAGCAGTGTCAGCACTGGCTCTCCCGGGGCCCGCGATCCCTGTGGCCAATCAGAGGTGTCGTCACTCTCTCGTACTTTGGAGGAATTGACCGCTGCAGCTGCTCTCCCACCTCCTCCAGATGTCAATGATGTCTGTAGGAGAGGAAAGTGAAGCCAGCACTGAATGTCACGCCAAATATGGCTGCCCTCCTATTATATAAATCTCACTAGAACTCCACCACCAGCCTATCACATTCCTAGTTCCACATCCAACCTCCATATCAAACCCTGTAATAAACCCTTCATTACCTGGTCTTGTCAGGACCTCAATAAACCCAGCCTTTTTGAGGGCTAGTTCTGTACGGCCATTAATAATGCACTGGTGTAAATAATGTGTGTGAGGTAAATTGTGTGGAAAACCGGATTGTAATCAAGCAATGATTTCTTCAATTGGACTGCAATGTCCTGAACCATACGACTGGTACCAGTCATGTGACTTATGCTGCCCCAGGACTACAGCCATATTGGCCAAAGCTGTGATATCACAGAGGCACATACCAGCATGTGGAAGCATGGCGACATAGCGATGACATCACAATGGCAGGTGCCGGAATGTGGAATCTATGACATAGCGATGACATCACAATGGCAGGTGCCTGCATACACAGGAGCGCAGGTGAGAGGAGACACACGGGAGCTCACAAACCACAAGGAAGGCAAGAAGAATCGATTGGAGAATAGGGACAGGAGAAAGCCAAGAAGAACAGAATAACCCGCTTCTTAGCCTTCACTGAGCCATGACAAGACTGACCGGATGGAAGCGGAGGAGGAGACCCAGGACCCCGTCACATCCACCTGAATGATGAGAAAGGGGAGAAATTATGTAGATTATGGAGCAGAATTACAACTATTCTCGTTACCCATAGCAACCAGTCAGAGCTCAGCTTTTATTACAGGGGTATTCCCATCTCCAAAATCTCAATATGGAGTAGGTTGTAGTGGAGAGAAGATTTCCCTTTTTCGGCGCTTCCAGAGGATAAGGATCGTTACAGATGAATTCTTTTTCTCAAAATCAGATTTATTCGGACACTATATTAAGAACAAACAACGCGTTTCTGTCAGCAACGGCCTTCATCAGGTATAATATGCACTTGTAAGGACTTTAAGGGAAGACAATCTTTATAGACTAGTTACTCTTAAGATGTCGTGTTTTTTTTTTTTTTTTCTTTCGTTGACTTGGTTGAATTGATTAGGATTGACACCACACCCCAATTAAGTTAGGAGAGTGGGTAGTTGTTCAGCATTACATTCTAACACCATTCTGTGTACTAGAATGGTATATTTTTTGATATTAGAATGAACATATATATAATAAAATTCCTTTCTCTTATCATTTCCTTCACTTTCCCCTCCTTATATATATAGAAAGAGAAAGTGATATATAATAGTAATTTTAGAATACATAGTTGTGATTAAAATATACCTGGTGATGGTTATATTTATATAAAAAAATAAATTACATAGTACTGATCATAAAAATACATAATTGTTAGTCTAGTATATAAAAAAAAAATCATAAAATATAACAGTTATTTTTACAGGAATGAGATCTTACAATAAAACAAATATTATTTTCAGTATTGGTAAATAGGGCTGTGCATTATTAAATATACATTTTTTTTCTTCTTTTTCCCCCTCACACATTTTCCACTATATCATTGAGACCATCTGGATATAGGGTTTTCAATCTAAAGACCCAATAAGACTCTTTTCTGTTTAGTTTCTAGATCCTATTTATGTCATTCTGTGGTATTTGTTCAACAGGAGTTACCTTTATGTCAAATTGTTTGTGGTGTTTAACTAAAAGGTGTCTGGACAAACTGTGTTTTAAAAAACCTTTTTTGGTGTTGTGTCTGTGGCCATTCATACGCGACCGCAGTGTCTGTGTAGTGCGGCCCACGTATTGAAGACCACAGGCACAATTGATCACGCAGATAACGTGATCACTCTCACAAGTAAGGTGCTGCTTTATATTTATTGTCTCTCCTGTGCTTCTTGATGTGATACATTTTTGTTTGTGACTAATGATATTGCAGCAATGACATTTTTTTGATCCACATCTAAAAACTCCAAGGGGATTTTGTATAGGAGTCTTTTTTGGTCTTAAAGGAGAGAGGGGTTTCCCTAAGACACTAGGCGCAATAATGTTCCCAATAGTAACCCCCCTCTGGAATGTGATACCAGGATTCTCCGGTAGCCACTTTTTGAGAAAGGAATCCCTTCTTAGAATGTACCAATACTTTTTTTAAAAATAATAAATACAAAAATACTGAAAAAATATCATTCAATACCAAAGACAATATTTCAAAATCAGAGAAGTTAGCTCTCAAACAATTGAAAAATAATAAAAAATAGTCATCAGACAAGCTGATAAAGGAGGTGGAGTGGTCATTCAGGACAGGGAAACATATCTGCAGGAAGCTCACAATATCCTAGCAGATAAAAAATACTATAAAAAATTAGATACAGATCCTGCAAAAACATTTAAATCAGAATACCACATGTTCATAAATGTAGCATATTCACAAAATATTATCAATAAAAAAGAAAAACGTTTCCTGACAAACAAAAACCCAAACACAGCAATTTTTTATCATTTACCAAAGGTCGACAAAAACCCTGTAGTACCACCAGGTAGACCGATTATTTCTGGTATTGGATCTCTAACTAGTCAGTTATCTCACTATATAGACTTACATCTTCAGGACCTTGTAAAAAAGCTACCGTCTTTCCTCTACGATTCTTACCAACTTATAAAGGAATGTAGTTCTTTAAACTGGGAAAATGATTATCTTTTCATTACACTGGACGTGAATGCTCTGTACTCCAATATAGAACATAATATGGGAGTTGAAGCAGTATCACACTATTTATCTGAGATTCCAAATATGCCGTCGGCCCAGAGAGATTTCCTTCTATCAGGCTTAAAGTTTATATTGGAGCATAATGTTTTTGAATTCCAGGGTGAATTGTTCCTGCAGCAGTTTGGCACCGCGATGGAGACTCGGGTCGCGCCAAGTTTCGCTAATCTTTTTATGGGGCGATTCGAGTCCTCATCGCCCATCAGCCAAACACCATATAAGGAACACATATTGCTATATAGGCGCTATATAGATGATTTAATCATCTTCTGGAAGGGCACAGAAAAACAAGCTATTTCTCTTATAGAGGAACTTAACAAAAATAGTTGGGGTATTTCATTCACATATAACATGGATAAAGAAAAAATCCATTATCTGGACCTGGAAATCAGTCACTCTAATAATAAAATTATAAGTAAAACCTTTTTTAAAAAAAACGGATTCTAATGGATTTTTGGACTTTCGGAGCGCACATTATCCAAAATGGAAGCAGAACATACTGTTCAGCCAATACCTGCGCATCCGAAAGACAAAGATTATGTGGAACAATCCAAAATTCGGACTAAAAAATTCTTGGATAAAAAATACCCAAAAAAATTGATAGCAGAAGCCTATGAAACCAACCTGAAAAAAACTCAAAATGAATGTCTGTATGAAAAACTCACAGAAAAAAAACAGTGCTCTGTTATAGACAATGAACAAACAAATAAGTACAAAAAGAGAGATAAAGAAAATAATACAAGATGGCAATATAATTTTATTACTGCTTTTAATCAGGGAAGTGTGAAAGTAAGACAGATTTTAAAAAAGTATTGGTACATTCTAAGAAGGGATTCCTTTCTCAAAAAGTGGCTACCGGAGAATCCTGGTATCACATTCCGGAGGGGGGTTACTATTGGGGACATTATTGCGCCTAGTGTCTTAGGGAAACCCCTCTCTCCTTTAAGACCAAAAAAGACTCCTATACAAAATCCCCTTGGAGTTTTTAGATGTGGATCAAAAAAATGTCATTGCTGCAATATCATTAGTCACAAACAAAAATGTATCACATCAAGAAGCACAGGAGAGACAATAAATATAAACCAGCACCTTACTTGTGAGAGTAATCACGTTATCTACGTGATCAATTGTGCCTGTGGTCTTCAATACGTGGGCCGCACTACACACACACTGCGGTCGCGTATGAATGGCCACAGACACAACACCAAAAAAGTTTTTTTAAAACACAGTTTGTCCAGACACCTTTTAGTTAAACACCACAAACAATTTGACATAAAGGTAACTCCAGAAACTAAACAGAAAAGAGTCTTTTTGGATCTTTAGATTGAAAACCCTATATCCAGATGGTCTTAATGATATAGTGGAAAATGTGTGAGGGGGAAAAAGAAGAAAAAAAATGTATATTTAATAATGCACAGCCCTATTTACCAATACTGAAAATAATATTTGTTTTATTGTAAGATTTCATTCCTGTAAAAATAACTTATATTTTATGGATTTTTTTATATACTAGACTAACAATTATGTATTGTTATGATCAGTACTATGTAATTTATTTATTATTATTTTTTTATATATAAATATAACCATCACTATGTATTCTAAAATTACTATTATATATCACTTTCTCTTTCTATATATATAAGGAGGGGAAAGTGAAGGAAATGATAAGAGAAAGGAATTTTATTATATATATGTTCATTCTAATATCAAAAAATCTACCATTCTAGTACACAGAATGGTGCTAGAATGTAATGCTGAACAACTACCCACTCTCCTAACTTAATTGGGGTGTGGTGTCAATCCTAATCAATTCAACCAAGTCAAGGAAAGAAAAAAAAAACAAAACACGACATCTTAAGAGTAACTAGTCTATAAAGATTGTCTTCCCTTAAAGTCCTTACAAGTGCATATTATACCTGATGAAGGCCGTTGCTGGCAGAAACGCGTTGTTTGTTCTTAATATAGTGTCCGAATAAATCTGATTTTGAGAAAAAGAATTCATCTGTAACGATCCTTATCCTCTGGAAGCGCCGAAAAAGGGAAATCTTCTCTCCACTACAATATCCAACATGCAAGCCTTATACCAGGGCTGAAATAGTTCCCGCATTTGTGCTGCAGACCAGAGGATTGCAAAGAGCTGATCCACTATACAGATCATTTGAGTGAAAATACAAGACATCTAAAGGGTGAGTGCAAAAAACAAATATTGTTGTGGCAAATGCACATATTCATCTACACTTAGACTCTGCGCCCCTTGTCTCCCCTTTTTATTCTTTTTTTATATCACTGTATAATATGGAGTAGGTGCAATAATAATAATGTTAGCAAATACCTCCAATTAGAAATGTAGAATAGTTTTTCTGATTCGCCATGTCTCTTCCCTCATGTGCAGGCATTGCAGGACCTTAGCTATCCATGCTTACAACCACTTATAGTGATAGTTATCTAGTTGCTAGTGGTCGTAACCATAGATACCTAAGGTCCTGCAATGCCTGCACATGAGGAAAGAAACATAGCGAATCAGAAAAACTATTCTACATTTCTTATTGGAGGTATTTGCTAATATTATTATTATTACACCTACTATATATTGGGATAGGATCTTGGAGATGGGAATACCCTTTTAATTTCTGATTGCTATGGGTAACTAGGAGAGTTTTTTGTTGCTCAGCTTTGATAAGGGATGATAGATTTTACTAGGCTAAGTGGATATCATTGGTGCAACCAGTGCAGATGCACAGGGGACTAATAGGTTAGGGGCTACCCTCTGGTGACTGTGGGGCGGTCATAAAACTACCCTCTGGTGACTGTGGGGCGGTCATAAAACTACCCTCTGCTGACTGTGGGGCGGTCAAAAAACTACCCTCTGCTGACTGTGGGGCGGTCAAAAAACTACCCCCTCTGCTGACTGTGGGGCAGTCAAAAAACTACCCCCTCTGCTGAGTGTGGGACGGTCAAAAAACTACCCCCTCGGCTGACTGTGGGACGGTCGAAAAACTACCCCCTCGGCTGACTGTGGGGCGGTCAAAAAACTACCCCCTCGGCTGACTGTGGGGCGGTCAAAAAACTACCCCCTCGGCTGACTGTGGGGCGGTCAAAAAACTACCCCCTCGGCTGACTGTGGGGCGGTCAAAAAACTACCCCCTCGGCTGACTGTGGGGCGGTCAAAAAACTACCCCCTCGGCTGACTGTGGGGCGGTCAAAAAACTACCCCCTCGGCTGACTGTGAGGCGGTCAAAAAACTACCCCCTCGGCTGACTGTGGGGCGGTCAAAAAACTACCCCCTCGGCTGACTGTGGGGCGGTCAAAAAACTACCCCCTCGGCTGACTGTGGGGCGGTCAAAAAACTACCCCCTCGGCTGACTGTGGGACGGTCGAAAAACTACCCCCTCGGCTGACTGTGGGGCGGTCAAAAAACTACCCCCTCGGCTGACTGTGGGGCGGTCAAAAAACTACCCCCTCGGCTGACTGTGGGGCGGTCAAAAAACTACCCCCTCGGCTGACTGTGGGGCGGTCAAAAAACTACCCCCTCGGCTGACTGTGGGGCGGTCAAAAAACTACCCCCTCTGCTGACTGTGGGGCGGTCAAAAAACTACCCCCTCGGCTGACTGTGGGGCGGTCAAAAAACTACCCCCTCGGCTGACTGTGGGGCGGTCAAAAAACTACCCCCTCGGCTGACTGTGGGGCGGTCAAAAAACTACCCCCTCGGCTGACTGTGGGGCGGTCAAAAAACTACCCCCTCGGCTGACTGTGGGGCGGTCAAAAAACTACCCCCTCGGCTGACTGTGGGGCGGTCAAAAAACTACCCCCTCGGCTGACTGTGGGGCGGTCAAAAAACTACCCCCTCGGCTGACTGTGGGGCGGTCAAAAAACTACCCCCTCGGCTGACTGTGGGGAGGTCAAAAAGCTACCCCCTCGGCTGACTGTGGGGCGGTCAAAAAGCTACCCCCTCGGCTGACTGTGGGGCGGTCAAAAAGCTACCCCCTCGGCTGACTGTGGGGCAGTCAAAAAGCTACCCCCTCGGCTGACTGTGGGGCGGTCAAAAAGCTACCCTCTGCTGACTGTGGGGCGGTCAAAAAGGTACCCTCTGCTGACTGTGGGGCGGTCAAAAAGCTACCCTCTGCTGACTGTGGGGCGGTCAAAAAACTGCCCTCTGCTGACTGTGGGGTGGTCAAAAAACTACCCCCTCTGCTGACTGTGGGGCGGTCAAAAAACTACCCCCTCTGCTGACTGTGGGGCGGTCAAAAAACTACCCTCTGCTGACTGTGGGGCGGTCAAAAAACTACCCTCTGCTGACTGTGGGGCGGTCAAAAAACTACCCTCTGCTGACTGTGGGGCGGTCAAAAAACTACCCTCTGCTGACTGTGGGGCGGTCAAAAAACTACCCTCTGCTGACTGTGGGGCGGTCAAAAAACTACCCTCTGCTGACTGTGGGCGGTTCTCAAACTACTCCTAGTGCTGGCGGGCGGGTTCTAGTACTGCTCCTGGCGGTTCTAGTACTGCTCCTGGCGGGGCGGCTCTAGTACTGCTCCTGGCGGGGCGGCTCTAGTACTGCTCCTGGCGGGGCGGCTCTAGTACTGCTCCTGGCGGGGCGGTTCTAGTACTGCTCCTGGCGGGGCGGTTCTAGTACTGCTCCTGGCGGGGCGGTTCTAGTTCTGCTCCTGGCGGGGCGGTTCTAGTCCTGCTCCTGGTGCTGGCGGTTCTAGTCCTGCTCCTGGTGCTGGCGGTTCTAGTCCTGCTCCTGGTGCTGGCGGTTCTAGTCCTGCTCCTGCTGCTGGTGGGCGGGTCTAGTACTGCTCCTGGCGGGGCGGGTCTAGTTCTGCTCCTGGCGGGGCGGGTCTAGTACTGCTCCTGGCGGGGCGGGTCTAGTACTGCTCCTGGCGGGGCGGTTCTACTACTGCTCCTGGCGGGGCGGTTCTAGTACTGCTCCTGGCGGGGCGGTTCTAGTACTGCTCCTGGCGGGGCGGTTCTAGTTCTGCTCCTGGCGGGGCGGTTCTAGTACTGCTCCTGGTGCTGGCGGTTCTAGTCCTGCTCCTGGTGCTGGCGGTTCTAGTCCTGCTCCTGCTGCTGGTGGGCGGGTATAGTACTGCTCCTGGCGGGGCGGGTCTAGTACTGCTCCTGGCGGGGCGGGTCTAGTACTGCTCCTGGCGGGGCGGGTCTAGTACTGCTCCTGGCGGGGCGGGTCTAGTACTGCACCTGGTGCTGGCGGTTCTAGTCCTGCTCCTGGTGCTGGCGGTTCTAGTCCTGCTCCTGGTGCTGGCGGTTCTAGTCCTGCTCCTGGTGCTGGCGGTTCTAGTCCTGCTCCTGGTGCTGGCGGTTCTAGTCCTGCTCCTGGTGCTGGCGGTTCTAGTCCTGCTCCTGGTGCTGGCGGTTCTAGTCCTGCTCCTGGTGCTGGCGGTTCTAGTACTGCTCATGGCGGGGCGGGTCTATTACTGCTCTTGGCAGGGCGGGTCTAGTACTGCTCCTGGCGGGGCGGTTCTAGTTCTGCTCCTGGCGGGGCGGTTCTAGTCCTGCTCCTGGTGCTGGCGGTTCTAGTCCTGCTCCTGGTGCTGGCGGTTCTAGTCCTGCTCCTGGTGCTGGCGGTTCTAGTCCTGCTCCTGGTGCTGGCGGTTCTAGTCCTGCTCCTGCTGCTGGTGGGCGGGTCTAGTACTGCTCCTGGCGGGGCGGGTCTAGTACTGCTCCTGGCGGGGCGGGTCTAGTACTGCTCCTGGCGGGGCGGGTCTAGTACTGCCCCTGGCGGGGCGGTTCTACTACTGCTCCTGGCGGGGCGGTTCTAGTACTGCTCCTGGCGGGGCGGTTCTAGTACTGCTCCTGGCGGGGCGGTTCTAGTTCTGCTCCTGGCGGGGCGGTTCTAGTACTGCTCCTGGTGCTGGCGGTTCTAGTCCTGCTCCTGGTGCTGGCGGTTCTAGTCCTGCTCCTGCTGCTGGTGGGCGGGTCTAGTACTGCTCCTGGCGGGGCGGGTCTAGTACTGCTCCTGGCGGGGCGGGTCTAGTACTGCTCCTGGCGGGGCGGGTCTAGTACTGCTCCTGGCGGGGCGGGTCTAGTACTGCACCTGGTGCTGGCGGTTCTAGTCCTGCTCCTGGTGCTGGCGGTTCTAGTCCTGCTCCTGGTGCTGGCGGTTCTAGTCCTGCTCCTGGTGCTGGCGGTTCTAGTCCTGCTCCTGGTGCTGGCGGTTCTAGTCCTGCTCCTGGTGCTGGCGGTTCTAGTCCTGCTCCTGGTGCTGGCGGTTCTAGTCCTGCTCCTGGTGCTGGCGGTTCTAGTACTGCTCCTGGCGGGGCGGGTCTATTACTGCTCTTGGCGGGGCGGGTCTAGTACTGCTCCTGGCGGGGCGGGTCTAGTACTGCTCCTGGTGATGGCAGGTCTAGTACTGCTCCTGGTGCTGGCGGTTCTAGTACTAGCTATGATAGAAGAAACCAGCTGATAGACCCTGCACTCTGCATGATTGACCACAGCAGGAGAACTACAGAAGCACAGATCTAAATGCAATACAGCCTGCAGGCACCACAGAGCTATGATAGAAGAAACCAGCTGAGAGACCCTGCACTCTGCATGATTGACCACAGCAGGAGAACTACAGAAGCACAGATCTAAATGCAATACAGCCTGGAGGCACCGCAGAGCTATGATAGAAGAAACCAGCTGAGAGACCCTGCACTCTGCATGATTGACCACAGCAGGAGAACTACAGAAGCACAGATCTAAATGCAATACAGCCTGGAGGCACCGCAGAGCTATGATAGAAGAAACCAGCTGAGAGACCCTGCACTCTGCATGATTGACCACAGCAGGAGAACTACAGAAACACAGATCTAAAGGCAATACAGCCTGCAGGCACCGCAGAGCTATGATAGAAGAAACCAGCTGAGGGACCCTGCACTCTGCATGATTGACCACAGCAGGAGAACTACAGAAACACAGATCTAAAGGCAATACAGCCTGCAGGCACCGCAGAGCTATGATAGAAGAAACCAACTGAGAGACCCTGCACTCTGCATGATTGACCAGAGCAGGAGAACTACAGAAGCACAGATCTAAAGGCAATACAGCCTGCAGGCACCGCAGAGCTATGATAGAAGAAACCAGCTGAGAGACCCTGCACTCTGCATGATTGACCACAGCAGGAGAACTACAGAAGCACAGATCTAAATGCAATACAGCCTGGAGGCACCGCAGAGCTATGATAGAAGAAACCAGCTGAGAGACCCTGCACTCTGCATGATTGACCAGAGCAGGAGAACTACAGAAGCACAGATCTAAATGCAATACAGCCTGGAGACACCGCAGAGCTATGATAGAAGAAACCAGCTGAGAGACCCTGCACTCTGCATGATTGACCACAGCAGGAGAACTACAGTAGCACAGATCTAAATGCAATACAGCCTGCAGGCACTGCAGAGCTATGATAGAAGAAACCAGCTGAGAGACCCTGCACTCTGCATGATTGACCACAGCAGGAGAACTACAGAAGCACAGATCTAAAGGCAATACAGCCTGCAGGCACCGCAGAGCTATGATAGAAGAAACCAGCTGAGAGACCCTGCACTCTGCATGATTGACCACAGCAGGAGAACTACAGAAGCACAGATCTAAATGCAATACATCCTGCAGGCACCGCAGAGCTATGATAGAAGAAACCAGCTGAGAGACCCTGCACTCTGCATGATTGACCACAGCAGGAGAACTACAGAAGCACAGATCTAAATGCAATACAGCCTGCAGGCACCGCAGAGCTATGATAGAAGAAAACCAGCTGAGAGACCCTGCACTCTGCATGATTAACCACAGCAGGAGAACTACAGAAGCACAGATCTAAAGGCAATACAGCCTGCAGGCACCGCAGAGCTATGATAGAAGAAAACCAGCTGAGAGACCCTGCACTCTGCATGATTGACCACAGCAGGAGAACTACAGAAGCACAGATCTAAAGGCAATACAGCCTGGAGGCACCGCAGAGCAATGATAGAAGAAACCAGCTGAGAGACCCTGCACTCTGCATGACTGACCAGAGCAGGAGAACTACAGAAGCACAGATCTAAAGGCAATACAGCCTGGAGGCACCGCAGAGCTATGATAGAAGAAAACCAGCTGAGGGACCCTGCACTCTGCATGATTGACCACAGCAGGAGAACTACAGAAGCACAGATCTAAAGGCAATACAGCCTGGAGGCACCGCAGAGCTATGATAGAAGAAAACCAGCTGAGAGACCCTGCACTGTGCATGATTGACCACAGCAGGAGAACTACAGAAGCACAGATCTAAAGGCAATACAGCCTGCAGGCACCGCAGAGCTATGATAGAAGAAAACCAGCTGAGAGACCCTGCACTCTGCATGATTGACCACAGCAGGAGAACTACAGAAGCACAGATCTAAAGGCAATACAGCCTGGAGGCACCGCAGAGCAATGATAGAAGAAACCAGCTGAGAGACCCTGCACTCTGCATGACTGACCAGAGCAGGAGAACTACAGAAGCACAGATCTAAAGGCAATACAGCCTGCAGGCACCGCAGAGCTATGATAGAAGAAAACCAGCTGAGGGACCCTGCACTCTGCATGATTGACCAGAGCAGGAGAACTACAGAAGCACAGATCTAAAGGCAATACAGCCTGGAGGCACCGCAGAGCTATGATAGAAGAAAACCAGCTGAGAGACCCTGCACTCTGCATGATTGACGACAGCAGGAGAACTACAGAAGCACAGATCTAAAGGCAATACAGCCTGGAGGCACAGCAGAGCTATGATAGAAGAAACCAGCTGAGGGACCCTGCATTCTGCATGATGGACCAGAGCAGGAGAACAACAGAAGCATAGATCTAAATGCAATACAGCCTGGAGGCACCGCAGAGCTATGATAGAAGAAACCAGCTGAGAGACCCTGCACTCTGCATGATTGACCACAGCAGGAGAACTACAGAAGCACAGATCTAAAGGCAATACAGCCTGCAGGCACCGCAGAGCTATGATAGAAGAAACCAGCTGAGAGACCCTGCACTCTGCATGATTGACCAGAGCAGGAGAACTACAGAAGCACAGATCTAAATGCAATACACCCTGGAGGCACCGCAGAGCTATGATAGAAGAAACCAGCTGAGAGACCCTGCACTCTGCATGATTGACCAGAGCAGGAGAACTACAGAAGCACAGATCTAAATGCAATACACCCTGGAGGCACCGCAGAGCTATGATAGAAGAAACCAGCTGAGAGACCCTGCACTCTGCATGACTGACCACAGCAGGAGCACTACAGAAGCACAGATCTAAATGCAATACAGCCTGGAGGCACCGCAGAGCTATGATAGAAGAAAATCAGCTGAGAGACCCTGCACTCTGCATGATTGACCAGAGCAGGAGAACTACAGAAGCACAGATCTAAAGGCAATACAGCCTGCAGGCACCGCAGAGCTATGATAGAAGAAACCAGCTGAGAGACCCTGCACTCTGCATGATTGACCACAGCAGGAGAACTACAGAAGAACAGATCTAAAGGCAATACAGCCTGGAGGCACCGCAGAGCTATGATAGAAGAAACCAGCTGAGAGACCCTGCACTCTGCATGATTGACCAGAGCAGGAGAACTACAGAAGCACAGATCTAATGCAATACAGCCTGCAGGCACCGCAGAGCTATGATAGAAGAAAACCAGCTGAGAGACCCTGCACTCTGCATGATTGACCAGAGCAGGAGAACTACAGAAGCACAGATCTAAAGGCAATACAGCCTGGAGGCACCGCAGAGCTATGATAGAAGAAACCAGCTGAGAGACCCTGCACTCTGCATGATTGACCAGAGCAGGAGAACTACAGAAGCACAGATCTAAATGCAATACAGCCTGGAGGCACCGCAGAGCTATGATAGAAGAAACCAGCTGAGAGACCCTGCACTCTGCATGATTGACCACAGCAGGAGAACTACAGAAGCACAGATCTAAAGGCAATACAGCCTGCAGGCACCGCAGAGCTATGATAGAAGAAACCAGCTGAGAGACCCTGCACTCTGCATGACTGACCACAGCAGGAGCACTACAGAAGCACAGATCTAAATGCAATACAGCCTGGAGGCACCGCAGAGCTATGATGGAAGAAAACCAGCTGAGAGACCCTGCACTCTGCATGATTGACCAGAGCAGGAGAACTACAGAAGCACAGATCTAAAGGCAATACAGCCTGGAGGCACCGCAGAGCTATGATAGAAGAAACCAGCTGAGAGACCCTGCACTCTGCATGATTGACCAGAGCAGGAGAACTACAGAAGCACAGATCTAAAGGCAATACAGCATGGAGGCACCGCAGAGCTATGATAGAAGAAAACCAGCTGAGAGACCCTGCACTCTGCATGATTGACCAGAGCAGGAGAACTACAGAAGCACAGATCAAATGCAATACAGCCTGGAGGCACCGCAGAGCTATGATAGAAGAAAACCAGCTGAGAGACCCTGCACTCTGCATGATTGACCAGAGCAGGAGAACTACAGAAGCACAGATCTAAAGGCAATACAGCCTGGAGGCACCGCAGAGCTATGATAGAAGAAACCAGCTGAGAGACCCTGCACTCTGCATGATTGACCACAGCAGGAGAACTACAGAAGCACAGATCTAAATGCAATACAGCCTGCAGGCACCGCAGAGCTATGATAGAAGAAAAACAGCTGAGAGACCCTGCACTCTGCATGACTGACCACAGCAGGAGAACTACAGAAGCACAGATCTAAAGGCAATACAGCCTGGAGGCACCGCAGAGCAATGATAGAAGAAACCAGCTGAGAGACCCCTGCACTCTGCATGACTGACCAGAGCAGGAGAACTACAGAAGCACAGATCTAAAGGCAATACAGCCTGGAGGCACCGCAGAGCTATGATAGAAGAAAACCAGCTGAGGGACCCTGCACTCTGCATGATTGATCAGAGCAGGAGAACTACAGAAGCACAGATCTAAAGGCAATACAGCCTGGAGGCACCGCAGAGCTATGATAGAAGAAACCAGCTGAGAGACCCTGCACTCTGCATGATGGACCAGAGCAGGAGAACAACAGAAGCATAGATCTAAATGCAATACAGCCTGGAGGCACCGCAGAGCTATGATAGAAGAAACCAGCTGAGAGACCCTGCACTCTGCATGATTGACCACAGCAGGAGAACTACAGAAGCACAGATCTAAAGGCAATACAGCCTGGAGGCACCGCAGAGCTATGATAGAAGAAAACCAGCTGAGAGACCCTGCACTGTGCATGACTGACCACAGCAGGAGAACTACAGAAGCACATATCTAAAGGCAATACAGCCTGGAGGCACCGCAGAGCTATGATAGAAGAAACCAGCTGAGAGACCCTGCACTCTGCATGATTGACCAGAGCAGGAGAACTACAGAAGCACAGATCTAAATGCAATACAGCCTGCAGGCACCGCAGAGCTATGATAGAAGAAACCAGCTGAGAGACCCTGCACTCTGCATGATTGACCACAGCAGGAGAACTACAGAAGCACAGATCTAAATGCAATACACCCTGGAGGCACCGCAGAGCTATGATAGAAGAAACCAGCTGAGAGACCCTGCACTCTGCATGACTGACCACAGCAGGAGCACTACAGAAGCACAGATCTAAATGCAATACAGCCTGGAGGCACCGCAGAGCTATGATAGAAGAAAACCAGCTGAGAGACCCTGCACTCTGCATGATTGACCAGAGCAGGAGAACTACAGAAGCACAGATCTAAAGGCAATACAGCCTGGAGGCACCGCAGAGCTATGATAGAAGAAACCAGCTGAGAGACCCTGCACTCTGCATGATTGACCACAGCAGGAGAACTACAGAAGCACAGATCTAAATGCAATACAGCCTGCAGGCACCGCAGAGCTATGATAGAAGAAACCAGCTGAGAGACCCTGCACTCTGCATGATGGACCAGAGCAGGAGAACTACAGAAGCACAGATCTAAAGGCAATACAGCCTGGAGGCACCGCAGAGCTATGATAGAAGAAACCAGCTGAGAGACCCTGCACTCTGCATGATTGACCAGAGCAGGAGAACTACAGAAGCACAGATCTAAAGGCAATACAGCCTGCAGGCACCGCAGAGCTATGATAGAAGAAACCAGCTGAGAGACCCTGCACTCTGCATGATTGACCACAGCAGGAGAACTACAGAAGCACAGATCTAAAGGCAATACAGCCTGGAGGCACCGCAGAGCTATGATAGAAGAAACCAGCCGAGAGACCCTGCACTCTGCATGATGGACCAGAGCAGGAGAACTACAGAAGCACAGATCTAAAGGCAATACAGCCTGGAGGAACCGCAGAGCTATGATAGAAGAAACCAGCTTGGAGGAACATATTTTGGGGTGTAATAAGTGCAAAACAGCTCAGATTTAATCATGAGTTATACTGATACAACTAAATAAATATATGTGTACACTAATATGAGACAACATTGTGATTTGAGGAATTAACAATTTAAATATTAACTAGTGCATGCCTCATCCAATAGGTGTATATATAGAAATCTTTGGGCTCTAAACCATTATAGAGAATTTAGCCACGTACACTACAACTTTTTTCAAGTTAATGACCACGATTTGGTTTTAGGTCTAAAATGCGTTGAATGATTACATATTTCTACACTGTTTTTCACATTTGATAAATGATATTATTGTGGTTGAGTGCAGCTGATACTAATGAAAATGAATTGTACAAGTATTTATAATGGCCTCTGTATAAATCTGTCCACATTGAGTGTGGGCTTTATCTATGAACTATAATAGCGTTATGGCAAGCAAGAGAAGTTTATTTCCACTCTGGTTTCCATAGCTGCCATGTCCCCATCCTTTATGGTAAGTATCCAGGCTCAAATCTGCCTGAGCGAGATTTTACTGCTTTTTAGGCTCTGTTCACATCTACACTACAATGGGGAAAAAAAGTATTTAGTCAGCCACCAATTGTGCAAGTTCTCCCACTTTAAAAGATGAGCGAGGCCTGTAATTGACATCATAGGTCGACCTCAACTATCAGAGACAAAATGAGAAAACAAATCCTGAAAATCACATTGTCTGATTTGGAAAGAATTTTTTTTCCGATTTTGGTGGAAAATAAGTGTAATGCACACGCCCGGGCTGAGCGGCGTGTGCGTGTGATTCCACTGGACCGTGCCGGAGAGTGAATACCTGGAGGGGCGTAACTAGGTATTCACCCGATCCGACCAGGGTCGCACCACGGCATACGACGCCAGTGCACCAAAGAGGAACCGAGCAGAGGGACCAGGTGCTACTCCAGGACAGACCCCGGACACGGCTGTTGACCCACACAGGGGAATACAGGAACAGACAGGTTAGGCTGGCACACAGACTGGTGGGTATATGCAGGCACGACTGGTATGCAGGCAGGCGGGTATGCAGGCAGGGGGGTACAGGCAAGCATGGCTAGAGTGCAGACAGGGAGGCACTAGCAGGTAGGAACACAGGCGGAATATGACCCAGTACACACTGGGACTCAGGAACAGAACCACAGATGTGGCGGACAAACACAGCAGAGTAAGGCCGAAAAGAGTGGTGAGCGACAGCAGGGAAAGACGAGACCGCCTAGAGCGGTGAGCGAGACCAGGGCAAGACGAGACCGCCTAGAGCGGTGAGCGAGAGCAGGGCAAGACGAGATCGCCTAGAGCGGTGAGCGAGAGCAGGGCAAGACGAGACCGCCTAGAGCGGTGAGCGAGAGCAGGGCAAGACGAGACCGCCTAAAGCGGTGAGCGAGAGCAGGGCAAGACGAGACCGCCTAGAGCGGTGAGCGAGAGCAGGGCAAGACGAGACCGCCTAGAGCGGTGAGCTAAGGCAGAGCAGGCTAGAACTGCCGGAGTGGTGAGCAAAGGCAGAGCAGGCTAGAACCGCCGGAGCGGTGAGCAAAGGCAGAGCAGACTAGAACCGCCGGAGCGGTGAGCAAAGGCAGAGCAGGCTAGAACCGCCGGAGCGGTGAGCAAAGGCAGAGCAGGCTAGAACCGCCGGAGCGGTGAGCAAAGGCAGAGCAGGCTAGAACCGCCGGAGCGGTGAGCAAAGGCAGAGCAGGCTAGAACCGCTGGAGCGGTGAGCAAAGGCAGAGCAGGCTAGAACCGCCGGAGCGGTGAGCAAAGGCAGAGCAGGCTAGAACCGCCGGAGCGGTGAGCAAAGGCAGAGCAGGCTAGAACCGCCGGAGCGGTGAGCAAAGGCAGAGCAGGCTAGAACCGCCAGAGCGGTGAGCAAAGGCAGAGCAGGCTAGAACCGCCGGAGTGGTGAGCAAAGGCAGAGCAGACTAGAACCGCCGGAGCGGTGAGCAAAGGCAGAGCAGGCTAGAACCGCTGGAGCGGTGAGCAAAGGCAGAGCAGGCTAGAACCGCCGGAGAGGTGAGCAAAGGCAGAGCAGGCTAGAACCGCCGGAGCGGTAAGCAAAGGCAGAGCAGGCTAGAACCGCCGGAGCGGTGAGCAAAGGCAGAGCAGGCTAGAACCGCCGGAGCGATGAGCAAAGGCAGAGCAGGGGGGACAGGGCTCTGTTCACACGGAACAGACAGGAAGGGAAAGGCAGAACCAGATACCCACAGGGTACTTGCAGTGAAGTAGCGAGTGGACCACAAACTCACAAACGGGAGTACAGTGACAACGAGCAGGAGTTAGGTACGAGTTCAGACTTTGCAGAAAAAGGAAAAGTACGGACATAGAGAAACACGGGAAACAGGCTAGAAGAGTATACAGACAAGAACAGACACAGTAGCAAGATACAGGAGCGGGTCTAGGAATGCAGCCCCTAGAAGGCGGGAGGAACAGGCCAGGAGCATGTTCAGACAGGACAGACTAGATACAGGAGTGGGTCTAGGTATGCGGCCCCTAGAAGGCGAAACACACAGGCAAGGAGCGTGTTCAGACAGGCCTGGAAATACAGCCTCCAGGATAGGCAGACAAGAGAACACAGAAGGGGACCTGGCACATTCAGAGTGAAAGACCACACTGAATGAAACACAATGCTCAGGCAGGGATTCATTGGAGCAGCTGGGTTAAATACCAGGAGACAGACAGCAATAGGCTGAGGACGCACAAGGGGTGTGCCTGCAGCAGGTACAAAAAGCAGGAAGTGATCGGGCGCCGCCCTTAAGCAGCAGACACAGAGGCAAACAGACAGCATGAAGGGAAGCCAGAGAGACATTCTGGATTGGAGATCAACTGCGCGCTCTTGCACAGTGGGAGATGGACCACTATGCAAGGACGCCGCCAGGTATGTTACAATAAGTATTTGGTCAATTACAAACAAGCAAGATTTCTGCCTCTCACAGACCTGTAACTTCTTCTTTAAGAGGCTCCTCTTTCCTCCACTCATTACCTGTAGTACTGGCTCCTGTTTGAACTTGTTATCAGTATAAAAGACGCCTGTCCGCAACCTCAAACAGTCACACTCCAAACTCCACTATGGTGAAGACCAAAGAGCTGTCGAAGAACACCAGAAACAAAATTGTAGCCCTGCACCAGGCTGACTAAATACTTTTTTTTCCCCACTATGTTGTGATTTCCATATTTTTGTTCTATGATAAAAAAAAAAAAGATGAAGATAACGGAAGCGCCGGACCCCCTGTATATCGGACACTGAGGTTTGTCTAGTGTCCACTGGAACATTACAATATTTTACTGGACAGAATGGTGCAGCATGCTGCTATACATGCAACTCTTGGGGCCGACTGTGCAGTGAATATTGTGTGACAAGGAGCAAGGACCTTGCAAGGACCAAGTTCTAAAATGGTTTGAAACCACTTTAATAAAGTCTGATGGTTTACAGGTCTATATATTGCACAGTTTTATTATTTAAAAATACTTAGTTTAACCACAGATTTCATCTCTAAGAAACAAGTTCAATGGCATTTACCATATGGCGTTTAGATTTGTGTCAGGGGTTTCTCACTTACAGAATACAAGCTGACACTTTCTCATCATGTCCTTTTGCTACAAATAGGGCAATGTAAGGCTGTGTGCCCACGTAGCGTTTTTCAAGCGTTTTTGATGCGGAATTTCCGCAGCGGAAACGCTTGTAAAACGCTTGGTAACCCGCACCCCATGGTCCCCAATGGGATTCCGCAAGTTCTATGCACATGCTGCGGATTTTTCCGCAGCGTTTATGCTGCGTTCAAAAATCCGCAGCATGTCATTTAATTTTGCGTTTCCGCAAGCGGAATTGCCTTTGTCCAATGCATAAAAAACGCAAGGCAATTCCGCATGTGGAAAACGCGTGATAAACGCGCGAAAAATGCGCGATAAACGCGTGCGGAATTCCGCATGCGTTTTTCCGGGAGAGGACTTGCAGAAATGAAGCAGAAATTTTCTGCTTCATAAATGCAACGTGGGCACATAGCCTAATAAGGAGCATCTGACAGATACAGCAAATCTTCCTAAGAGTGAATTAAAAAACGACTGGCATTTATATGGAACATATTCAATACAAGCCATGTATAAAAATGATGATATACAGTACAGACCAAAAGTTTGGACACACCTTCTCATTTAAAGATTTTTCTGTATTTTCCTGACTATGAAAATTGTACATTCACACTGAAGGCATCAAAACTATGAATTAAGACATGTGGAATTATATACTTAACAACACATGTGTTAATTCATAGTTTTGATGCCTTCAGTGTGAATGTACAATTTTCATAGTCAGGAAAATACAGAAAAATCTTTAAATGAGAAGGTGTGTCCAAACTTTTGGTCTGTACTGTATATGCTTATATAGAATATACTAAATAAAGCTATTGGTCAGTTACTGGTCACATGGCCAGCCGTGCGGCCAGGCCAAGTGTGTATATAATATTTGAATGGAAGTTGACAGTTGAGAGTGACAGTTGGAGTTGACTTGCGACGGTGGAGGAGATATCTGCCAACCCTGAACTGAGTAGCAAAAATATGGAGATGAATGAAGACAGAGGACAACCGAGGAAGGGAAAGAAGAGGACAAATGCCACATTGATCTCATCAAATGAAGATAAGAAGACATCGAAGAACAGCAGCCAAGAGAGGAAGAAGAGAAGGACAAGCTCAAGGCCAGCTGAGAAGATGTCTTCCAATCTGAAGATGAATCAAGTGGATGAAGAGAGGAAAAAAAGTGCCAAGAAGAGAAAACACACCATAAACTCTTCAGGAGAAAAAAATCCGCTGCCCAAAAGAGCCAAAGGGGTCCTGAAAACAGAAGACCAGCAGGGACTCCAGAGAGGCTCAGGTAGATTAATACATACATTTATGTTTTTTTTTAAAACAAGTCATACCTACCATTGTGGAGGGTTTTCTTCACTATTTAGTGAGCAGACTATTTTGGGCCCTATTCTAATTTTTATTTTTTTTTGTTTTTTTTTCATTGTAGAACATCAAAAGGCATGACTTTTTTATATCTTCATTGACACAGTTATAAAAGACTTACTTCTTCTGGGACAAATTGTATTTTTAAGTCATAATTTGGGATACTGTATATTTAATGCATTGATTTCATTTACATTTAAATAACTTCTTGAGGGAAATCTAAAAAAACAGTTGCAATTCTGTCATTTATTCTTTTTTTTCATCATTCACTTTACAATATACATTACAAATCTCAAGATAATGTTAATCTCTGGGTCAATGATGTATTCAGCTGATATCTATGGAAATCGAGGTCTGGGGGTGGGCTGCTTATATGTGGTGCACAATAAAACATTGAAAATCGGTCCGGTGAGGCCTTGGACTCTTGTGTCTTTATTATCTGGGTCAGGACAATTATGGTGATTCCAACTTAATAAAGTTTATTGAAGTTCTACTGTTATTGCCATAAAAACACAAACACTTTAAAAAATTATTTTTTTCTGCCATCATATTTCAAGACTAATAACAGTCTTTTATTTTTCCAGTGACAGTGGCATCCATTGGTCACCAAAGAATGTGGTTGTGGAGTGCTGATGGGATGTCATGGCAGCCGGGGGACAGATCATTATCCCCATGGCTGCCATATTGGTACCCCTGTGAAGCCCCGTCAATGGCTGGGGTTCATAGGAGACAGTGATTTAGCTAAATATTACATTACAAGACAAAAAATAAATAAATTATATATATATATATATAAATATTTATAGTTGTGTGCACAGTATATATATATATATATATATATATATATATATATATATATATATATATATGTATATACATATATATGTCTTTATTTTATTGGAAAAGATGGGGTGATATGAATTTTCATGTTTTTTATTGTTACTGTATACATGTGGTATTGCTGCAACCATTAAAGTCAATTAAGTCCAATTAATGTGGTATGCTGCCAGTATTCATTACTATTTTAATGGTGGATGTGTGATACTAAGACCCTAATGATTGTAAGAATGGGGGTTCAATGAATCTTTTGCCAATAGACAATGAACTACTATTCTAAAACTTGGGTGCGTGACCCAGCAGACGCCCACCTCAGACTTTAAAGGATATTAGAAGATTATTTTTTTTATTCCAAATGCTTGGCTGCTATAACAATGATAAATGAAGCTGTCCTCCTCATCCTCCTCATCCTTCCTAGGTTGGGCAATGTCTCTCCGCTGTCTCGGTCCCTGGTCTTTGGTGGCAGATTATAGCAGAAGCATCATGACCACAGTGCACATTATGGCAGCAGCCAATCATAGGGTTCAGCAATGATGTTGATACAGTCATCACAATACCACTGAGCCCAGCGATTGGCTGCAGCGGTCAGATATGCTGGAGTTGTGAAGTTATCCCTGTAGCCTATCAACTTTAAAGAGTGGATGAGAATAGCTTTTTTAATATTTTTATAGTGGGAAAGTATATGGAATAAAAAAAATAATGTCTTTGGTATGAAAACTCCTTAATGTCTAATAAAAATGTGGTAAGGTCTATTCACAGTCCAGGTTTTGTCATGATTTTGATTCAGGTTTGGGAGTTTTATTTGGCTAAATGGGCCTGAATTATTTTGTGTTATTGGCATTTGTGAGCCTCACTATTAAGAGTCTAGAAAAGGGGTTGATATAAAGTAAAGAAGTGTGGCTTAGTGTTCAACAGGTCTAGCAAGATCAAAATGTATCATACAGCATAGATGGGATAGGTCATCAATATAATATAGGTGAGGGACTGCCACCCAGCCCCCACTGATCGTCTGTTATCCGCCATTGGCAGGATGTAAATAGTGTATGGAGCAGAATAGCACAGCGCTGGACATTGTGTAGTGGCCGCTGCCAGGAACTGCAGATAGGTTTCTAGTGAAGTGACTAGGAGCTGATCGGCAGTACCCCACAGCAGCCATTAAACAATGTCCACTGTGCACATCTAGCTGGTGGCAACTCACATACCAAATGATCGTGGTGGTGCTGGGAGTCCGAGACCGATCACCAACCCCTTGAACATATGGCCTGAACATACAATCCATAAGTGAACATGGGCTATTTATTTTTTAAAGCACATTCTGACATATGCTGATTAAAATACAGGGATGGAAAACCTCTTTATGGTAAGTTTAAGACCTTAAAAAGTTTATCCCAAGAACAAAAGTACATTTTAATCAATAGATCATGAAAAACGAAGCAGTTGCACAATTGGATATATTTTAAAAAAAATCATATTTTTGAGATAAACTTATAAATGCGCCCCTCATGTATACCGTGTATCTAGCTTTGCCCAAGTATGTAACATAGCAACATACAGTAGTAACATCGTTTTTAAAACCCCTTTACAACCTATGACGTCTTAGTACGTCATAGGCTACCTCCCCCGGTTCAGTGAGGTCTCCGGCGCTGAGCCCACACTGAACCGAGCACATGTCAGCTGATTCTTACAGCGGACATGTGCGCGCAACAGCCACGGGTGGAATCGCGATCCACCCGCGGCTGTTAACATGTTATATGCCGCTGTCAATCTCCGACAGCGGCATTTAACGCGCGCTTCCGGGAAGCGCGTCCTAAGCCCCGCCCATTGGCGACCCCGTCACGTGATCGCGGGTCACTGATGGGTGGGCATGACAACCCAGGGTCTGCAGCAGACGCCTGCGGTTGTCATGAGCTGGACGCTATGAGCACCACCTAGTGGTCGGCGCTCATAGCACAGGACCAATTCTGCTATATGCAGGGGATCTGCTGATCCCCTGTATGTAGCAGAGGCGATCGGATAGTTGCTGCTTCTAGTCTCCTATGGAGACTATAGAAGCATGCAAAAAGTGAAAAAAAAACGTTTTTAAAAATATAAAAAAAATTAAAAAAATATAAAAGTTTAAATCACCCCCCTTTCGCCCCATTCAAAATAAAATATTAAAAAAAAAACCTACATACACATATTTGGTATCGCCGCATTCAGAATCGCCCGATCTATCAATATAAAAAAAGAATTAATCTGAACAGTAAACGGCGTAATGATAAAAAAATTCTAAACGCCAGAATTACGTTTTTTGGTTGCTGCAAAATTGCAATAAAATGCAATAACAGGCGATCAAAACATCAGATCTACCCCAAAATGTTATCAATAAATACGTCAGTCCAGCGCGCAAAAAATAAGCCCTCACCCAGCCCCAGATCCCGAAAAATTTAGATGCTACAGGTCTTAGAAAATTGCGCTATTTTTTTTTTTTTCAAAATTTTGGAATTTTTTTCACCACTTAAATATAAAAGAACCTATACATGTTTGGTGTCTACGAACTCGTAATGACCTGGAGAATAATGATGGCAGGTCAGTTTTAGCATTCAGTGAACGTGGTAAAAAAAACAAAAAAAAAACCAACTGTGGTATTGCACTTTTTTTGCAATTTCACCGCACTTGGAATTTTTTTCCCGTTTTCTCGTACACGATATGGTAAAAGTAGTAATGGCGTTGAAAAGTAAAACTCGTCCAGCAAAAAATAAGCCCTCATATGGCCATATTGACCAAAAAATAAAAACGCTATGGCTCTGGGAACAAGGGGAGCAAAAAACGAAAATGCAAAAACGACAAAACCCAAGGTTGCGAAAGGGTTAAGGTTGAATGAAGACTAAGTCCATCTAGTTCAACCCATAGCCTAACATTTTAATCCAGAGGAAGGCAAAAAAAAAACCATGTGGCAAACACTAAGCTCCACATTGGGGAAAAAAATTTCTTCCCGACTCCATACGACAATCAGACTAGTTCCCTGGATCAACGCCCTATCAAGGAATCTAGTATTTATAACCTGTAATATTATACTTTTCAAGAAAGGCATCCAGGCCCTTCTTAAATTTTAGTAGTGAATCACTCATTACAACATCATGCGGCAGAGAGTTCCATAGTCTCACTGCTCTTACAGTAAAGAATCCGCGTCTGTGATTATGATTAAACCTTCTTTCCTCCAGACGTAGAAGATGCCCCCTTGTCCCCGTCTCAGGCCTCGGAGTAAAAAGATCAGTAGAAAGGTCTTTGTACTGTCCCCTCATATACTTGTACATAGTAATAAGATCACCCCTAAGCCTTCTTTTTTCCACAGTAAATAACCCCAAGTGTAATAAGTGTAATTACTAATAACCTGTCTTGGTATTGCAGACCCCCCAGTCCTCTAATAACCTGTCTTGGTATTGCAGACCCCCCAGTCCTCTAATAACCTTGGTCGCTCTTCTCTGCACCCGCTCTAGTTCAGCTATGTCTTTCTTATACACCGGACACCAGAACTGTACACAGTATTCTAAGTGTGGTCGCACTAATGACTTGTATAGAGGTAAAATTATGTTCTCCTCATGAGCATCTATGCCTCTTTTAATGCATCCCATTATTTTATTTGCCTTTGTAGCAGCTGCCTGACACTGGCCATCAAACGTGAGCTTGTCGTCCACCAATACACCCAGGTCTTTTTCAGTGACAGTTTTGCCCAGTGTTTTACAATTAAGCATATAATTATACATTTTATTTCCTCTACATTTATCCCCATTAAAGCTCATTTGCCATTTATCAGCCCAAGCTTCTAGTTTACATACTGTGCATTATGAAAGGATTTGGCCCCCTTGAACTTTTCTACCTTTTGCCACATTTCTGGCTTCAAACATAAAGATATAAAATTCAAATTTTTTTGGGAAGAATCAACAACAAGTGGGGCACAATCGTGAAATGGAACAAAATTTATTGGATATTTTAAACTTTTTTAACAAATTAAAAACTGAAAAGTGGGGCGTGCAATATTATTCGACCCCCTTGAGTTAATACTTTGTAGCGCCACCTTTTGCTGCGATTACAGCTGCAAGTCGCTTGGGGAATGTCTCTATCAGTTTTGCACATCGAGAGGCTGAAATTCTTGCCCATTCTTCCTTGCAAAACAGCTCGAGCTCATTGAGGTTGGATGGAGGGCATTTGTGAACAGCAGTTTTAAGCTCTTTCCACAGATTCTCGATTGGATTCAGGTCTGGACTTTGACTTGGCCATTCTAACACCTGGATATGTTTATTTTTGAACCATTCCATTGTAGATTTTGCTTTATGTTTGAGATCATTGTCTTGTTGGAAGATAAATCTCTGTCCCAGTCTCAGGTCTTTTGCAGACTCCAACAGGTTTTCTTTCAGAATGGTCCTGTATTTGGCTCCGTCCATCTTCCCATCAATTTTAACCATCTTCCCTGTCCCTGCTGAAGAAAAGCAGGCCCAAACCATGATGCTGCCACCACCATGTTTGACAGTGGGGAGGGTCTTTTGAGGGTGATGAGCTGTGTTGCTTTTACGCCAAACATATCGTTTTGCATTGTGGCCAAAAGGTTCGATTTTGGTTTCATCTGACCGACCACCTTATTCCACATGTTTGCTGTGTCTCCCAGGTGGCTTGTGGCAAACTTCAAACGAGACTTTTTATGGATATCTTAGAGAAATGGCTTTCTTCTTGCCACTCTTCCATAAAGGCCAGATTTGTGCAGTGTACGACTGATTGTTGTCCTATGGACAGACTCTCCCACCTCAGCTGTAGATCTCTGCAGTTCATCCAGAGTGTTCATGGGCCTTTTGGCTGCATGTCTGATCAGTCTTCTCCTTGTTCGAGATGAAAGTTTAGAGGGACGGCCGGGTCTTGGTAGATTTGCAGTGGTCTGATACTCCTTCCATTTCAATATGATCGCTTGTACAGTGCTCCTTGAGATATTTAAAGCTTGGAAAATCTTTTTGTATCCAAATCCGGCTTTAAACTTCACCACAACAATATGTCGGACCTGCCTGGTGGGTTCCTTGGTCTTCATGATGCTCTCTGCACTTGAAACAGAACCCTGAGACTATCACACAGCAGGTGCATTTATACGGAGACTTGATTACACACAGGTGGATTCTATTTATCATTACCAGTCATTTAGGACAACATTGGATCATTCGGAGATCCTCACTGAAATTCTGGAGTGAGTTTGCTGCACTGAAAGTAAAGGGGCCTAATTATATTGCACGCCCCACTTTTCAGTTTGTAATTTTTTTTTTAGAAAGTTTAAAATATCCAATAAATTTTGTTCCACTTCACGATTGTGTCCCACTTGTTGTTGATTCTTCCCCAAAAAATTAGAATTTTATATCTTTATGTTTGAAGCAAGAAATGTGGCAAAAGGTAGAAAAGTTCAAGGGGGGCAAATACTTTCACAATGCACTGTAGATCCTCCTGTAATATAAAATTGTCCTCCTCTGTATTGATTACCTTGCAGAGTTTAGTGTCATCTGCAAATATTGAAATACTACTCTGTATGCCCCCTACAAGGTCATTAATAAATATGTTAAAAGAAGCAGGCCCAATACTGACCCCTGTGGTACCCCACTGTTAACTGAGACCCAGTCTGAGTGTGTTCCATTAATAACCACCCTTTGTTTCCTATCATTGAGCCAGTTCTTAACCCACATACATATATTTTCCCCTATCCCCATTGTTCTCATTTTATGTATCAACCTTTTGTGTGGAACCGTATCAAAAGCTTTTGAAAAGTCAATATACACAACATCCACTGCATTTCCTTGGTCCAGTCTGGAACTTAAAGTAAATCTTCATAAAAGCTGATCAGATTAGTCTGACAGGAATGGGGTAAACCCATGTTGATATTGGGTCATAAGGTTATTCTTCTTCAGATACTCTAGTATAGCATCTCTTAGGAAACCCTCCAGGATTTTACCCACAGTAGAGGTTAAGCTTACCGGCCTATAATTTCCAAGTTCGGTTTTTGTCCCCTTTTTGAATATTGGCACCACATTTGCTATACGCGAGTCCTGTGGTACAGACCCTGTTATTATGGAATCTTTAAAAATTAAAAATAATGGTCTATCTATGACGTTACTTAATTCCTGCAGTACTCGTGGGTATATCCCATCCGGGCCCGGGGATTTGTCAACTTTAGTGGTTTTTAGACGCCGCCGTACTTACTGCTGGGTTAAGCAAGTGACATTTAATGGAGAATTTTTGTCATCACTAATCATGTTTTCTGTCATGCAATTTTCTTGGGCAAATGCTGTTGAAAAAAAAATCATTTAGCATATTGGCTTTTTCCTCATCCTCATGCACCATTTCACCCAGACTATTTTTAAGGGGGCCAAGACTATCATTTTTTAGTTTTTTACTATTTATGTAGTTAAAGAATATTTTGGGATTATTTTTACTTTCTCTGGCAATGTGTCTCTCTGTCTCAATCTTTGCTGCCTTGATTTTGTTTTTTACAGAATTTATTTAATTTTCTGTATTTATTTAATGCCTCATCACTACCCACTTGCTTTAGTTCTCTAAATGCTTTTTTTTTTGTCACTTATTGCGCCCCTTACAGCTTTATTTAGCCATAGTGGTTTCCTCCTATTTCTAGCATGTTTATTCCCATAGGGTATATATTGTGCACACGTCCTATTCAGGATGCTAATAAATGTCTCCCATTTGCTTTGTGTAGCTTTATGTCTCAGGATATCGTCCTAGTTTATTGCACTAAGATCATCTCTCAACCGTTGAAAATTTGCCTTCCTGAAGTTTAGTGTCCTTGTAACCCTTCTACTACATATCGTATTAAAGGATACATGAAAACTTATTATTTTGTGATCACTATTACCCAAGTGACCCCCAACTCGTATATTTGATATGCGGTCTGGCCTGTTGGTTAGTATTAGGTCTAGCAGTGCCCCTCTTCTTATTGGGTCCTGAACCAGTTGTAAAAGGTAATTGTCTCTCATAGTTGTCAAAAAGCTATTACCTTTGCTGGAACTACAGGTTTCTGTTCCCCAATGTATTTCAGGGTAGTTGAAGTCCCCCATAATAATGACTTCTCTTTGAGTCACTGCTTCATCTATTTGCTTTATGAGGATATTCTCCGCTACTGCCATTATTTTTGAAGACTTATAACAAACCCCTATCAGTAATTTATTATTTTTTCCCCCTCCCCTTATCGCCACCCATAGGGACTCTGCATTTTCATTAGACTCACATATATGCTCACGCAAGATGGGTTTTAAGGATGATTTTACATATAAACACCCCCCCCCCCTTCACTTGTTTGTACGGTCATTTCTGAACAGACTATAGCCCTGTGAATTAACTGCCCAGTCATGGCTCTCATCCAGCCATGTCTCAGATATCCCCACCATGTCATAATTATTTTCCAACAAAATTAATTCTAATTCCTCCATTTTGTTGGTGAGGCTTCTGGTATTAGTGTACATGCATGTACATGTATCTCTCTGTACCTGTATTCCTTCCTACTATATTGACTGTTCTAAGCCCACGCCCAATTTCTTTATTTGTGCCCAGGTCACTATCTGCATTATCTTCCCCACCTATAAAATGAATACCCTCCCTCCCCAATCCCTAGTTTAAACACTCCTCCAACCTTCTAGCCATTTTCTCCCCCAGCACAGCTGCACCCTCACCATTGAGGTGCAGCCAGTCCCTAGCGTAGAACCTGTAGCCACCTGAGAAGTTGGCCCAGTTCTCCAGGAACCCAAACCCCTCCTTCCTACACCAATTCCTGAGCCACTTATTTATCTCCCTAATCTTCCATTGCCTCTCTGGTGTGGCACGTGGTACAGGCAGTATATCAGAGAATACCACCTTGGGAGTCCTTGCTTTAAGCTTGCAGCCTAATTCCCTGAAATCATCTTTAAGGACCTTCCACCTACCTCTAACTTTGTCATTTGTGCCGTGTGTACCATGACCGCTGGGTCCTCACCAGCCCCTCTCAGTTATCTGTCAACCTGATCAGCGATGTGCCGGACTCAAGCGCCATGTACGCAGCACACTGTTCGACGATCCCTGTCTTTGTGACAGATTGCCCTATCTGTTCCCCTAATAATTGAGTCCCCCACTACCAGCACCTGCCTGGCCTGCCCTGCTCTCCTATTTCCCCCCTTACTGGAGCTGACATTCCTCCGGCTTTCAGAGGACATGCTTTGCTGCAGCAGTGCTACCCCTGTACCGACACCCCCCTCATCTGCCAACTTTGCAAACTTATTTGGGTGTGCCAGATCAGGACTACCTCCCTGGCACTCTTCCCTCTACCCCCCCCCCTTCTAACGGTCACCCAGCTAGCTGCCACACTGTCCTGCAGCTTCCTAATACCATCCTCCCCCACATCTACCCCAGTGAGCAGCTGTTCAGTGAGCAGCAGACTCCTTTCCATATTGTCAATGGATCTCAGTGTTGCCAGCTCCTCATTTAGATCCAGTATATGGGCTTCCAAACGCACAACATGCACACATCTCGCGCAGCAGTAAGCAACCCCGACCGGCTGTTCAAGGAATGCATACATGTGGCAAGATGTACACTGGATAGCATTGCCAATAATGGAGCTCATTTCCTAATGGGGATTGCACTAGACAGAAATGTTAAGTAAAAAGAAATGTAAAGAATTAAGAAAATACAGACAGCAATTCAGTCCAAATTCCTCCCTTCCAAACTCCCTGAATCCAAGTCACTGAAAAACAAGTCACACACTTTACTTCTGTTTGCACTTACGCTCCGTTCACACTCGCTAAGGAAGAAGATTTAAAGAGGTTTTTTTTCTTCCCTTTAGCAGCAATCCAACCTACAGCTCAATGCACTTCCAAAGGACTGGATGCCCCAACCAGCTGCCGCTTATAAACCCTTATTTATAACCCCTCACCCTTAATTAACCCCTTGTGAGTATAGCTACACCTCCGGATTTAAGTGCAATGTAGTTAACTCTTAAATACAGAGGTAGTAGAGATGCTGCAGTTGATGGTGGCACATACACAGCTTCTGGCAGGGATCTAGCTGCTTCTTTGTATGTTTATTCCTGTAGTCTGCCTCCATGCAGCCACTATCCTGGAGGCAGATACAGTTGAAAGCAATGATGGAAGAGGGAGCCGTGAGCTCTTTCTTCCATCCTTCTCCCTGTTCGTCTTAAGTTTCAGCCTAGCAGGCACAATGATGTCACTACATTGCGAGCGCTGTGCCGAGCAGTGCAGAGCTGTCAGACCACACGCTGCAGACACCGAAGCAGCAGGGGAACTGGGAGAGAGATTTATTTTTTGTGTGGGCCATCAAACTATATGGAAGGCTACTTGGGGGGCATCATACTACTTGGAGGGCTATGTGGGGTGCCAGCATACTATTATGAGGGCTATGTGAGGTCCACCATACTATTTGGAGGGCTATGTGGGGTGTGATCATACAATTTGAAGGGCTACGTGGCAGCCATTATACTATTTGGAGAGCAATCATATTATTTGGAGGGCTACTTGGAGGCTTATCATGCTATGGAGACTATGTGGGGACCATCATACTGTTTGGAGGGCTGAGTGGGGGCCACCATACTGTTTGGATGGCTGTGTGGGGCCATTATACTGTTTGGAGAGCTAGTGGGGGGGGGGCATTATAATGTTTACAGGCCATTATATAGTGTGGAGAGTTGTTTGGGGACCATCATACTGTGTGGAGGGTTGTGGGGGCCACTATACTGTATGGAGGGCCACTATACTGTGTGCAGGTCATCATAATGTGTGGAGGGCTGTGTCAGGGGCCATCATACTATGTGTGGGGGACAATGTGGGCCATCATACTGTGGTGGGGGCATTGTGAGGGTATCATACTTTGGGGGATGGGGTACTGTAGGGTCATCATACCATGTGTGTAGAGGAATTTACTGTGGGGGTATCTTACTGTGTTTGGGCGCACAATTGTTGGCATCATACTTTATGGTGGCCATGAAAAGGGTATCTTATTGCGTGGGAACACTAAGGGGCTTCAATAGGGGCAAAATTACTTTCTAAGGGCTGCAAAGTTGTAAAATATGCTCTTCTGTGACCCTGCTTAACTTTTATTTGTTTTGAGGGGAGGCGAGCAATTAGGACATCTGTCATGGGTTCCCATGATTTTGATGTACGCCCCTGTCCCTGCCTATTTGTTTAATCAAATTAGTGCCTGTATCTTTACACAGCTGTATCTGCTGTGTTCCTGTGAGCTCATCATGAATCAAACCAGTAAAGTATAAGCTCAGCAGACGGACCCCTAAACTGAGCACACAGCTTAGACCACGTCCCCACCTTCAGTATTTGGTCAGTATTTTACATCAGTATTTGTAAGTCAAAACCAGGAGTGGGAGAAAAATACAGAAGTGGTGAGGAGTTTCTATTATACTTTTCCTCTGATTGTTCCACTCTTGGTTTTGGCTTACAAATACTGGTGTAGAATACTGTCCAAATACTGAAGGTGTGAACGTGGCCTTATCGTTACAAAAAAAACTGAGCTATCACTCAGTCCTAGAGTGAACGACGTTAGTCTTCTCTCTGCTTATTCCTTTCATCTAAGGACTAACAGCATTGCAACACTTACCTCATAGGCCCCTGATGAAGCCACCATGCGTGGCGACACGCGTTGGGCATTGAATTTATAATCTACCCTTAAAATCTAATGGCTGAACAGGAAGCCTAAATTTGATCTATTGTCTAGTAACTTTTATATCTTTATTAGGCTTCATCTGGTCATTGCTGACATTCATCTGGTGTCCTCTTCTTGGGCAATCATTGTTATTGTGGTGTGTGTGACTTTAATATCACACTCTTTATTCATGTACAACAAGATTAGAGGATTCCTGTTACCATATTATATTTCTGCCCAGGTGGGGTATTGATTATCGGAGATAGTTTTATTCCAGCCGGCTTTCATATAAAACTTTTACCTATCTTATTTATGATGATTTATTTTTGCAGGGTGGTCTTTGTAGTGGGTGGGCTCTCACTCAGTGAGGGATTCCACTGAGTTTTTACTTGTGTTTTAATGGATTTTGTGTCGTTGATGTGTATGTATTTTTCCTAATAAAATTGATATATATTTTTCTATTAATATCAGCTAATGATTTTTTATGCATGGCGATCACTGGTCTAATAGTATACCCCTATTCTTTTGGGCCTTTCATCTAAGGATACATGCTATTGCATTGGACTTTTTACTAGCTTCTTCATACTAAGACTGCACTGGGCTGGGGGGGATGGATGTCCCCCCGCGCCGGTTCCCAAGAAGATACTCAGGGGGGCTGCCGGGGAGCTGCACTGTAGCTGCTGTCCTGGCCACATCACAGTGATGCAGACATGCCAACTGCAGGCTATGTGTGCTGCGTCTGCAGAAGTGGCGTCACAGCGCGCCTGCAGCTGATTCATTCTGTTGGAGAGGAGCCTGTGGATCGGAAACCTCCGTGGATAAGTGTGACATTAAGAGGTCTGCAGTGAGGAGGTAGCAGGAAGCTGCTCATCTCCTCATAAGCCCACACGGAGGAGGTAGCAGGAAGCTGCTCATCTCCTCATAAGCCCACACAGAGGAGGTAGCAGGAAGCTGCTCATCTTCTCATAAGCCCACACGGAGGAGGTAGCAGGAAGCTGCTTATCTCCTCATAAGCCCACACGGAGGAGGTAGCAGGAAGCTGCTCATCTCCTCATAAGCCCACACGGAGGAGGTAGCAGGAAGCTGCTCATCTCCTCATAAGCCCACACGGAGGAGGTAGCAGGAAGCTGCTCATCTCCTCATAAGCCCACACGGAGGAGGTAGCAGGAAGCTGCTCATCTCCTCATAAGCCCACACAGAGGAGGTAGCAGGAAGCTGCTCATCTCCTCATAAGCCCACAACGGAGGAGGTAGCAGGAAGCTGCTCATCTCCTCATAAGCCCACACGGAGGAGGTAGCAGGAAGCTGCTCATCTCCTCATAAGCCCACACGGAGGAGGTAGCAGGAAGCTGCTCATCTCCTCATAAGCCCACACGGAGGAGGTAGCAGGAAGCTGCTCATCTCCTCATAAGCCCACACAGAGGAGGTAGCAGGAAGCTGCTCATCTCCTCATAAGCCCACACAGAGGAGGTAGCAGGAAGCTGCTCATCTCCTCATAAGCCCACACAGAGGAGGTAGCAGGAAGCTGCTCATCTCCTCATAAGCCCACACGGAGGAGGTAGCAGGAAGCTGCTCATCTCCTCATAAGCCCACACGGAGGAGGTAGCAGGAAGCTGCTCATCTCCTCATAAGCCCACACGGAGGAGGTAGCAGGAAGCTGCTCATCTCCTCATAAGCCCACACGGAGGAGGTAGCAGGAAGCTGCTCATCTCCTCATAAGCCCACACGGAGGAGGTAGCAGGAAGCTGCACATCTCCTCATAAGCCCACACAGAGGAGGTAGCAGGAAGCTGCTCATCTCCTCATAAGCCCACACGGAGGAGGTAGCAGGAAGCTGCTCATCTCCTCATAAGCCCACACGGAGGAGGTAGCAGGAAGCTGCTCATCTCCTCATAAGCCCACACGGAGGAGGTAGCAGGAAGCTGCTCATCTCCTCATAAGCCCACACGGAGGAGGTAGCAGGAAGCTGCTCATCTCCTCATAAGCCCACACAGAGGAGGTAGCAGGAAGCTGCTCATCTCCTCATAAGCCCACACGGAGGAGGTAGCAGGAAGCTGCTCATCTCCTCATAAGCCCACACGGATTTGTGTTTTGTCCTGTCGGTAGTCGCTCTGCTGGTGCTCAGTGTTAGTTTTTGCAGGAGTCTGAACTTCGATGCAGATTAGGGTCGCCCTGTCAATGCAGAAAGTTCAGTCTGGAGCAATAAATCACACTGAGTCCCAGCAGAGAGGCCCACAGACATCACTATACAGGATCCTGGATTGACTGATCACACTTGAACCTACAGCACATGATAGATTGTACTATATGGCCCAATATGTAATATGCTAGGTCCTGTAGGCCGGTCCAGGTGTGATCAGTACACTGCATTGTATATCTGTGTACATAATATACCACATCTAGTATACAGATTGGTGTATGATCTATTGTGATACAGAAATCAGATGTTTTAAAAAATACACATTGCTATATACCATCAGATGTCTGTGGTCACAGTATATTATATACCAGTCATGAATTCCCCCCCTATATTCTGGTAGCTCACAACTATCCCGGATTCAGCAGGACTCTCCCGAAACGTCAGCGCTTTTGTCCTGGCTTCTGATACTCACCTCTCTCCAATGTTTTCATCGCTCCGTAACTCCTCCTTTTTGGGGCAGGGCCGCTTCTCTACTCAGTGCATAAATTAAGTTATATATGAGACGCCCTCCCTGGGAGATGGGGTTACTCGGTGCCGGGTCGGTTGTAGGGGAGGGGGATGCAGTCGTGGCCTAGACCCATTCCGTGCCCAGGGCTGCCTCATAAAAAATTGGGCTTTTAAGTGAGAGTGGTATTTCGACTACACCACCTGTGGTTTCTGGTGATGGACACCAGCGCTGCTTCAGTCCACTGAGGCCGGTGTTACGGGCAGCTAAGATGGGATGGCTCTGTAGTGCCCCGAGGGTTCGGCCGCTACAGGGGTATTGCCCCTCTGCCAGAGGTGTGGTATTCCACTCCCAGGTAAGGATGGAGTATGGACCAGGGCTCAGTTAGCTGCATACAGCACACTCACCCCATTTCCGAGGGACAGCTCAACGGTACTCCCATTAGACAGAAATGCAGGTACGACAGACCATGTCCCTGGCTGGAGTGGGGAGGGGGGAGGAATACCCAGTGATGTAGGAGCAGATAGGGGTTGGTTCCTGAGCGTAGGTAGGAGCCCATTGGTTGCTGGTCACCTGGGCTCATGTTCTAGAGGGAGGTATATAAGGTGGGCACCATCTTAGTTCTGGGTCAGTTCAGCCAGTTCAGAGTAGAAGGAGAGAAGTTGAGTTCAGCCAGAGAGGGCTGATAGGGAGCTGTGGCTCAGTCTGGGCCCAGCTCCATGAGGCAGGCCTAGGGTGAAGGCCGGGAACATAAAGGAACAAGAACAGAAAGGAACAAGAACAGAAAGGAACAGAAACAGCAAGAAACAGCAGGAAAGAGAGAGAGAAGAACAGAAGGGCTCAGGAACAAGAAGGCAGAAGGGACCCTAAGAACCCACGAGAATACAGGGTGAAGGGTCAGGCAGATTAAGGGTACCGGATCACAAGTTAGTGGAGGAGAAACAACCCTCAGCCAAAGACCGGAGGTCGTGATCATTTATTGGTGCGACACCTCATCAAACCTGCTAGGAAGGCACCATATAGAACAGCGGGGAACGGGATCCACGTTTACCCACACAAGTTCGCAGCAGCTGGACAAAAGTGGGTCACTCGTGAGGCAGGCCAGAGAAGGATAAAAGGGGGTCCTGTGCCATGCTCCTGAATCGTCTGGGAGTTGACCGAGCCCCTCACCTGGTGGACACCGCACGGCTTGGGTGGTCACTACCTGTACAGAAGTGACCCGGAGAATCTGAACTGTGAGTAAAAGACATTGGACTGTAGTACGTTGTCTGTGTGCTCTTCGCTCCTCCAGCACTAACGGCACTGGGACTCTCTGCACCATCACCCCCACCATTCACAGCACTGCCCTGGGGTTACACTTTTCCCGTGGGGAGTTTCCCAATCTCAGCTGCACACACCATCAACCTCAGGTGACTGCCTTGCAGCGGCGGTTCCTAATAACCGCAATCCACGGGTGGCGTAGTCGGACATCACTTAAAATATCTAAAGGATTGCCACTGGTCTGACCACTCTGAGCCACGGGACCAGGTTGCCACTACTACCCCCATCGTCTCCCTATTGCCCGGTTCCGAGTGCCCCACGGCCCAGGGGGCGAGTCAGCTCCCCACAGGCGGAGCAGGCCTCAGGGCAGTGAGATGAAGGTGATGATGGGTGCAGTGCCACACAGAAAATAACAGGCTGAAGCGGTGTGTGAAGTCATCCAGGGTTTTTACTCACTTTCAGATGAACTTTATCTGCAAAGCCTCCCTGTGCTACACACGGCGTACCTCGGCCACCGGGAAGGGGGTTCAGCACTTTTCAGGTAGGTCAGGAGCACCTGTCGAAACCCCTCTGGTGTGTTGCTCTCCTTGGTAAGTTCTCCCACTAAGTCCTCTCCTGACTGTGCGTGGTATGAACGTGGTGTAAGGCCGGGTCCCACTGGATAAACGCACTTTAAGAGATACAGGTGGCGTAAGCCGCTCCATCCATATCCCCCTGGGATCCACTAAGCCTCCGGGCTTTTCCGACTGAGACGTGAAGTAACAAAGTCAGATATTGGGGGCCGGTCACCCGTTTTGCAGCAGGAATCCCTCTGACTAAGCCAGAATAAAGAGTACAGGTGGCGTAGGCTGCTCCGTCCGTATCCCCTGGGATCCTTTTGCCTGTGGAGCCAATCTCCTCTGCTCCCCTCCAGGCCTTCATAGGTCAGGACCTTGACCAGGTAGAGACAGCTGTTAACTCTGACCTGCTCCTCGTCTCAAGGCCAGAGTACGAGGACCGTGTATCTTCAGCCAGCTACAGCCTCTTGCTGGACCCCGACAGAAGACCACAATCAAAGACCTTGAACTTAAGATGGCCGTAGATTAAATATGAAAGAATAAGTGTTTCCTAAAAGTGTGTCCTCCACCCTCACCCACTACATGGTTCCCCCTATCTTTGGTTCCCCCCATCTCCTCTATCCCGGCCCGGGGCAGCACCCTGGTGCATTTAGGCCCCCTACAGGACAGGAGTGGTGTAGTGTTGAGTGGTGAAGTAGGGTCCTGAGATATGCTCCTCCCTTACCTGGAAGAGTAGATACCACACCTCGAGCTGAGGTGCAGTACCTCTGTGGCGACTGAACCCTCAGGGGCGCCACATTCCCCACCGGTGAAACACAGCACGTCCGCGGGCTGCAATAGAGTAAAAAGTTGGTACAGACATTCAAATTTTTAAATGCTTTCGTAAACAGTAAAACATTCTTCCCTTTATGGGAGGTTAGGACTCTTTTAACGTTGCATGATATATATATATAGAATATAAATATAGAAAAATATTAAAGAGACATTATACATGTATGGAAAACATTAAAGAGATATTATGCATGTAGACAGTTCTGTAGAAAATACGGTAGAAAGTGTCAGTTCAGCAGCATGAGGGACCTGTCCCAAACCCTCAACGTAGGCCCTGGGGTGGCTGCAGGGCATGGATATCCCAAGTTGGACCTCCAGGAGAGCCACACCAGACAGGTTTTGCTTCTGAGGTCTGAGTTAGAAGGGGTTTTGTATAAAACCAATAGGGAGCACCGTAATAGGTGCAAACTATTTACAAAGTTAGTCTGTCTACTGCTCAACATCCGCAGGGACAAATGTCTCTGTTAACTCAAATCCGGGTGAAAAAAAAGGAAAACACATAACTGTTCAAACTAAGGGGAGATACATCTCCGAGGGCTGCTCAGAAGTGGTATCCCCACCGGGGAAATGGTTCATCTTTCCCGACGGAGCCCGACCGGTCCTCTGTAGGTAGGTGAGTGGGGGTATCCTCCTTAAATACCCTGTGGACGATCAGGGCATACCACCCACACTCCCCATGGTGGCGGGTGTAGGACACCAAATCGCCCGGGTAGAGGTTCCGGCCAGGGTGGCCCTGCTCCAGCCGCGGCTTGACGTCCCGCCGGTTGACGAACACGTCCCGGTCGAACTGTGGGCTGCGGATGAAGCCCCATCCTGCCACCTGGTGGAAGCGCACGACTAAGCCCTCTTCCCAGGGGCTTGGACGGGTGGCCTCCGCCTGACGGTCCTGCGACTTAGCAGCCCTGGCGCGCACCTCCATGCGCTCACAGCGGACCCGCTTCTCCCGTCGCTCTTTTTCAAATTGGAGGAGTACCTTTCGGCACGTCTCCTCCCGCCTCCGCGCTTCGGTCTTGGTTTCCCGGGGGAAGCCCATCAGGTCGGCCCCCCGGTTATCCCAGGCGAACTCTTCTGCTGCCGGGCAAGCGACCGGTGGCGCGGGCAGTGGCTGTAACGGGGGTTGCTGCGTGCGCTCTGTTGATGCGGCCCAGTCCGGGTTGGTGCAGGTGGACACCCAGATTAGGGCAGGCGCTTCCGGATTGGGGGTCGGGAGGCATAGCAGGTCTCCGACTATGGCGGTGGCTTGGGACAGGGGTGTATCCGGGGACAGGGGTGCTGGCAGGATACTTAGGAGGGCTTCAGTGTGTCTCTCGCCCGGGGTAGGGGTTTTTGCCTTACCCGCACTTGGGCTGCACGGGGCCTCCTGGGCTTCCTCCTCCTGGGCTGGAGCCTCACTTGACAGGCGCAACGAGCTCTGGCGGCCGTCCCGGATCCTCCGCAACACATCCTCTCTCCACTCTGCGGCGGCCAGTCGCTGGGCCTCTTCGACCCTCCGGGTCAGGTCCTGCGATTCTCCACGGAGGAACTCGGCCTCCTCCGGGGTCAGGTGAATTCCCTCCATACCGAGGGAGGTGGCAGTTGGTGGGCCAGCGTCGGAGGACTCGGAGGACATCTCCTTTGCTGCTTCCATCTTTGCTGCTGGGTGCAGTCTCTTTCTCCTCCTTCTTTTGGGGTGGCTCCAGGGCAGCTGGCTGATGGGCACTCCTTGGGATGTCCCATCCGTCTTGACGGACACTACTATGCGGACTGTCTCTGCTGGAGAGGGCGGTCTGCAATTTTGGCGCCATTGGGGAGCCAGGCCCACGATGGGAGGACTTTGGCTGCTGTTGTTTTTGCACATAATGGCGTCCGTTCTTCTTGGGCGGGCGCCACTTTAAGTGTGAAGCGACAGTCTTTTTGTGAAAAGGCGCACAGTACCTGTCGGCAATGGGGACTATCTTCTTCCGTTGCTGTGGGCACGCAATCCTGCCGACTACGCCAAGTTTGAGACGCCCTCCCTGGGAGATGGGGTTACTCGGAGCCGGGTCGGTTGTAGGGGATGGGGATGCAGTCGTGGCCTAGACCCGTTGAGTGCCCAGGGCTGCCTCATAAAAAATTGGGCTTTTAAGTGAGAGTGGTATTTCGACTACGCCACCTGCGGTTTCCGGTGATGGACACAAGCGCTGCTTCAGTCCACTGAGGCCGGTGTTACAGGCAGCTAAGATGGGATGGCTCCCCACAGGCAAAGCAGGCCTCAGGGCAGTGAGATGAAGGTGATGATGGGTGCAGTGCCGCACAGAAAATAACAGGCTGAAGCGGTGTGTGAAGTCATCCAGGGTTTTTACTCACTTTCAGATGATCTTTAGCCGCAAAGCTTCCCTCTGCTACACACGACGTAATGCGGCCACCGGGAAGGGGGTTCAGCACTTTCCAGGTAGATCAGGAGCACCTGTCGAGAATCCTCTGGTGTGTGTTCCTCTCCTTGGTTATTTCTCCCACTAAGTTTTCTCTACAGCCAGCTACAGCCTCTTGCTGGACCCCGACAGAAGACCACAATCAAAGACCTTGAACTTAAGATGGCCGTAGATTAAATATGAAAGAATAAGTGTTTCCTAAAAGTGTGTCCTCCACCCTCACCCACTACATGGTTCCCCCTATCTTTGGTTCCCCCCATCTCCTCCATCCCAGCCCAGGGCAGGACCCTGGTGCATTTAGGCCCCCTACAGGACAGGAGTGGTGTAGTAGGGTCCTGAGAAATGCTCCATCCTTACCTGGAAGAGGAGATACCATACCTCAAGCTGAGGTGCAGTACCCCTGTGGCAACTGAACCCTCAGGGGCACCACATATATTCACTGCTTCTCCAGTGATCTGGTCTTACACTCACATCTCCATGTTCACAAGCTGCCGCTCTACTAATGAGCCACAACTTATAATGATTCAGATAGAAGAATTTGGCAATCTTGACCTCTATTGCAGGCAGTGAACCCAGAATCAGATTATACATGTCCATACAGATCCATTGTATATATAAAAATGTATTTCTATGTTCCCTGTATACTGAGATGAAGAAAAAGATTGCTATAAAAGTAGTAAAAATAATAAGAAGCAATTACAAAAACATAATTTTCTCTAATTTTGTGAGTCTCCCCAGGTCCCGAACCCATAACCTTAACATTACAGGCAGGAGCCTAAGCTACTGAGCTACAAGCTCTGGTGAGGTCATGAGGAGAATTTAGTATACTTTATCTCTATTGCAGGCTCTGACTCAACAAACAGATTCTACTGATAGAAATACACTGCTGTGTACAATGTATGTATTTGTATTCTAGAGATAAAATTACTAAAAAATAATGAAAAACACTTGATAATGAAAAAAATATTGTCATTTGTAATGCATTTTTTTTAATTTAAATAAAAAACATCACAAATCAGCAAATAACACTGACATATTTGGTGTTCCTGTAATCGTGATAACCCGCACAACACAGCCATCAAATTATTTATGGGAATCAGTAAATGGCATAAAAAAAGGCGTGATTGATATTTCTCTATTAAACCAATAAAAAATGTAATAAAACTGTAGTGCTGAGGCCGTGTTCACACGTAGCGCAAATGCTGCGTTCTTTCTACAGCTTTTTTCTGCAGGTGTCCTCACCAAACGATGCAATAACAATCTTCCCTGATTGTTGTGTGTTTGCTGCGTTTCTTTTATGCGTGTTCCCCTTATTTCATGCGATTTTGTGGCAGATATAAATCACAGTTTTTAGCACTTTTTTAATAGTACAGAAAAGCTTTGATTCTGCGCTTAAAAATGCATCAGCGTTTTTTTCATGCATTTTTTTCAGAAGAAGCCTATAGAGAAAAAGGCACTAAAACCGCAGAGTACAGCAGCGTATTTACATGCACAGAGGGCGGAGATTTCATGCAATCACATTTACTTGTTCCCATGTAGCATAAATGTAGCATATTTTCTGCTGCTTTTTTTGCACATAAATTCTGCTGGGTTTAGCTATCCAAGCGAAGTGGATGTGATTTCATGAGAACTGCGCCTTCTGTAGTCTCGACACGCTGCTAAACTGTGCAGTTTTCGTGTTTATTTCTTTCTCTTGTCTTCTATGTGGAGCCTAAAAAAAACGCATGTAAAAAACTGCAGTTACTTTTTTAAGTGCAGAATCAAAACTGGGGGAACAAGAGCGAAGTGAGATGGTGTTGTTTTTTTTCTTTTATATGTGTTTGGGATGTGTGTCTGCATAAAGAAGGCTGTGTGAGAACGCATACTGTATATAGGAGGTTATGTGTGGGCTCATACTGTATATAGGAAGCTATGTGAGGGCATATAGTATACACAGGCTATGCGGGGGCTCATACTGTACATAGAGAGGCTATGTGGGGGGTCCCACTGTATATAGGAGGCTATGTAGGTCTCCACATTGTATATAGGAGGCTATATGGGGCCTCACACTGTATATAGGAGGTTATGTGGGGCCTCACGCTGTATATAGGAGCCTATGTGGGAGCTCATAATGTATATAGGAGGCTATGTGGGGGCTCACACTGTATATAGAAGGCTATATGGGAGCTCATAATGTATACAGGAGGCTATGTGTGGCTCACACTGTATATAGGGGGCTATGTGAGGGCTCACACTGTATATAGGGGCTATGTGAGGGCTCATAATGTGTATTGGAGGTTATGTGAGGGCTCATACTGTATTTAGGAGGTTATGTGAGGACTCATTGTATATAAGGGCTATGTGGGGTCACACAGTGTATAATGGGCTTATACTGTGTATAAGGGGCTATGTGGGGCTCATACTAAACAAAGGGGGCTATGTGTGTGCGTTCATGCGGTATTTAAGGGGATGTCAACATACTTAATTCTGCTCAATATCAAGTGATATAATTAATATTTTATATTAATATAAATTTTTGTTAATATTAATGTTTGTTAATATTAATATTGAGGAGAATTAACTTCAATCTATTGGTTCGACCCTCCACAACAGTCACGTTCTCTCATGTGGCCATTCGGGTAAATTAATTACCCACCCCTGACATATGCTATCATATATTATCCAGTATATACCATCTTATGTCTGTATCAAAGTATGTCAAATACCATCCCATATTACCCTGTATACTGGATGTGATATACTTTGTGCACAGACATCAGATGGTATATACAGCATAATATGTGAGTGGTGTAATATCTGATGTCTGTAGTCATAGTGTAATATGCACTAGTTACATATTATCCTGTATGTGGTATACTATATGCAAAGACATCCCATATTATATACAAGATAATTGATGGCTGGTATAATATCTGATGTCTGTATCACAGTATATCATATACCATCACATATTATGCTGTATACTGGATGTAATATCCTGTGATACAGACATCCAGTGCTAGGCTGGGGTCACACTAGCGTATAGCATCTGCTGCGAGAGTGAGCCGAGTGTCAGTGCACTGTGCTTCCATCCTCTGTAGGTGCAGAGCAGACGAAGAAAGTCATTTCTCCATCTCCTCCATTGCCAGCGTCCATGGTAATTGCACTGCACTGGGATGACATCCAAGTGCAGTCCGATGTTTCACACGCATCCATAGACTTGTATGGGTGAGTGTGAGCCAAGTCTTGCTGCCAATCGCAGCATGCTGCATCAGCATGAGAAAATAATCACAGATCTGAGCCGGCCCATAGAATAACATTGGGCCGAGGGCTATCAGATCAAACATCCCATAATAGACACAACATAATATGGTGTCATATCTGATGTCTGTAGTCATAGTGTCATATATAGCTGTCACATGATATCCTGTATATAATATCTGATACTGTATGTATAGTCATGATATGTCAGATACCAGTACAGATGTGCCAATTGATTCACAGGACACTGGTCAGTCACGTCAGTAGTCCATGGCCACCAGACCAGGGCCTGCGAGCCTCCTCCTACCTGAGGCATCTCGGACTCCTCTTCTGATTTGTAGACCTTGAGTGGTGTCATCTTTGTGGCGTGACACATGCAAGACATTGTGCCTGCCTACAAATCAAAGAAAGACAAAAAGAATGGTGTCAGGTAGGAGGCGCTCATAGGGCTCTGATCAAGTAGCCACTGAATATTCATCTGACCACTAGATCAGGGTCCTGCAAATTAAGTTGCTGGTCTCTATATAGCAGCCATATATTCTCCTATGTATATTGTACTGTGTGTGGTATAATATGTACACTGTGTGCACAGACATCAGATGGTGCACACAGGATAATTACTGACTGCTACAATAATGTGACATCATCTATAATATAACGTTGGATGTGTCCGTCTGTCCGAAGCATATGTGGACTGAGCCTGTGCAATACGCCTGCGCAGTCTGACCCCAGGCAGAAGAACGCATCCAGCCGCTGCAGGTTACAGGGAGGAGGAGTGTGGCGCCAGAGATCGCGGTATGTGTAGGCACTTAACGCATACCGCCATCTCTGGCTCCATAAGCACATACCTACCTGGGAAGAGTGTCGCACCTCTGTTCGGGCCGGAGGCCGGGGAGGAGTGTGGTGTCGGAATTGGCGCCTGCACATAGCGCGATATCCGGCGCCATTTTAGTACAGACACATTTGCAGTGTGTCTTCAACAAAATGGCGCCAGACAGCATGGTATGCACATGTGCGTACTCCGACGCCATTTTGTTGAATACACTCTGCAAATGTGTCTTCACTAAAATGGCGCCGGATATCGTGCTATGCAGGCGCTGATTCTGGTGCCATTTTAGTAAAATAACACAGGCAACGCACTGCAGGGGAGCGATGGAAAGGTGAGTAGGAGTGTTTTTTTTACTTAATTGATGGAGTATGGGGGAGCATATAACAGGATTGGGTGAGCATATACCAAGATGGGGGAGCATATACCAGGATGGGGGAAAGCACATACCAGGATGGGGGGAAGCACATAACAGGATGGGGGGAAGCACATAACAGGATGGGGGGGAGCACATAACAGAATGGGGGAGCAGATAACAGGATGGGGGAATACATACCAGGATGGGGGAAGCACATACCAGGATGGGGGAAGCACATAACAGGATGGCGGAAGCAAATAACAGGATGGTGGGAGCACATAACAGGATGGGGGAAGCACAGAACAGGATGGGGGAAGCACAGAACAGGATGGGGGAAGCACAGAACAGGATGGGAGAGCACATACCAGGTTGGGAGAAGCACATACCAGGATGGGGGAAGCACATACCAGTGTAGACCGTGTAGCGGGGAGGTCGCTATCAGAATACAGCGGCCCGAGGACAAAGGATACTAGCAGACAATTTGTTAGGGAACCACCTTTTTACTAAGAACAGAAACTGGGTTGCCCCAGCAACGTAAGAAAGGAACACAAATGAACTTCACACATACCTAGCTCAGCACAGCTAGGACCCCTGCGCTGCACAACTGACAGGACCAGGATGTACTAAAAGATGAACTATAATTTGCCTGACCTGTGGTTCCACCTAATGCGGTAACCGAGGGTTATCCGAAGCAAGGATGTAATTAGATGGGTGCAAGGGGCAGCCCCTGCAGGGGTGCAGCGCAAAAGTTCACAAACTTAACAACTTACTACGATTACAATACTGTTACACTATCTATACACAAGCTCACCCACTGAGGGGAGTATCTAGCTAAGGTTCACACAACCCTATTAGCAAACAATGTCTCTAACTGAGAATCTATGGTGCCAAACTCTCTCTATAGTCTGCGTGCACGTTCCCACTGGGATCCCTATTTTGGGGCCTGAGCTCAGAACTTACCGGCCATTAACTGATCTCTGAAGAGGCTGTCTAATCGTCCGATCAGCCGCTTAGCTGCGAGACCAAGGAGGGAATGCTGGGCTTGTCACAGGAACGCAGTTTCAGTCTGACAGGCTAGCAGATGGCCCTTCACGTCACCGCAGATACCTTAGGGGGAATCCAACTCTGCATCCAACCGTAGTTGTCTCCCCAAAGTGATTCAGGATGTGGGAGCATTGACCAGGATGAGGACGCAAATACCGGGATGGGGGACCAGGATGGGGGAGCATATACCAGGATGGGGGACCAGGATGAGGTAGCACATAACAGGATGGGGCAGCATATAACAGGATGGGGGAGCATATATCAGGATGGGCGACCAGGGTGGGGGCACAAATACCTGGATGGGGGACCAGAATGGGGGAGCATGAACCAGGATAGGGGACCATATACCAATAAAAATGCTCGCCACCAGGGCGTAGAACGGGTTCAATAGCTAGTATACTATAATATGGAATGGAATTTTACAATGATGATTTGCTTGATCAAGTTTGTTTGAAAAAATACACAAAATAATAATTCACAGGTATCTATGTGGCAGATCTGGGCTTATGTGTGGCCACCTTTACTCTGCTGATATGTTTTTTAGGAGTGTAGAAAAGCACAGCATACCTTGTTTTACTACATCTCTAATATTGTATATCCAATTGAAAAATGGTCATGCATAAGCATAATATGTACTGCGTCTTACCACTACAAACGCTCATCTGAACTGGTCCAAGTGCTGTGGGTTTTTCCATGGGCAGCTCTCAGACAGACAATATGGTTGTGTGAATATAGCCTATGAAGCTGCTGGAAATAAGCATGTTAAGGATGGGCCGCTACTTATGGGCCACTGCTGTGTGCTTGCCCCCCAGGCACTGCATGAGGTCTCAGCATTCACTGTAATGATAATCTGTGGGCTCAGATTAGGTGTCCGACCACTGAGCTTGTACTTCAATGGTTGGACTCATGATGAGCTCACAAGATGGTGAAGCCGCAGATACTCTCCTCCTTCAGGGAAACAAATGGGGAGAGAAAGGAGTGAATTCACACAAAGAAGCAGCTCTATCAGTCTCTTCCAGAAAGGGAATTAGGTGAAAGCCCCTCATGACTGAGATTGAATGAGAGGGTCAATTTGAAATAATGCAGGGGGTTTATAGGGTGGTCATTAGTGTTTAGAAAAAGGGGGTGGAGGATGAGCAGTATTTAGGGGAAAAATGCCGGAAAGAGGGGCCATCTTGGGTCACTGAAGCTGAGAGTGACCCACCCTCCTTCCCTTAGGTGAAGCAGGGATTGGTAGGAGCTGTATGTTCTTATAGTTATATATGTATACATATTTATTAAAAAAAAAATTGTCACAGTGGTTGTTGGTGGGAGGGGGAGGGGTCCTGGGAGTTGGTGTATTATTGGTGGTGGAAGGAATTATATTGGATAATTCACTCTCAGTATAATATGGAGAAAGGGTTAATCTGGCATTTGTTGGGCTCTGGACGGGGTTTTACCCTGGGAGCTTATGGTTTGACAAGCTATCCCAGACTGTGGTAGTATGGTGCACTCGAGCTAAGGTTTCACGGCTGAGGGTAAAATGGTCGGTTAATAATTTTATTAGGTGGTGCCAGATGTTTTGGCTCCAAGAAACCCTCCCACCTTCTTTCTTTAAAGAGGTTGTCCACTACTATAGAGAATGCCCCCGTCGATTTAAAAGGTGGAAATAAGATTTTTTGTAATTACTTTGTGTTGTGATTCTTGCCTGTGGATGGCGCTATCACTGACTGCTAACCAGGCATCATGTGACCCGGCTGCAGCCGGCTCTGACATCTGCTGATGTCACGTCAGGTTCTGGCTGCAGCTGGGCGTGACCCAGTGACGCGCTCCCCCCTGATTGATGGGCTGTGGGCGGGATTTCACCGCACGTCACAGTCCAGCATCCACCAATGAATGCAGAGGAGAGGGAAAGCGCGGTGGATGCTGGGCTGTGACACGCGGGGAAACCCCACCCATAGCCCATCAATCAGGGGGGAGGGCGTCAATGGGTCACGCCTGGCTGCAGCCGGGATCACATGATCACTGGTGAGTGGTCTGCAATATCGCTGCTCACAGGCAAGAATCACAACACAAGGTACTTATAAAAAATCTTATTTCCACCTTTTAAATAGAAGGGGGCATTCTCTATACACTGTGTGCAGAATTATTAGGCAAATGAGTATTTTGATCACACGATACTTTTTATACATGTTGTCCTACTCCAAGCTGTATAGGCTTGAGAGCCAACTACCAATTAAGTAAATCTGGTGATGTGCATCTCTGTAATGAGGAGGAGTGTTGACTAATGACATCAACACTGTAGTATCGGCGTCTCTGCCCCCTGACAGGCAGAGACTCCGTCCCAATTACCGCTGCACTCCCTGCCCGGCGTCCTCCGGCGCTCCTGCTTCTGTTGCTGCCGGCACGAGCAGCTTCCCGGGCACTGTTCTTAGGGCGCGCGCGCTTCCTCCCTCTTAAAGGGGCCGCGCGCGCCGTCCTAAGGAGTCCCTGGCCAATGGCCGGAGGACCTTTCATATAAAAGGCACCTCCTCCAAAATGGAGGTGCCCGTGCAAGGTTGTAGCTTTGTGTGTTTTACTCTGCTTCAGCCCTCAGGTCCCGCTGCTAGCCTGACTACCAGTCCAGCCCGCCAGCCTGACTACCAGTCCAGCCCGCCAGCCTGACTACAAGTCCAGCCCGCCAGCCTGACTACCAGTCCAGCCCGCTAGCCTGACTACAAATCCAGTCTGCCAGCCTGACTACAAGTCCAGCCCGCCGGCCTGACTACAAGTCCAGTCCGCCAGCCTGACTACAAGTCCAGTCCACCAGCCTGACTACAAGTTCAGTTCGCCAGCCAGACTACAAGTCCAGTCCGCCAGCCTGACTACAAGTTCAGTCCGCCAGCTTGTCTACAGTCCAGTCTGCCAGTCTGTCTATGGGCTCTGCCCACCTGCTTACCTGGAAGCACCTGCCCGTTACCTGCCGTGCCTGCCAGACCACTTACCTACAAGCACCTGCCTGTTACCTGCCGTGCCTGCCATCCCGCTTACCTAGAAGCACCTGCCTGTTACCTGCCGTGCCTACCAGCCAGCCTACTTGGAGGCTCCTGCTTGTTACCTGCCGTGTCTGCCAGTCCGTCTGCCCGGATCACTCGTCAGCCTGCCTGCGGTGCTCATCTGCTGTACCGGTCAGTCCCTGCCTTCTGACCCGTGGGAGTCACCTGCTCTCATACAAGGTCGGTCCCCAGAGTAGCACCTGGTCCCTCTGCTCGGTCCTTCCCTGGTCACGGAGTCGATTGAGCCGCCGTACGATCTTGGTCGGTCCAAGTTGATACCTAGTTACTCCCCTCAGGTCCCGTCTTTCACCGCAGCACAGAGGTTCCACCACCCGGATCTGTAGCAAACACCCTATAGAAGGTGTGCTTAATTATTAGGCAACTTCCTTTCCTTTGGCAAAATGGGTCAGAAGAGAGATTTGACGGGCTCTGAAAAGTCCAAAATTGTGAGATGTCTTGCAGAGGGATGCTGCAGTCGTGAAATTTCCAAACTTTTGAAACGTGATCACGGAACAATCAAGCGTTTCATGGCAAATAGCCAACAGGGTCACAAGAAGCGTGTTGGCCAAAAAAGGCGCAAAATAACTGCCCATGAATTGAGGAAAATCAAGCGTGAAGCTGCCAAGATGCCATTCGCCACCAGTTTTGCCATATTTCAGAGCTGCAACGTTACTGGAGTATCAAAAAGCACAAGGTGTGCGATACTCGGGGACATGGCCAAGGTAAGGAAGGCTGAAAAACTACCACCTTTGAACAAGAATCATAAGATAAAACGTCAAGAATGGGCCAAGAAATATCTTAAGACTGATTTTTCAAAGGTTTTATGGACTGATGAAATGAGAGTGACTATTGATGGGCCAGATGGATGGGCCAGAGGTTGGATCAGTAAAGGGCAGAGAGCGCCACTCTGACTCAGACGCCAGCAAGGTGGAGGTGGGGTACTGGTATGGGCTGGTGTCATCAAAGATGAACTTGTGGGACCTTTTCGGGTTGAGGATGGAGTGAAGCTCAACTCCCAGGCCTACTGCCAGTTTCTGGAAGACAACTTCTTCAAGCAGTGGTACAGGAAGAAGTCGGTATCGTTCAAGAAAAACATGATTTTCATGCAGGACAATGCTCCATCACATGCATCCAACTACTCCACAGCGTGGCTGGCCAGTAAAGGTCTAAAAGAAGAAAAAATAATGACATGGTCCCCTTGTTCACCTGATCTGAGCCCCATAGAGAACCTGTGGTCCATCATAAAATGTGAGATCTACAGGGAGGGAAAACAGTACACCTCTCGGAACAGTGTCTGGGAGGCTGTGGTGGCTGCTGCACGCAATGTTGATCGAAAACAGATCAAGCAACTGACAGAATCTATGGATGGAAGGCTGTTGAGTGTCATCATAAAGAAAGGTGGCTATATTCATCACTAATTTTTGGGGTTTTTGTTTTTGCATGTCAGAAATGTTTATTTCTAAATTTTGTGCACTGATATTGGTTTACCTGGTGAAAATAAACAAGTGAGATGGGATTATATTTGTTTTTCATTACGTTGCCTAATAATTCTGCACAGTAATAGTTACCTGCACAAACAGATATCCTCCTAAGATAGCCAAATCTAAAAAAAAACCACTCCAACTTCCAAAAATATTAAGCTGGGATATTTATGAGTCTTTTGGGTTGATTGAGAACATAGTTGTTGATCAATAATAAAAATAATCCTCTAAAATACAATTTGCCTAATAATTCTGCACACAGTGTAGTAGTGGACAACCACTTTAAGTTTACATGGTATTGTTCTTAATATAATGTTATAATGTTATAATAAGTGGCCGCTGTGGTGAAAATTATCCAAAGCAAAAAAGTGTCAGTGTTTTAATTGGGGAGACGGAGTGAAGTGGTATTGGAGAGGGAAGATGAAGGGGTAATTTCGATCCATACCCAGTCATGTGGCATCAATACAATGTATTCTCTTATGCCTCTACCCCTTGCCAGAAGTTATGTGTGCATGGCCATCAGCTGTAGCATCTCTACAGGGTCGGGCATAGCTAGTTACACAGGATACAGCAGAGGCACCTTGATAAATTTATCACAGCACTTTTTATAAACACATCCATTTGTGGAACTACTTTAGTTTTCATGATCTCTTGATTAAAATCTACTTTTGTTCATCGGACAATAAATCTGCCCCATGGTTTACTGAATGACAACTTAAAAATGACATCAATAGCAATTCCCCAATAATGTTATGAATCATAATTACTTTTCCAAAGATTATTCTGCACAGTGAACACTAGTGATGAGCGAGTACCGTAATATTCGTAATCGCTATACTCGTAACGAGTACTTTGTAATAATTGCGTATTCGTTCGGAATAGCGAGTACAATGTAAGTCAATGGGAAATGCAAGTAATTTTCTGCTGGACCCTACAAAGGGGTCTGGGGGCCTGAGGAAAAGGCTAAAAAGGATGGGAAAGTGATGAAACAGAATGGGAAGAGCCTGGAGAATGGGCCTGCATGCATTTCTGACTCACACATGGTTTCTGGGAATAAGTTTGTCGCAGTATTACGCCACTTTTACAGACACACAAGAACAACTACCAAACCTAACCTAAATTGCATTTAACAGGCCAAAAAGGTTAAGAAACAGTTTTTCCTGCACAATCACTTGTTTATAAGGCCAAATAAACCAGAAAAACCCCAAAATATCCCTTTTAGCGTTTATTCACACATACTGTTGTGGCTTTTTTTCGCCTTTTACAATTGGGAGGGCCCTGACTTATACATTTTGTAGGTCCCTCTGTCATACATCATTTTTAACTCGCTATTCCCCAGCACTTTACAAGCACAGCTAGAACATACTAGTAGGTATGTTGATCTTTGACTTGAGATTCCTCAGGTAGCTCTGTAACATGCGTTTTGGAGGGACAGCTGTTACTTAGACATTTGGGCGGTCCCTCCATCATTGACACTCAGATAGTGGAATACATATTCCATACCAGTTTACAATGTGCCCATTTTAGCGTTGGGCTTGACCCCCTCCTCCTCCTCCTCCACCACCATGTGATACTGCGGCACTAAATTCAAATGTTCAGAGGCCCTGCAGTAGGCAGGAAAGCTGAGTTTTGTGAGAGCCCTCGTGTGGCCCTGTAACATACATTTTGAAGTGCCCTCCTCTAGAAATTTTGGGGGTGCCTCTTGTGTACATTTGAGAGTGCCCTCACTTATTCATATTGTAGGGCCCTCACTATTATTTAACTAATTTAAGGGCAGAGACTACAGAGAAAATGGCAAAGAGACATGGCGTACTAGAAGGTAGCAGTGAGTGCGGCCTACGAACCTCAGGTATAGCTGAACTCTGTGAACCGGAAAAATAAATCTGCACAAGTCAACTGGATGATGAGCTCAAATATATCACTTGTGCAAGTCAATGGACTAAGGATATATGGTACCCCCTTCCAGGATGGGTTGGAGAAGCTTCTCCAAATGGCTTAGAGATTTTGATTTTCAATATTCCCCAGATTATATAGCTAGTAAAGACTTCATGATACTGTTCTACTTGGTCCAGTGCAGAATGTGCATCGTATTTCCAAAAATTACTCCTGGGGCTGGGGGCTGTGTCATAGGTGCAGGAAGATTCCATGACAAGGGCCTCCCTTGACAAACATTATCTACGATGGAGTACTGTAGTAGTTGTGGCCCTCAATTCAAGTTTTCAGAGGGCCATCATTCGGTCATCAACAGTCAGTGTAAATTTCTATTGAATATGTATCCCCTATCTCAATCACAATGTGACACAACCTGTAACAAGGGCCCATAATGACAGATATTAGTTTGGTAGGACTACTGTAGATTCCAGATTTGTCCACTGCACAATGTGCATCTGGTTTGCGAAAATTAGCTCTATGGGCTGAGTCATGGTTGATGCAGTAAGTCCCCATCCCAAGGGCCTCCAACCACAAATAGTAGTTAGGTTGGAGTAGGAATACTGTCCTGGTTTGTCCACTGCGCAATGTGCATAGGATTTGTAAAAAAATTAGCCCTATGGCTATTTATTTATTGACTCACTATTTTGGCTGTGCCTGTGACAGCTAGCTTGGCTTGTGCTATCAACATCTGAAAATCTGTCAACAAAACCCAAAATGCCAAAAAAGCCTGTTGTTAAGGGACATGGAGGTGGTGTTGTCAGTGGTGTTCGAGATGGCACTCAGTCTGTGTCAGGTTAGAAGAAGCTTGATGCATCCACTATGTTCCTGGAAAAATTTCCCGGTCTGGAACGTAAACGTGTGTGGAAGCCAGAAGAGCAAGAGCAGATTCTGTCTTGGATAGCAGACAAGGACTTTACACATTTTTCAAGCAGCAACATATCTTCCACAACCACACAGTCAACTGTGGATACACAGAAGGCTGGCCCTTCTAATCCTGAAGCTGGTTCTCCTTCCTCCCGCCATTATCAGTCACAGGAGACATATGACCCAAGCTTGGCTACTCCGAGGATCTGTTTGGTACGTATCATTTGGTTGGCTCTGGCCTATCATTGTGCAGCATTGAAGAGGGACAAGAGGAGGTGGCGTGCGTTGATGCTCAAGAATTTGAGGATCTATGGCCAGAAGAAAGCCACTTGGAGAAACGTCATTTACTGTCTTCAGAGGTGGAGGCTGATGATGATGAGACAAAGTTGCCATCAGGTCAGCCTACAACTGGGAAGGAGGATGAGATAGAAGATGAGGTGGTCGATGATGAGTCCACTGATCTGACCTGGACCGTTGGCATGCATAGCCATGACAGCAATACAGAGGAAGATGGATATGTAGCACCAATGCAGGCACCAAGGGTTCGTGGTTTACCCAGAGTGAGAACTGGGTCAACTGTTCCGAAGAGCACCCCCGCTGTGTGCCAAGTCAGGGCTAGGGGGTGTTCAGCTGTTGCGTGGAATTTTTTTTTCTGAAAGTCCTTCAGAGAAAAACATTGTTGTCTGTAGCATCTGCCATACCAAGTTGAGCAGAGGCCAGGGCAAAGGCAACCTGAGCAACACCAGTATGAGAAACCACATGGCAACCAAGCAGCCTAGTAGGTGGGCGGGACACCAGGGTACCAAATCTGCATCTACGGGTCAAACCAATAATAATAATAATAATAATAATAATACTCTTTATTTATATAGCGCCAACCTATTCCGCAGCGTTTTACAATTCAGAGGTTCATATTCAACAGTCATAAGTAACATAGCTAAAGATAATACTATAATTAAAGCAAAAATAATGACGACCCTGCTCGTAAGAGCTTACAATCTACAATGAGGTGGGGGTGACACAAAGTACAGGGGCTTATTTACAATGATGGTCCAGCCATCTTGAGGGGATGAGGGATAAATAAAGGCTGCATGAGCTCATCACCAGCCAGTATCTGTAGTGCTTTTGGGTTCGGTGGAGACTTATGCCATGTTGCCTGGGCTATGTCCTTCAGAATCTGCTGTTCAAGAAGCAGGCGCTCATATCTCCTGCCCACAAGCTGCGGTTGCTCTCACACAACAAACATCAACCACATCCACTTCCTTGTGCAAGCAAAGCGTCCAATTGTCCGTGTCTGAGAGCTTGGAAAGCTACGTAAATACCCAGCCACGCACCCACAGGCACAAATACTAAACTCGCACATTGCCAAATTGCTAGCTGTGGAGATGTTGCCGTTTAGGCTTGTGGGAACACAGTCTACCGTGATCTCTTGGCTGTGGCTGCCCCACAATACAGTGTTTCAAGCCGCCACTATTTTGCCCGGTGTGCCGTCCCTGCGTTACACAAGCACGTGTTAAACAATCTGAACCGTGCTCTCACCAAAGCCGTAACCCAGAAGGTCCACCTAACAACAGACACCTGAACAAATTGTTGTGTACAGGGACAATACATTTCTGTCATGACATACTGGGGTAACCTGGAGGAGAGTGGGACAAAGGCGCAAACTGGAACATCACACATCCCACCCACGCTAAGAATAGCGGGCCCAACTTCTGTCAGGGTTTCCACCTCTTCATATTCCACTTCCTCTCTCCCCTTCTCTTGCTCCTCATCCTCTGCTGAATTACCCTCCCCATCACTGCCAAGCTGGGACCTGTGCAGTAGTGCATCGGCAAAGTGGCAAGACGCTCTGCTGAAGCTGATCTGTTTAGGTCAGAAAGCACACACTGCAACAGAGCTGTGGCAAGCTTTAAAGAAACAGACCGATCAGTGGCTCTCCCCGCTGCACCTCGAACCCAGTCTGGTCGTCTGCGATAATGGGCCTAACCTGGTGGCGGCTTTAAAGATCGGCAAGCTGGTACACGTGCCATGCCTGGCTCACGTGCTGAACCTAGTTGTTCAGAAATTTCTGAAAACTTTCCGTGACTTGCCGTACCTACTTGAGAAGGTGCGCCATATTAGCACCCATTTTCGCCATTCCTCTACTGCTTTTGCTGCTTTTACAGCACTGCAAAAGCGCTTGAATTTGCCAAGTCACCAACTCATTTGCGACCTGCCCACACGGTGGAACAACTATCATATGTTGGCGAGGATTAGTGAACAGCAGAGGGCAGTAGCTGAATACCAGCTTCAGCATGCCGGTCAGACTGAGAGTCAGCCACCACACATAACAACTGTAGAGTGGGTGTGGATCACTGACATTTGTGAGGTTCTTGAGAACTTTGAGTACTGCACCAACCTTGTGAGCGGTGATCAGGCTATTATCAGCGTAACTATCCCGCTGCTGTGTCTCTTTAAACAATCACTGCATAATCTCAAAGAGGAAGCTTTGAGTGCCCAGCATGTTGGTATGGAGCCAGATTTCCCAATGGGTGATACTACCCAGCCCAGCCAATATTCTGAGGCAACATTGGGTGATGAGGAATAAGATGAGGAGGGAGAGGACTTGATTTTCTGTGCTACCGAGGGGACTTATAATGCTACAGAGGGGACACCCAACCCAAACTTCATGTCTGTCCAGCCTGGATGGGCTGGAGAGGAGGAGGTGGAGGAGGAGGAGGCGAGTCAGCGTGAGGAGAGGATGGATACTGTTTTTACTGTTGGGGACACAAAACATTTGCCTTTTTGCAGCTGGCCCACATGGCACCGTTCATGTATAAGTGTCTGTGGCAAGACCCTCGCTTGATACACATTTTATCCAACAGTAATAATAATAATATTTTGTATTTATATAGTGCAAACATATTCCGCAGCACTTTACAATAAAGCAGAGACATGTACATACAATAAATTCAATACAAGGTAAGACAGTTTAAACAGTTACATTAGGAGTGAGGTTCCTGCTCGCAAGCTTACATTCAACAAGGAAATGGATGGACACAATAGGTGAAAAGTGCTTGTTATTTCAGGTCAGGCAATTATAATAAGAAGGGATTTTCATATAAGACTGCATGAGCCGGTCATCAGCCAGTATGTTTAAGTGCAATAATCAAGTATCGAGTGTAGTTATCGTGTGCATGGAGGGTGTGGAGACAGATGAATAGTAGGGTGCAGATTAAGAATAATATTTAGAAGGAGGGAACAGGGGAAAGTTAGTTTACTGAGCAGTTGAGGTGGTAGGCTTGTTTAAAGAGATGGGTTTTTAAAGCGCGTTTGAAGACGTGGTGGCTAGGCATCAGTCGGATCGTCTGGGGTAGAGCATTCCAGAGAACTGGTGCACCACGAGAGAAGTCTTGAAGACGAAGGAGCGAGGTTCGGATTATGGGGGATGTTAGTCTTAGGTCATTTGTAGAACGGAGGGCACGTGTACTGTAGGGCGATAGAGATGGGAAAGGAGATATTAGGCGGTGCAGAACTGTGGAGAGCTTTGTGGGTGAGAGTGATGAGTTTATATTGGATCCTGTAGCAAATGGGCAACCAGTGTAATGACTGGCACAAGATGGAGGCATCGGTGAAGCGGCTGGACAGAAATATGACCCTGGCTGCCACATTCAGGACGGATTGAAGTGAAGAAAGTTTGGTAAGACGGAGACCGATCAGAAGAGAGTTGCAGTAGTCCAGACGAGAGTGAATAAGACTGACAGTAAGAATTTTAGCAGTTTCAAAGGTGAGAAAAGGTCGGATTTTGGAGATATTTTTAAGGTGCAGGTGACAAGAGCGACCTATACTGGTTGGCCACTTTCTCGATCCATGGTACAAGGAGAAATTTCCTTCTCTCCTTGTGGAGTCAACAAAGAGTTTTACAATTGAATTGTTCAAGAGGGCCGTTGTAGATCAGTTGCTGAAAACATCACCCTCAGATAATGCTGGTGGCAGAGGTACCGGCTCTTTTCAACACCAAGGGATAATGAGAAGAGAAAAGAACACCAGCTCCAACAGAGGTGTGGGGGGGGGGGAATGTGCACAAATTGGGCAATTTTCAATAAACCAGCACAACAGTAAAGGCTATCTGTGCCTGTAACAATGCCAAGGAGGGATAAGTTGCAGAACATGGTCAAGGGGTACTTAAGTGACCATACGTGCGTCCTTTCTGACGCTTCAGTTCCCTTTAATTATTGGGTGTCTAAGCTGAACACTTGGCCCGACCTCTCCTTATATGCCTTGGAGGTGCTGGCCTGCCCGGCTGCTAGTGTGGTGTCAGAGCGTGTCTTCAGTTCCGCTGGGGCAATCATCACTGATAGGCACACACGCCTCTCCATGTAAAATGCAGACAGACTTACACTGATTAAATTCAACAAGGACTGGAGATCTCCATAGTTTGTAATCCCTCCAGATGATAGCAAGCCAACCTAAATTCACCAAAAATGCAGATTCATGCTACTGCTGTTAACATCACCCCCTTCCCATAAGAACCCTTTTCCTTCCTTCGTCAACCATGACTCAGCTTATAGGGCTAATTTTTACAAACCCTATGCAAATTGTGCAGTGGACAAACCAGGACAGTATTCCTACTCCAGCCTAACTACTATTTGTGATTGGTGGCCCTTGGGATGGTGGCTTCCAAAACAGTGGTTAAAATGGCCTGGTGCGTGCTTTGTAGCAGACAGTAGGAAATGTTTGGACCACTGCTTTGTGCAGGGCACTCAATGATTTTTAAGTGGACTAATATGGACAGAAGAAAGGCTGACACCCCAAAATAGTGGTTAAAATGGGCTGGTGAGTGCTTGGTAGCAGGCAGTAGGAAAGGTTTGGACTACTGCTTTGTGTAGGGCACAAAACGCCTTTTTAAGAGGACTAATGTGGACAGCATAAGCCAGGCTCTAACCCCTAAAACAGCAGGGAAAATAGACCGGTGCTAAAAAAAGAAAGGCAGCACAAAATACTACTTCTTTGTGTGCTGGAAAAATATTGCTTTGCATCTGACAAGAGCTGTTTTAAGATGGACACTGGAAGAACACTTTAACCTCTCCCAACCTAATACACAATCTTTCCCTCCCTGTACTCTGACTTTGTTGTGAGCCTTCAGCTCTTTTGGTGGAATTATGGAGCTAGTGAGCGGCTCCTTTAAACACAGAACTAGTATACCCTGCAGGTAGCCCGTAAAATGGCTTTTGTTTTATCAAGAGGCCTAAACACTCTCCCTAGCAGCTCAGCGATCTCTCCCTAGGCTATTACAACGCAGGCTCCAGATGCAATGTGCATAAAATGGCAGCGGCAGGGCTTAAATAGACCCTATGACGCTGGGCACCAGCCAATCACAGTAATGCCAAAACCAAGATGTCTGCGGCATTACTGTGACTGGTTAAGAAGCCCAGCATGTCTAGTGGCGGCAAAGAAGGCACCAAAACTGCAGGGCGGGACAACCGAATATAGCGAGGCAAGTACACAAATACTCGCAGAATAGCGAGTAACCCGAATACCGTACTATCCGTGTGAATAGCGAATAGTAACGAATACACTCGCTCATCACTAGTGAACACTCAAGCTGTCAAAACTGTGCACAGAATGTGAAAGTCTGTACCACAGCGTATTGATGGAGCACAGGATCCATAAACAGCCTCCATTTAGGACTCCTCCAGGGAAGTTCTATAAGCTGACAATTCTGTATTTTAAGCTTCTATCAACACCGTGGAAATCTACAAAGAATAAATAGACAATCAAAAGATAACTGCAAATTCAATTTTCTTAAAGTAGATTCAACAAAATTCCTATAAAATAAGTGTGTAGTCCTTGAGAAGGCTATGGCGAAACATCCATTGAAGTCCTGGGGGATTCACTCTTCTGGTCAGTCTCTCTTCATGCACATGTTATCTTTACATTGGACATTTGTATTGAGTCAATGTTATGCTATTTTATTACGCCATATTATTTACATATGGTTTTATATCTATTGTGAGGCAGTGACTGGGATCGTATATGAGGGACGTTATATATCCCCCAGAATGTGTACAGAGACCTATTAAACCCATTGGAGTGCATTGCAGTCACAAACTCTCCTGCGGCTGCAATGCAGGAATGAAGGTGAGCAATGACCTGGTCAGGCTACCTGGCTAAGGCAGATTAAGTAAAACCCGGCAGGGCCTTCATTTCTTGAAGGAGGCTACAGGAGGCAGTGGTGCGGCCTCCTTCCTTCAACCTGGGTTTTCCAGTGGCTCTTGCCACAGGTCCTTTAACCTCTTTACAATCCAAGGTGGTTTGCACGTTAATGACCAGGCCAATTTTTACAATTTTGACCACTGTCACTTTATGAGGTAATTACTCTGGAACGCTTCAACGGATCCCCCTGATTCTGAGACTGTTTTTTTCGTGACATATTGTGCTTCATGATTGTGGTAAAATTTCTTCGATATCACTTGCGTTTATTTGTGAAAAAAACAGAAATTTGGCGAAAATTTTCAAAATTTAGCAATTTTCAAAATTTTAATTTTTATGCCCTTAAATCAGAGAGATATGTCACACAAAATAGTTAATAAATAACATTTCCCACATGTCTACTTTACATCAGCACAATTTTGGAACCAAAATTTTTTTTTATTGGGGAACTATAAGGGTTAAAAGTTGACCAGCGATTTCTCATTTCTCCAACAAAATTTACAAAACCATTTTTTTAGGGACCACATCATATTTAAAGTCACTTTGAGGGGTCTTTATGACAGAAAATATCCAAAAGTGACACCATTCTAAAAACTGCACCCCTCAAGGTGCTCAAAACCACATTCAAGAACTTTATTAACCCTTCAGGTGCTTCACAGGAATTTTTGGAATGTGAAAGAAAAAAATTAACATTTAACTTTTTTCACAAAAATGTTACTTTAGACCCAATTTTTTTTATTTTTGCAGGGGTAACAGGAAAAAGTGGACCCCAAAATTTGTTGTGCAATTTTTCCTGAGTAAGCAGATACCCCATATGTGGGGGAAAACCACTGTTTGGGCGCACGGCAGGGTTCAGAAGGGAAGGAGCGCCATTTGACTTTTTGAATGTAAAATTAGATTGAATATTAGCGGACGCCATGTTGCGTTTGGAGAGCCCTTGATGTGCTTAAACAGTGGAAACCCCCCACAAGTTCATAAGGTTAACAGGAGAAATTGCACCATGCAGTTTGTTGTGCAATTTCTCCTGAGTAAGCAGATACCCCATATGTGGGGGAAAACCACTGTTTGGGCGCACGGCAGGGCTCGGAACGGAAGGAGCGCAATTTGACTTTTCGAAAGTAAAATTTGCTTGAATAATTAGCGGACGCCATGTTGCATTTGGGGAGCCCCTGATGTGCCTAAACAGTGAAAATCCCCCACAAGTGACACCATTTTGGAAACTAGACCCCTCAGGGAACTTATCTAGATGTGTGGTGAGCACCTTGAACCCCCAAGTCCTTTACAGAAGTTTATGACATGGAGCCGTGAAAATAAAAAAATCAAACTTTTTCCACAAAAATGATGTTTTAGCCCCAATTTTTTTATTTTCACAAGGGTAAGAGTAGAAAGTGGACCACAAAAACTTTTGTGCAATTTTTCCTGAGTACGCCAATACCCCATATGTGGGGAAAATACAGTGTTTGGGCGCACGGCAGAGTTCAGAAGGGAAGGAGCACTGTGTGACTTTTTGAATGCAAAATCGGCTGGAATCGAGAGTGGACGCCATGTTGCGTTTGGAGAGCCCCTGATGTGCCTAAATAGTTGAAACCCCCCACAAGTGACCCCATTTTGGAAACTACACCCCTAAAGGATTTTATCAAGGGGTATAGTGAACATTTTGAACCCAGAGGTACGACACAGAATTTGATGACATTAGGTCATCATATTGAATAAGTTGTCATTAGTCTTGAGCGCAAGTGCTCGCTACTTGAGTTTGCATCGAGTACTCAGGTATGCACTATGTATCACGGGTGCTCAAGTGAAATGCTCGAATCCCCGCCCGCATGTTTCACAGTTATTAGACACCCCCCAAAAAACATGCGGAGATCGCTCGTGCATGGCAGGCAATCCCCGCAAGGTTTTTTTGGCCGCGAAGCATATGGAGCGGAGACTCAAGCACCCGCGATACTCAGTGCATACCCGAGCACCCGATGCAAACTCAAGTAGCGAGCACTTGCGTTCAACACTAGTTGCCATATCGTCATCTTTTTTTTTTTTTTACTTTTGAAAAAAAAAACAACCCTAACCCCAACCCTAACATTAGCACAACCCTAACCCCAACCCCAGCCCTAGCGTTTATTTTTTATGGTATAGTGCGGTATAAGTGATTAGACGACCTTATTCTTCGTGTCGGTGCGACTACAGAGATACCAGAATCATATTGGGTTTTTATGATTGACAGCTGTCACACACTAAAAGACACATATTTTGTAAAATCTAGTTTTTGCATCGCCATATTTTGAGAGCTATAATTTTTCCATATTTTGGCCTACAGAGTCATGTGATGGCTTGTTTTTTGTGGGACCAGTTGTCGTTTTTATTGGTGCCATTTTCAGGCACGTGACATTTTTTGATTGCTTTCTATTCCAGCTTTTGGGAGACAGAATAAACAAAAATCAACAATTCAGGAATTGTTTTTTTTTTTTAATTTTTTTATTCTACTCCGCGTGTGGTAAAATTTATAAGGTAGCTTTATTCTTTGGGTCAGTACGTTTACAGCGGTACCACATTTATATTGTTTTTCTATGTTTTGGCTCTTTTACACAGTAAAAGCTATTTTATAGAAAAAATAATTTTTTTGCATTGCTTTATTCTGAGAGCTATAACTTTTTGATTTTTCGGATGATGGAGCTGTATGGTGGCTTGTTTCTTGTGGGACAAGATGACGTTTTTAGCGGTACCATTTTTATTTATATTCGTTTTTTTGATCGCGTGTTATTCCATTTTTTGTTTGACGGTATGATGATAAAGCATTGTTTTTTGCTTCGTTTTTTTTTTTTACCTGAAGGGGTTAACTAGTGGGACAGTTTTATAGGTCAGGACGCGGCGATACCAAATATGTGTACTTTTATTGTTTTTTTTTTTTTTTTCATAATAATATTTATTGATGGGTACATTATATTTTTATTTTTAGTGGATTATTTTTTTTATTTTATTTTTAATATTTTTACAAAATTTTTTTATTTTTATTTTTTCACTTTCTGAGAGTTTTTTTTACTTGTTTACTTTGTCCCACTGTGGGACTTTCACTTTTTTATTCTGATCGCCTGCATAGCATAGTGATGGAGCACCATCCCTGTGCCATGCTGGCAGTCAGCGCTGCACAGTGAGAAGATTGTTTGGTCATGCACTGCGCATAACCAAAAAATCTTCCTGCTGTCTGGTGACCCGGATGTTGTCATGACGACATCAGGTCATCATGGCAACTCCCGGGAAGCCGCGGCAGACAGCGCTGGAGGTGGAAGAGGAGGTGAGTATACCGATCACCTCCCCTTAGCCACCGCAATGCTGCGATCGACTTTGATTGCAGCATTGCGGGGGTTAATGTGCCGGGAGCGGTGCGGGACCGCTCCCTGCACATAGTACCGGGTGTCAGCTGTGCCAATCAGCTGACACCCGGCGGCGATCACGCCCGCACAGCCTGTGTGCGCGCGCGATCGCGATGACGTACTAATACGGGTCAGGCTCTTAAGTCCCAGGGCACAGACACGTATTAGTACTTCATGGGCTTTAAAGGGGTTAAAAACCCTGCACTAAGGATTAGTGTTGTTCTATGTTGGAACCTGCTAGGGGCATAGCAGGAAAGCTCAGAAGGATTGAATGTGGCTGAACCCATTCCTGGGAAGGCTCTGCAGCTGTCAGGCTCTGAGCGGCCCGGCGCGACACCGTTGTTTAAGGACTCATGTTAACCCGGCTGCGAGCCAGAGGACTTTTCTGTTTACCTGTGAGTATCTGAATAAAGCTGTTTATGTTGGACTTGCTTGGGTCACTGCCTCAGTTACTGCACGGTGTGAACACCGCCGCCTTACACTATATACCACTATTTTACCTGCATAAATACTATGTGTCTAATTCACCGCCACTTTACTTATTATAGAGTTGAATACTGATCATTAAATTATACCCATATGTGATATGCTTTCCATAAAATTTCTATTGTGTGACGCTCTCCATGTATTTTAACGGAATTTTGTTTAATTCTCAATATTAATACTTTAATAAAATGTAATTTGTAGTTATCTTTTGAGTGGTGGCCATTTATTCTTTATAGTTTTAAATAGCTTAATGGGAACCTGTGACATAAAAAAACGGTATTAACCTGCAGATCTGGGATTAATCTGCAAGTTAATAGCGTTCTGAACCTGCCCGGCGCCGGCACTTAGAGCCCTGCTCCCAGGAGGAAATTAACTTTATTCCTTCCAGTTGTGTTTGGGTTTTAGTCACAAGGGTGAAAACTGATCCTAATGCAGAGCCTGCTGTCAGTTAGTGCCGGGGGTGTGATTACAGTCGCTGGTCTCTATACACAGAACTGTGGCTGAACCTGCACCAGCGCCACCTCCGTGACTGAAACCCAAATGGTAGCGGGAGGAATAAAGCAGGGTTATAAGTGTCGGTGTTGGGCATGTTAAAAATGCTATTAACCTGCAGATTAACCCCAGGTTAGTAGTGTTTTTTCATGCGACAGATTCCCTTTAAAGGGAATCGGTTAGTAGGATCCACCCTCCTAAGCCACCTATATGGGCATGCAGGTTTAAGGAAGCTGAATAAAATAATACCTTGATATCTGCGATCTGATGTCTTATTCCAGAGAAATGCACATTTTTCTGACCTTTTCCAGGCTATAGGGAGGATGTTGCCGGGAAGATAACTCGGCCTCAAGAGCTTATTTTAAATAAAAGGGGGAGTTACCAGTGTGAGACAAGTACCTGACACAGAACAGGAGAAATTAACTTTGTCTTCTTACAAACACATTTTTTGCAGCTCTCTGAGCTCTGCTGTATTGCAACAACATTGCAAGAGAGGAACCTGCAGATGTGTGAGGTATAATTGTGGTGCCCCTGAGGGTTCAGTCGCCACAGGGGTACTGCACCTCAGAACGAGGTGTGGTATCTCCTCTCCCAGGTAAGGATGGAGCACTACACAGGACCCCAACCACACACTCAACACTACACCACTCAATTCTGAAGGGGGCCTAAAGCACCATAGTGCTGCCCCGGGCCTGAATGGAGGAGTTGGGGGGAACCAAAGTAAGGGGGAACCACATAGTGAGTGAGGGTGGAGGAAGCATTTACCTAAGCACTTTATTAGAATTCTATATAACTGGAGGCCATTTTAATAACAAGGTCTTTGGTCGTGGTTCTTTGGGACGGCAAGTCAGCATAAGGCTGCAGCCGGCTGAGGGTCCACGGTCCCCGGTCTCAGGCCTCGAGACGGGGGGTCGGGGCAGAGTTATAACCGACACTGTCCCTGGTCAGGGTCCAAGCAAGAAAGCCCAGGAGGGGAGCAGAGGAGATAGGCTCCACAGGCGAAAGGATCTCAGGGGATGTGGACGGAGCGGAGTCGCCACCTGCATACCTTATTCTGGCCCAGCCAGAGAGACCCTGCCGCAAGAGAGGGTACCGGTCCCGATTATCTGACTTTGCACTTCACATTTCTGTCGGAAAAGTCCGGAGGCTTATGTGGATCCCAGGGGGATACGGACAGAGCGGAGTCGCCACCTGTATGCCCTAATCTGAGATTATCCAGAGGGACCCGGCCTTACGCCACGTTCTCACCACAAGTCACCAAAAAGGGCACCCAGTCGGTCTGGGGACTACACGTTACCCACAAGGGACATCGCAGTACCTGTACGGGACTCAGTGGGGGACACAAGGCGGGAGAAGTTGAACAAGAGAGGAACACACTAGAGCGGGGGTCCTGTCAAGTGCTCCTGAACTATCTGGGGAGTGCTGAACCCCACCCTGGCGGCCGCAGCTCATCGTGTGACAGCATAGAGAAGATCTGAGCTGAATAAACACCAAAGTGAGTAAAGACTTGGATGACTTCAACTACCGCCTCTGTCTGGTCATTCCTCCGCGGCTCTGCACCCGCCAACGCTCTACTCTACACCCTCTCTACACTGCCCTGAGGCCCCGCTCCACCTGTGGTGAGTCGTACCAACTAAGTTGCCTAAACACCAGCCTCAGAGGACTGCTGCATCGCTGGTGATCCTCACCAGACACCACAGGTGGCGTCACGAACATTCCCTATCCCATATAACTTCCCCCCTTTCTTTTAAGAGTGACCCCAGGGTACAGGCCCGGGAGCCGGCCACCGCGACATCCCCCAAGATCAGGCAACAACTAGGCCCGGGCGGTGAGTCGTCCCCATCCCCCTGGGCGCGTCATAATCACACACAGTTCTGCAGTGAGATCAGAGAGCGGCCTTTACACATCACACTGGTAACTCTCCCTTCATGGAAAATAAGCTCTGGAGGCAGATTCTCATGCAGATCAGTGTCCACCCCATAACATGGAAAGCTCACTTACATAAAAAAACATAGATTTCTCTGGAAGAAGACATTGGATCCCAGATATCAACGTATCATTTTATTCAGCTTCCTATGACCTACATGCACATATAGATGGCTTAGGGGGGACGATCCTACTGACAGATTCCCTTTAATACCCACTTAATTTTTGTATTTAGGATTTAACTCTTTTGTAGGTGTTTATAACTTTTTTTCCTATCAGCACAGTGTAAACAGTATAGTATATGTAAATGTAAATGTCTTCTCATGCTCTCTTATTTTTCATTCTAATAGAGGACAGCAGTGTCCGGCCAACCTGCTCTAGAAGTGCAATCTCACATAACATCAGAAAGAGATTATTATTCCATCATGTGCTCGGGCAGGGGAGCTTTGGAAAAGTTGTGCTGGCGGAGGACACTTCTAACCACCAGAAGTATGCTGTTAAGATCATCAGCAAGAGATCCCTGCTCGCTTCTGGCAATGAGGAATATGTGATGGTGGAGCGCCGAGTTTTACAGCTGGCATCTGGGAGCCCCTTCCTTGTCCGCGCAGACTTTGCATTCCAGACCAAGGTACAGTAGTGACTTATTGCTCCTTATTAAATGTCCCCCTATGTAACACAAACTTTCCCATTGTATATAAAATAATCACAAATGTATTTTATATAACAAAGTGTTCTTTAAGGTTACCATCAATAAAAAAAAAGCTTAATATTTGGGGAATTACAACCCATACTTGCGAGGATCATGAGAAAATTTGTAAAGATGTAGAAAAGCCACTGATCTCTTCTTTGTAGTAACTGTGTACATATCACAATGGTTTGGCAACTATGGCTTTTTGATTCATCAAAGCTATAATGTCAAAATGATGGCATAAAAAGCTTTGAAAAGTCTCAAAATCTTTGTGCAACGCAAGGCTGCGCAAAAATGTTGCATCTTTTGGCATTTTCAAGCCATTTTCGCCAAACTCCAAAAGGTTGGTGGAGCTGGTGCATGATAGGATGTGGTGACGTCAAATTCTTGAAGCGCAGCTGCGACCTTTACGCCACAAATTTTACTCCAGTTACCTACAGGTGTAGCATTTGTGGCTAGGTGCACACGAAGACAGACGCCACTAGGCTCCTGGCCTAATTCTTTAAGAGACGTGTCTCTTAACAAATCAGCACTCCATTCCACCTGCTCATCAAGAACGGTGTGAAAAATGCCAGTCCTGATGAATCAACGCAAAAGTCTTCTCTCTCTTTTATTTCTTCTATAGATGCTTGCGCTACTTGGGCTGGAATACATGAGCTGCGGGGACTTCTTCGACTTTCTAGAGATGAAGGGGCGGCTTGACATCCCCAGCGCAAGGTATAGTTTTAAGTTTTATCTTAGGTAAAGTAAATTGCAAATAATAGCCTACATTTCTCAAAGCTCCATCATGAGGATACAATACTTCTAATGTTTTCCTATAATACTAATGCCTATTTTTTTCCATAACGATACAACACATTCTTATTTTTAATCCTTTCCTAACCACCCACTGTCTTTTGATGGTTGGTCGTGCAGGTCCTAAGTCAGCAGTGACCTTCTCTGCAGTTGTTGCTTTAGCGCCCATGTTTCTGAAAGCCAGGAGGTACCGGTCAAGTCTCTGGCTGTTCACATCAAGCAGGGACCTTAAAGAGATAACAGTCTACTGACTCATGTGAATTTCTAAAAATTCCCTGTCATATTCTGACATTCTTTCATCTTCTTTTCCGATAGATTCTATGCCGCTGAGCTCGTGTGTGGCATCCAGTTTCTCCATTCGAAGGGCATTATCCACAGAGATCTCAAGCCCGAGAACATCCTGGTGGCTGACACGGGCCATATTAAAATCACGGATTTCGGTCTCGCACTTGAGAACATGCTTGGAGACCGCACAGCCACCAAATATGTTGGAACTAGGGAATTTATGGCTCCTGAGGTGAGAAGAAGAGAACTCTCTTGCTGACTGATGTATTAATGATTTAATTTGTATCTGTATTGCTATTAATGGAGTCATCCAACTTGTAGAAAAATTATAGAAATGGCTGCCGAAATTGTAAAATAACAAAATCATCACACACCCTCTTCCCAATCGATCCAACGGTAACATTATTGCAGCGCTCCCAGACTTTGCGGCATGTGACCACTCCAGTCAGTCTGTTGTCCTGGCGGTTATATGCCAAATTACTGGTATCATGGCGTACATCACAGATCAGTGATGCTTTTTATATGGCACATGACCACTGCACCCACTGACTGGCTGCAGTGGTCAAATGCCACCTTCATTTAAATGAAGACTGGGAGCACTGCAGTGGGAGAAGTGAGTAGTGATGATTTTGTTATTTTACAGTGTTGCTAGTTAATTTTACTAAATTTCTACAAGTTGGAAAACCCCTTTAAATATTCTCATGGAAAACCTAAGGGCTGGTTCAAAATATTTAGTTTGACTCTTTTTAATGTATGGGCCAGTAAAACCTATCAATTACGTTAAATGGAAGCTTTGATGGATACCTGACAGTGGCATCCATCACCCATGGACCATAAAGGTATTCGCTTAACAGATACAAGTGCTTCTCACTAAATTAGAATATCATCAAAAAGTTAATTTATTTCAGTTCTTCAATACAAAAAGTGAAACTCATATATTATAGCGGGGCTCCTTTTGCATCAATTACTGCATCAATGCGGCATGGCATGGAGGCGGTCAGCCTGTGGCACTGCTGAAGTGTTATGGAAGCCCAGGTGGCTTTGATAGCAGCCTTCAGCTCGTCTACATTGTTGGGTCTGGTGTCTCTCATCTTCCTCTTGACAATACCCCATAGATTCTCTTAAGGTCAGGCGAGTTTGCCGGCCAATCAAGCACAGTGATACTGTTGTTTTTAAACCAGGTATTGGTACTTTTGGCCGTGTGGACAGGGGCCAAGTCCTGCTGGAGAATGAAATTTCCATCTCCAAAAAGCTTGTTGGCAGAGGGAAGCATGAAGTGCTCTAAAATTTCCTGTTAAACGGCTGCGCTGACTTTGGTCTTGATGAAACACAGTGGATCTACACCAGCAGATGACATGGCTCCCCAAACCATTACTGATTGTGGAAACTTCACACTAGACCTCAAGCAGCTTGGATTGTGGCCTCTCCACTCTTCCTCCAGACTCTGGGTCCTTGATTTCCAAATGAAATGCAAAATTTACTTTCATCTGAAAACAACACATTGGACCACTGAGCAACAGTCCAGGTCTTTTTCTCCTTGGCCCAGGTAAGACGCTTCTGGCGTTGTCTATTGGTCATGAGCGGCTTGACACAAGGAATGCGACACTTGTAGCCCATGTCCTTGATACGTCTGTGTGTGGTGGCTCTTGTAACAATGACACCAGCAGCAGTCCACTCCTTGTGAATCTCCCCCAAATTTTCTAATGGCCTTTTCTTAACAATCCTTTCAAAGCTGCGGTTATCCTGGTTGCTTGTGCACCTTTTTCTACCACGTTTTTTCCTTCTACTCAACTTTCCATTAATAGACACAGCACTCTGTGAACAACCAGCTTCGTTAGCAATGACCTTTTGTGGCTTACCCTCATTATGGAGTGTGTCAATGACTGCCTTCTGGACATCTGTCAAGTCAGCAGTCTTCCCCATGATTGTGGAGCCTTCTGAAACAGACTAAGGGACCTTTTTAAACGCTTAGGAAGCCTTTGCAGGTGTTTTTTGTTAAGTATTCTTTACTGAGATAATGACTTTTGTGTTTTCATTGGCTGTAAGCCATAATCATCAACATTAACAGAAATAAACACTTGAAATAGATCACTCTGTTTGTAATGACTCTATATAATATATGAGTTTCACGTTTTGTATTGAAGAACTGAAATAAATTAACTTTTTGATGATATTCGAATTTAGCGCAAAGCACTTGTATATCAGTATAACCTATTGAAAAGTTCAGGATGTATCCCTGTAACAAATGCGTGTGATGGATGGCAAACAGTGGTATCCATAACTCACAGACCTACATGTTAAAAAAGTGTAAATTTAAAATATATGTTTATACTGTATTAAATGATGGAATAGTGTGTTCTACTAGCTATCCCATACTTTTTTTTCAGAATAGTAACATATACTGGACAAATAGACGGCAAAAAGACGTATTTAGAGAGGTTTGAAAAATTGGCTGAAAAAGCACTCATGAAAATATTATTATTATTTATTTATAGCACCATTGATACTGTACATAAGGATGTACATGGTGCTGTACATAAGGAGGGGTTACATACCAAATACAGATATCACTTACAGTAAACAAACTAACAATGATAGACTGGTACAGAGGGAAGAGGACCCTGCCCTTGCGGGCTTACATTCTACAGGAATGGGGAAGAAGACAGTAGGTTGGGTTGTTGCGGTGGCTCCAGTGTTGTTGAGGTGGCAGCAGGCAAGGTCATGGCAGGCTGTAAGCTTGTTTGAAGAGATGGGTTTTCAGGTTCCGTCTGAAGGATCCAAGTGTGGAGGATAATCAGATGTGTTGAAGCACAGAATTCCATAGGATGGGGGATATTCGGGAGAAATCTTGGAGGCCATTGGGCGAGGAGTGAATAAGTGTGGAGGAGAGAAGGAGTTCTTGGGAGGACCGGAGATTACCGGGGTGAGGAAGTAGTGTGGGAGTGGGAGACGCTAAATGTGCGGTTAGAAAGGTATGAGGACATCCAGGATGGGGCAAGATTTTTGACGCCAAAGCAAGAGAGGATCTGTAGTAGGAGTCAGTGGTCAACTGTGTCGAAAGCAGAGGACAGGTCAAGAAGAAGGAGTACAGAGAATTGTCTGTTAGCTTTGGCTGTAAGTAAGTCATTGGTGATTTTGGTAAGGGCAGTTTCAGTGGAATGATGGGGGCGGAAGCCGGATTGTCGAAGAGAGAGTTAGATGAGAAGTAAGAGGAAAGTTCAGTGTGAACATGTTGCTCAAGGAGTTTGGAGGCAAATGGGAGCAGCGATATGGGGCGGTAGCTGGACAAGGCGGTTGGCTCGAGGGATGGCTTTTTGAGGATGGGCGTGATTGTGGCATGTTTGAAGGCAGCAGGGAAGGTGCCAGAAGTTAGTGATAGGTTGAAGAGATGAGTAAGGGATGGGATGAATGGTGGGGTGAGGTTGGGGAGGAGGTGGGATGGGATGGGGTCGAGTGCACAAGTGGTGAGGTGTGATTTGGAGAGGAGACGAGTAAGGTCTCCTTCCGTGATGTTGTGAAGGTAGGTTATGGGGGAAGGGCAATGGTCTGGAAAACAAAGGGGTTGTGGTGGTTGGGCAGTATAGACTTGCCTTGTTTGGTCAATCTTGTTTTTGAAGTGTGTGGCAAACTCCTCAACAGAGATGACGGCGGTCGGAGGGGGCAGTGGGGGGTGGAGGAGAGATTTAAAAGTGTTGAATAGCTGTTTGGGGTTGTAGGATAAGCAAGATATGAGGGTTGTGAAGTAGGCATGTTTAGCAGAGGTGAGGGCTGATTTGAATGCAAGTGTTTCTTGTTTGAATGTAGTCATCTTGAGAATGTGTTTTCTGCAACCCTGGATGCTTGTCGAAGCTGTTTAGTGAGGTTGTTGTGCCAGGGTTGCCTACTGACTCGTCGTGCTCTGCCATGCATAAGAGGGGCGACCGAGTCAATAGCTGATGCAAGAGTGGCATTGTAGAAAGCAGTGGCGCTGTCTGTGTCGTGGAGTGAAGATATGGATGTCAGTGGTAGAATAGAGTCAGAGAGTGTGTGAGTGTCTAGATGTGCAAGGTCTCTGTGGGGGTGTGCTAGTTGCTGGACATGGGTGACAGGTGAGGAGGACAGGGATGACAACATGAGTAGATGGTGGTCAGATAGGGGTAGTGGGGAGGTTGTAAGGATATATAGGGAGCAGAGTCGGGTGAAGATGAGGTCTAGTGTGTGTCCGTCTGTGTGGATGGCTGAGGAGGACCACTGAGTAATTCCAAAGGATGAAATAAGCCACAGGAGTTTGGATGCTGTTGGCTGGTGAGTGTCAGTGGGGATGTTGAAATCGTCCATGATGATTGTGGGAATGTCAGCAGAGATAAAGTAAAGAAGCTAGGTGGAGAATTGGTCAATAAAGGCAGTGACCGGGCCTGGAGGTCGGTATATTACAGCCACTTGGAGGTTGGAGGGAGAGTAAATGCGGACAGAGTGGACTTCAAAAGAAGGTAGAATAAGAGAGGGTAGAGGTGGGATAGGGCTAAAGGTACAGTTGGTAGAATGGAGTAGACCCACTCCTCCACCATGTCTGTTACCAGGGCGAGGAGTGTGGGTGAAGTGGAGGCCACCGTAACACAGCGCAGCAGGGGAGGCAGTGTCAGAGGGTGTCAACCATGTCTCTGTGATGCCCAGGAAGGAGAGATTTTGATAGGTAAAGAGGTCATGGACAAAATGGAGCTTGTTGCAGACAGAGCAGGCATTCCAGAGTGCTCCAGAGAGAGGGAGCAGGGGGATGGGCGTCAGGGGCATGGAAATGACGAAGAAGGGTAAAAAAAAAAAGATGCTTCAGGATAAAAATAACTCAGACTTTTCCTGAAGCGTCTTCCTCTTGAAAAACTCGGTGGACTTGCCCCTCCTTCCCAAAAAATACATCATGTGCATTACCCTAGAGTACACTAAACTTTGGCCGACAACCTAAAATGCAAGGTTAAAAAATAATGCACTAAACTACAATGAAGTAGTCGGCAGTCGGCACATCTCTTCCAGGAAACTTAAAAGCCTCTTTTAGTAAACATCAATGACGCTTCTTACTTCAACTGACTCTGTCATTTTACCACAGAAGTACACAAACGTGATACAAATCCTGATACATTCATGTGCTGACATGTCACCTATGTAGTAACTGTTCTCTCCTCTGTGACAGATGCTGGCTAGGGAGGAGTATGGCGCCGGAGTGGACTGGTACGCGCTTGGCCTCATCATAAATGAGATGGTTACCGGTGAGTGCACTTACCATCCTGCACTATTTGATACATCTTCCTCCGGCGCTGAAGACATCATTAGAGAGGTGAGAACGATACGGATATTGGATTTACTACTTAGTAATGTACTGCCATGGTAAATGTACTGAAGCCGCACAGAATAGGCCAATGTACTCTTAATTTTTCCCTTTCTAACCAGCAATGAATCCATTTGAGGATCTACATGAGTACTTGTTTTGCTGGGTAGAAGTGTTTAGTCACTGAGCCTTGCTGTCATGGATCTACTGGCAGTCTACAGTCAGTTGGACCTAAGGAATCTTTCACACGTCCTGATATTTCTGGTCCCGGAGATATGCGTGTCCTTGTGCACCTGTGTGGCACACGTGTGACGCTCATGTGCCACCCGTGTGGCGCATCAGTAGCACACGCACCGGAATTTGGGAATCAGCGATACAGTTAGCACTGTTTCCAAGCACCGGGCGCTGAACACTGCCCTCATCATAGTTCCCTGCCGACGCTGCGATCGGCACCAGCAGGACATAATGATGAGAGTAGTAGCAGAGGAGCAGGGGAGAATGACTCCTGCAGCGAGCAGGCCCCAGAGCTGCGCTGACCTCAGTGACTGACAGGACACCGCTCACTGAGCACAGCTCCTCTGCTGAGCAGTCGTGTGGATTACAGCGGGGGACACTTAGGACAGGTGAGTATAAGGATTTTTTAAATTTTATTCTTATTTTTACAGGTGGAGACACCGGGAGCAGAATTCTACTCTCATCACTATCCCCTGCTGGTGCGGATCGCTGCGCCGGCAGGGAACTATGATGAGGACAGCATTCAGCACCCGGCATTTGGGATTATCTCTAACTGTACCACTGATTCCCAAGCCCGGAACATATCACTCGGATGGCATCCATGTGCGGTACATGTTTACACAGACCCATTGACTTGAATGGGTCCGTGTGATCCGTGCTGCCGGCTGGCAAAAACTGGCATGTCTGTGTGGATCACACAGACACACGGTCCATGGAAACACACTGACATGTGCGCAGACCCATTCATTTGAATGGGTCTACGTGTGTCAGTGTCTCCGGTACGTGTGGAAACTGTCACCACACATACTGGACACACAGACGTGTGAAAGAGCCCTAGGGTCTAACGTTGCACTACAGAAGTCCTGTAGAATTGTTCTGTTATAAGATTTTTTACCTGCACTGATTGACTATTAAGCATATTTTTCATTTCCAGCTCCTCCAGAGAGATCCCGCCAAGCGCTTAGGAGTCTACAGAAACATCAGAGATCATCCCTTTTTCCAGCATATTGACTGGGTCTCTGTGGAAGCCCTTCAGATGCCCCCACCACACATCCCTGTAGTAAGTAAATGGAAAGAAATTGTATCCAGGTCAGGGTGAACTTTTTACTATGTAATCTGTGGACAGCATGAGGAAGAGGTTAAATCACAGATTTCAATGATATGTCACCTGTAATGCTGTGTGCTGTTGTTTACTTACACTGAAAGTTTTATCACCTGGTGATTATCATTGCCAGGAATACAACAGCACATGCTTGCTAGTCCGACTCCGCCTCCTCCTGTGTTAAGCAGCTCAATGTCAATGGACTGTTTACATGCACAGCCTAGTGTGGGCGGGGTTAGCTTTCTCAACTCTGCTACATTGCTAAATCTAAGAACTCTGTATCAGAACCACTGCACAAAGTAAACTAAGTGATACATTGTTGGATTCAGGGTCTCTTTATCTACATCATGCTGCTCTCAGATAAGGTAGCAAAAACCTGGTGACATATTGCCTTTAATAGATTTACTGTTACATATTATAGAAAATGATACAAGGGTAGCATAGATGTATTTATCTCTGTAAAACTATTCAAGCACCAGATTTTTCTAAAGGCCATGCACCTTGTCATAAATTTGGTGCATTTTACTCCAATACACATTAAACTATTGTTGGCCAAACCCACCGATAACGATAGATTCTACCAACAGTCTAATCTGTATAGGAACCCCCGGACAATTGATTTTTGCGGGAGTTAAGTATCTGACATGTCCAATTCAGGGTTGCCAATCCTTTTGTTCTCATTGAGATAAACCACCTATAGGCATGTCTGGCAGCAGCTCTCACATAGGGAACACCGGAGAGCTCGGTTGAGCGAGGGCCGACATAGTAGCTGGCCAAATATCTGGTGGCGACTTATCTCAGTAAGAACAAAAGGATTGGCAGTCTGAAATTGTACAGCCATCTAATGTTTAAGAAGAGTAAGAGTAGTGAATGCAACGCCCAATATATTCTTCTTTAACCATTGTACATAAGAGAAAGTGCTCATGGATAAGGTCGAATTACAGCTCGAATTTGTACAAAACTGTAATAGGTCTCCCAGAAAAGTCTATATATGAGCATGAGCAGTCTTCTCAATCCTCATATACCTCTAGGAGGCATATAGAGGCTTCTGCTGTCCGAATTAGTAGGAATCTGAAAGAAAAAAAATGATGCCAAGTGCCATCGGATTGTGAATTTAATGCCCCTCCATAATTGATTGTGCACAGGGTCTGTACAGAGCACCCGGGTTTGATGCATCTAGCTTGAGCTCTTATGTTCATACACCAACAATCTTTGACGTCATCCTGCATACATTAATGTTTGCTAGCATGAGCTTTGTATGACGGCACACTGGATTAGTGGGTGAGCAGCCTAAAAGGCGGTAATTTGCCAGCCAACAAACGAACCTGGCATAAATGTTTCCCATGAAGATCACCAATCTCACATGACAGAAATATTACAGTATATTACCGATGGAACCTCCCATGATTAGGTAATAAACCAAATATAGTCAATTGCTGTATTGATTCTCATGCTAATTGCAGTACATTGACCAGAAAACCAATATGTAGGATTACTTGGGAATAAAATATACACAAATGAAGAGCAAAGATTGTGACTTTATTTAATGTGATAAGTCATCATCCTTAAATACTAATCTTCTGTTGTGTTTCATCCAGACATCTGAACCTCATCACCGCCGCAAAAGGTTCCATCTAGGCAAGTTGGAGGCAGCAGAGGCCACAATGTCATCGATCCCCCCAGACAAACAGGCTGCATTCAGAGGGTTTTCATTTGTCAGCTAGAAAACCCTTGAAGACTCACGTGTCATCAGAGATAGTGCCCTCTTGAGTCCCTGGAAGAAGAACAGAAGGAAATGAAGATCATCAGAATATAGGAAGATTGAAGTATGGATCCCAGGATTGGCACTGGCTACAGGGCGACGTGGAGTAAGAAGATGTCTCCAATATCCATCAGGCACTTAACCTCGGGAGGAGCGAAGATGCAAACAGCAAGATGGAGGAGCCAAGAGATGCTTGGTAAGTAGAAGTGCAATAACACCTGCACTTCACCTCGGTCATAGGCATTTAGAACCGGTGACTGCATTTCCTCTCGCCCATCATAGCAGCAGATTATGGTGCTGTCCTGAGCTGAGAGGAAATAAAAGGTGCGAGACAGGCCGGCTATTAAGGGGTGGAAGGAGGCCGGACTTTTTTTTTTTTAATGCCTATGACAATTTTTAAATATACCGGTAATTTAAATTCCTCATATTCGTGACAGCAATGACACGGGCTGTGAGGAATAAGGTGTGAGATGGCCGGCTATTAAGGGGTGGAAGGAGGCCGGATTTTTTTTTTTTTTTTAAATCATAGCATTTAAAGCTATATTGCTTTGCTATGTAAAATAATTATATTTACCGGTGACTACCGATGACTATAGTTATACTTTTCCCCCTCCTCCATAACAACTCATTGAGCTGTTCTGGGTGACGGGGAAATAAGGTGTGAGATGGCCGGCTATTAAGGGGTGGAAGGAGGCCGGATTCTTTTTTTTTTTTTTTAAATCATAGCATTTAAAGCTATATTGCTTTGCTATGTAAAATAATTATATTTACCGGTGACTACCGATGACTATAGTTATACTTTTCCCCCTCCTCCATAACAACTCATTGAGCTGTTCTGGGTGACGGGGAAATAAGGTGTGAGATGGCTGGCTATTAAGGGGTGGAAGGAGGCCAGTTTTTTTTTTTTAAATCATAGCATTTAAAGCAATATTGCTTTGCTATGTAAAATAATTATATTTACCGGTGACTACCAGTGACTATAATTACCCTTTTCCCCCTCCTCCATAACAACTCATTGAGCTGTTCTGGGTGATGGGGAAATAAGGTGTGAGATGGCCGGCTATTAAGGGGTGGAAGGAGGCCAGTTTTTTTTTTTTAAATCATAGCATTTAAAGCAATATTGCTTTGCTATGTAAAATAATTATATTTACCGGTGACTACCGGTGACTATAATTACCCTTTTCCCCCTCCTCCATAACAACTCATTGAGCTGTTCTGGGTGACGGGGAAATAAGGTGTGAGATGGCCGACTATTAAGGGGTGGAAGGAGGCCGGATTTTTATTTTTTATTTTTAAATCATAGCATTTAAAGCTATATTGCTTTGCTATGTAAAATAATTATATTTACCGGTGACTACCGATGACTATAGTTATACTTTTCCCCCTCCTCCATAACAACTCATTGAGCTGTTCTGGGTGACGGGGAAATAAGGTGTGAGATGGCTGGTTATTAAGGGGTGGAAGGAGGCCAGTTTTTTTTTTTTAAATCATAGCATTTAAAGCAATATTGCTTTGCTATGTAAAATAATTATATTTACCGGTGACTACCAGTGACTATAATTACCCTTTTCCCCCTCCTCCATAACAACTCATTGAGCTGTTCTGGGTGACGGGGAAATAAGGTGTGAGATGGCCGGCTATTAAGGGGTGGAAGGAGGCCGGAGTTTTTATTTTTTTTTTTCTATTGCTATTGCATGTCCATGTACATGTCTTTGGAATTCCTCATATTCAAGAAAGTAATGACATGAGCTATAAGGAATATAGTGTGAGGCAGACACCGCCCTAGGTCATAGGTGTATAATACCACCAATACCACCATACTGGATAACACTCCCCCCCCCCCGACTTTGGGAAGAATGAAGATGGATGCTGCAAGATGAAGGAGCCCGCAGATTAGTGATGGGTCGTTCACAAACGAACTGAAACAAACTGACGGCTTCCTGCTGTGAACGATGGGGGTCAGCCCCCCAGTGAGAGCCACTATATTCTCTGAATGGCTCTAACTGGGTGTTAAATTCCAGTGTTCAGGGGCGTAACTCCCACCCAGACCAAATTCTGCCCACTCATCAATTTAATTGGTCAACTGCAAGTAGGCAGAGTTTCAGCCTCATTAACATCATCTTAAATATGTGTTCACCTATTGTAAACACATATTTAATAGGGATCGGTTTAGGATCCAAAAGAGCTGGCTGTTTTTGGTGAGCAGAGCCAGGAGAGACAGATCGCCAAAAAGAGCCAGACTGTCCATCACTACTGCAGATGCACTGTGGGTAAATGGAAGTACAAGAATACCTGTTATAGGCATTTGTAACCAGTGATTCCTTTTCCTCTAACCTACAATAGTAGTAGTCTGCATCATTTCCCAGAGATGTTGACTGTTAGGGTATGTGCACACCGCCTCATTTTCAGGCATATTCTGCCATGAACCCACCTGAAAAAACACTTAAAAAACATAAAAAAGAATGAATATATGCACAGCAATGTCAAAACGACTTGCTGTGCATATATTTCATTTCTTGTCTCTTCTGTTAAGCACTTCAGGCTTCGAAAGCAACTAAAAGAAATGACCGTTCCAATCTTAAGCTTCCACTATTTTATCTATCCACACAGCCAGGGTTTTCCAGAAGCGTCTTTCTATAGAAAAAAAAATAAGTGGATACGCCGATGTATAAAAGACTGCACATGCACATAACCCTATGTGACGTGCACACGTTGAGTATTTGGTGAGTTCTTTACATCAGTATATGTAAGCCAAAACCAGGAGTGGAACAATCAGAGGAAAAGTATAATAGGACCATGTCACCACCTCTATATTTATCACCCACTCCTGGTTTTGGCTTACAAATACTGATGTAAAAAACTCACCAAATACTCAATGTGTGTACGTGGCCTAATACAGGCAGCATCTGACTGTAACAGCAGCAGGCAGAGCTAAGCTCCACTCGCTGCTGTTAATCCCTTAAATGCTGCTGTCAATCTCATTTTTAAAGCGCAGTCTGGGGGGCACACCTTGCCCCTTCCTCCAGTAATGCAGGGTGCCGATGGGTTGTCATGGCTGCCGCTGGCCTGTTGAAGGCCCTGGAGCCTGTTCTGACGGCGCTCCATTGAAGATCAGCCTTTTTACTACATATTGCAATATTGTGGTTTAGCATAGCATAGAATATAGCATAAGGATAATAGATTAGCATGTAAGATAGGAAATGGTTAAGGTTAGGTTTAGCCCAGTGGGAGGGCACTAGTGCTGATAAGAAGGGGGGGCACTTCCTGGTTAGAGGGGATTCAGTGTCAGCCAGTGAAGGGTAGAACAGAATTCAAGTTCAGGTGGGGTGGTGGGTTGCTAGGGGCAGCATGGGCCAAATGTTCTGTACAGTGGGAGGCCAAATGGAGATCCGTGATGGACATTCCAACAGCACCTGGAGCCTATGGCTCAGGCCAGGTACCATGGAGCGGGCTGGTCTTCTGACATTGCGACATGGAGTTACATGAGGAGCAGGTGGCAGGTCCCGGGTGCACTGCTGGAGTGGACAATGAATCCCTGGGGCTGATGGAGTCAGCAGACTTGGGGGTAGTCCAGAATGAACGTGTGGCAGAAGAGAAGAGGAGTTGTGCTAAGGAGGAAGGAAGTCTGCATTGCTGGGCCCTATCCCACTTGTACCCACATGATGAACTTGTACTTGTTAGTGAAAGTTTGACTGTTTGTTTGAATGTTGTTCCATGCATTGTGTACGGCGGCTCCTGAGGACGGAAGCCTGGAGGCAGCGGAAGCCTACGGCCCACAAGTGGGTGTGATGCCCCCCACACTTTATAGCACACTGGGACTGGGACACCCCTTGTCTGTAAAGTGCCAAAGGGACTGCAGCTCGGTCACGACTACAGCACTACAGCACTTTACACTCCCTCCCACTGTTTTTATAGAGATGATAGAAGAGCCAATGCCTTCATTTTTATGATGTTTAATTGGCCAAAGGATTTAACTAAATGACTCTTATGAAAAATACATTTAGTTAGCGAAATGTTTACTGGGAATGTGTTAGGAAGTTTTTATGTTAAGGGCATTGACCGCTCTCTGGTTATTGTTAACCAATGTGTTTGTAGATGATAAAAGGCATTCAGTGCAGAAATTCAGCAGAGCCTAGATTTGTGTTTCCCATAATTGATATTTAGTGCTGAAATTCAAGAAAGGCCATATTAGTAAGTGCCTTATCTTCTTCTCAAACACATTGGTCAACAATAAGCAGAAAATGGCCAATCCTTTTAATCATAGCTTAAAGTCTTGGAATAATTTACTTTACAGTTTGTCACCCCTTGTATCATAAAATAATAAATAAACAGAAACTGCTTTTCTAATAGACTAACAAGTCCAGAAGAGATCCCTTTTCAGCAGTCAGCTCATTATCATAACAAGCAGGATTACAATGAGAGATAACATAATCCACCATTCACAGTAGGTAGTGTCACAGCTCACCTCTCCCCCCTTCCTGCACAATAACATCTGCATGTCACTAAACATGAGAACATGTATAGAAAGCTCTCTCAAGGAAATAGAGTCCCCTATAATACAGTATCTTGTGACATATGTCCAATGTCCATATCTCCAAACAGGCAAGAGAGCAGCTTCCATAAATATACAGGAAACAGAATATAATACCCTGAAATCAGAAATACAGATTATAAAAACATTATCACAATCTGGTTTCAATTAGTTTAAAAAATGTATGTGACACATTCCCTTAAAGAGAAATAAGTACAAATATACCTAAAAAGAGTATTGGATATTTTAACAAATTTTTAATGTTAGAGTAGAGTAGGGCCCTGCCAAAAGAGTCTACCTTGTCGTGGTGGCAGGCTTAAAAAATCTTTTGGCCAAAACAAAAAAACAATGTATCTAATATGGTGTTCCATGAGAACTGTTAATGTGGGATTGGGAAGGACGTGGTGCAGAAGTGGGCTGTGGCACTATGAAAGATTTGAGAGATGGAGGCGGAGCTGGGGTGGAGTCTGGGCGTAGTATCAAGGGGCCCAAAAATGTCAGTATGGGGCCCTGAAATTCCTGATGGCAGCCCTGCAAACATACTGTAAATATACACACTGTATTCACATACAGGTGCATCTCACTGAATTAGAATATCATCAAAAAGTGAATTTATTTCAGTTCTTCAATACAAAAAGTGAAACTATATTATATAGAGTCATTACACACAGAGTGATCTATTTCACGTGTTTATTTCTGTTAATGTTGATGACTATGGTTTACCGCCAATGAAAACACAAAAGTCATTATCTCAGTAAACTAAAATAATTAACAAAAAACACCTGCAAAAGCTTCCTAAGCATTTAAGAAGGTCCCTTAGTTTGACACACTCCACAAGGTCCCAGAGTTCCAATTGTCATTTGGAAATCAAGGTCCCAGAGTCTGGAGGAAGAGTGGAGAGGCCACAATCCAAGTTGCTGGAGGTCTACTGTGACGTTTCCACAATCAGTGATGGTTTGGGGAGCCATGTCATCTGCTGGTGTAGGTCCACTGTTTATTATCAAGACCAAAGTCAGCGCAGCCGTCTACCAGGAAATTTTAGAGCACTTCATGCTTCCCTCTTTTTTTGGAGATGGAAATGTCATTCTCCAGCAGGACTTGGCCCCTGTCCACACTGCCTAAAGTACCAATACCTGGTTTAAAAACAACAGTATCACTGTGCTTGATTGGCCGCAAACTCGCCTGACCTTAGCCCCATAGAGAATCTATTATAGAGAATCTATGGGGTATTGTTAAGAGGACGATGAGAGACACCAGACACAACAATGCAGACCAGCTGAAGGCTGCTATCAAAGCAACCTGAGCTTCCATAACACCTCAGCAGTGCCACAGGCTAATCGCCTCCATGCCACATTGCCACATTGATGCCGTAATTGATGCAAAAGGAGCCCCGACCAAGTATTGAGGGCATTTACTGAACATACATTTCAGGAGGACAACATTTCGGATTGTAAAAACATTTTTCTACTGTTGTTATAAAGTATTCTAATTTACTGAGATAATGACTTTTGCGTTTTCATTGGCTGTAAGTAGTGTTGAGCGATACCTTCCGATATCGGGAAATATCGGATCGGATTGGATCGAACCGATACCCAAAAAGTATCGAATATCGCCGATTCCGATACCGGAAACCAATGCAAGTCAATGGGACAGAAATATCGGAATAAAAATAAACCCTTTCTTTCCTTGTAGGTTAATTCTACATGAAGGAAAACAACTAAGAATAATGTATAATGTATTGGGGGAGGTGGGGGAGACAATAAAGGCATAGAGGTTTAGCCCAATCAAATGGAATAGCAGGAATTAATATTTTTTTTAAGACGTTCTGAGTTATGGAAATATTGACTATGTTAAGTTTTTTAATATTTTGTCAGATATTTATGTTTCACTACTTCCATGCTCTTCACCTTCTTTTTTACTTCTCCCACACTTTCCCCATTCATCATCCTCAGCATCAGCATCTTTTTCATCAACTTCTTCTTCACCTTCTACATCTTCTTCTTCTTCACCTTCTTCCTATTATTCTTTTTTTTTTACATTCTTCATAATCTTCTTATTCAACTATTATTCTTCTTCATATTCTACTTCTTCATCTTCTTCATATTCTTCTTCTTCATCATATTCTTATTTGTGACAGGCATTCCAGTAGTTGTTATCTATAAAAGTTTGAACATTACACCTTTCGTTCTGCCCGTCACAAAAGATTTACAACAGGATTTGTCCGCGTTCAGTTTGGCCTGCAGCAGCAGGTCTTTTCCAGGGGCACCACGAGGAGGAACGGACTCACCCCCATACACTGCTTAGTCATCTTCTGCTTATAATTTAGATATTATCTTTTGCTCTGATTTTTAGTCTTATGCTTAATGTTCTTCCGCTTTTTGTTCTGCAGCTTCTTGTACTTCTGCTTCTTGGCTTTCTGTCTCTTGTTCTTCTGTATCTTGGTGGTTGTCTTCTTCTTCTTTGTCCTCTTGGTCAACTTCTTCAGGGTCATCTTCTTGGTCTTCTTTGGGGTGGTCTTCAGGGTCGTCGTCTTCAGGGTCGTCGTCTTCGGGGTCCTCGTCTTCAGGGTCCTCGTCTTCAGGGTCCTCGTCTTCTTCGGGGTGGTCTTCAGGGTCCTCGTGTTCAGGGTCGTCGTCTTCGGGGTCCTCGTCTTCTTCGGGGTCGTCTTCAGGGTCCTCGTCTTCAGAGTCGTCGTTTTCGGGGTCCTCGTCTTCTTCGGGTTGGTCTTCAGGGTCCTCATCTTCAGGGTCCTCGTCTTCGGGGTCCTCGTCTTCTTCGGGTTGGTCTTCAGGGTCCTCATCTTCAGGGTCCTCTTTTTTTCGGGGTCCTTGTATTCTTCGGGGTGGTCTTCAGGGTCCTCATCTTCAGGGTCCTCGTCAGGGAGATCCAGAGTGATTACCAAGAACCATTTCAAAAAGCTTCAACTTGGAAATGTAGCAGAAGGTACAAGAAGGCTGAGGAACTGCCGAGAACCAGCTGATGGTACTGGAACCCGGATGGGTAGCAGAAGGTACAAGAGCCAATGGAACTACCGAAGACCAGCTGACGGTACTGGAACTCGGTTACTAAGCAGGAGGTACCTGTGCCAGAAAGCACTACCAAGGACCAGCAGACGTTGGTGGAACTTGGATACCGCGAAGGAGGCACCTAAGCCAAAGGCACTGCCGAGAACCAGCTGACGGTACTGGAAACCGGATGGGTAGCAGAAGGTACCCATGTAAAAAAAAGTTGCAAGGCCGCGAGCCGGCCGCAGTTACCAAAACCCACAGTCCTACAGGGGGTGCTTGTCCTATTGGCACTATGGAACCAGCCTTCATTGCCAGATCCCGCAGCCCACATAGGAGTCACCTAAACTGCAGGCACCATAGAGTCGGCTAACCCGACCGCAACAGGACAGGACAACGCATTCGAGGCAAAGTGACGTTGACACTACCCGGAAACAGCTGACGTGCTGGAACCAGGCTGGGCAGGAGGGAGTACCCGTGCCAAAGACACTGCTGGGAAACAGCTGGCGGTGCTGGAACCCAGGGTAAATACTAAAAACAGAGGAGCCAGAGGTGTAATTGGAGCAAGTTTTAAATCAGTAGTACAGTGGATGTGGACAAAGCAGGAGAATTTGCCGGACACACAGCTGGGGATCAGCTGACGTTACTGAACCCCAATAACACTGGAGCAAGCGTTGACTGTGCAGACGGCACATCTGAGCAGCAACTAGCGGTATTGGAGCCCAGGGTAAATACTAAAAACAGAGGAGCCGGAGGTGTAATTGGAGCAAGTTTTAAATCAGTAGTACAGTGGATGTGTTCAAAGCAGGAGAATTTGCCAGACACACAGCTGGGGATCAGCTGACGTTACTGAACCCCAATAACACTGGAGCAAGCGTTGACTGTGCAGACGGCACTTCTGAGCAGCAACTAGCAGTATTGGAGCCCAGGGTAAATACTAAAAACAGAGGAGCCAGAGGTGTAATTGGATCAAGTTTTAAATCAATAGTACAGTGGATGTGGACAAAGCAGGAGAATTTGCCGGACACACAGCTAGGGATCAGCTGACGTTACTGAACCCCAATAACACTGGAGCAAGCGTTGACTGTGCAGACGGCACTTCTGAGCAGCAACTAGCGGTATTGGAGCCCAGGGTAAATACTAAAAACAGAGGAGCCAGAGGTGTAATTGGAGCAAGTTTTAAATCAGTAGTACAGTGGATGTGGACAAAGCAGGAGAATTTGCCGGACACACAGCTGGGGATCAGCTGACGTTACTGAACCCCAATAACACTGGAGCAAGCGTTGACTGTGCAGACGGCACTTCTGAGCAGCAACTAGCGGTATTGGAGCCCAGGGTAAATACTAAAAACAGAGGAGCCAGAGGTGTAATTGGAGCAACTTTAAAATCTGTAGTAGTGTGAATGAGGACAGAGCAGGAGAAATTGCCGTCCGCACAGCAGGGGAACAACTGACGTTACTGAACCCCAATAACACGGCAGCAAGTGTTAACTGTGCAGACAGCACTTCCGAGCGCCAACTGGCGGTGTTGGAGCTCAGGGATAATGCTGAAAACAGAGGAGCCAGAGGTGTAATTGGAGCAACTTTAAAATCTGTAGTAGTGTGAATGAGGACAGAGCAGGAGAAATTGCCGTCCGCACAGCAGGGGAACAGCTGATGTTACTGAACCCCAATAACACGGCAGCAAGTGTTGACTGTGCAGACAGCACTTCCAAGCGCCAACTGGCGGTGTTGGAGCTCAGGGATAATACTGAAAACAGAGGAGCCAGAGGTGTAATTGGAGCAACTTTAAAATCTGTAGTAGTGTGAATGTGGACAGAGCAGGAGAAATTGCCGTCCGCACAGCTGGGGAACAGCTGACGTTACTGAACCCCAATAACACTGCAGCAAGTGTTGACTGTGCAGACAGCACTTCTGAGTGCCAACTGGCGGTGTTGGAGCTCAGGGATAATACTGAGAACAGAGGAGCCAGAGGTGTAATTGGAGCAAGTTTTAAATCAGTAGTACAGTGGATGTGGACAGAGCAGGAGAATTTGCCGGACACACAGCTGGGGATCAGCTGACGTTACTGAACCCCAATAACACTGGAGCAAGCGTTGACTGTGCAGATGGCACTTCTGAGCAGCAACTAGCGGTGTTGGAGCCCAGGGTAAATACTAAAAGCAGAGGAGCCAGAGGTGTAATTGGATCAAGTTTTAAATCTGTAGTACAGTGGATGTGGACAGAGCAGGAGAATTTGCCGCACACACAGCTGGGGATCAGCTGACGTTACTGAACCCCAATAACACTGGAGCAAGCGTTGACTGTGCAGACCGCACTTCTGAGCAGCAACTAGCGGTGTTGGAGCCCAGGGTAAATACTAAAAACAGAGGAGCCAGAGGTGTAATTGGTGCAAGTTTTAAATCTGTAGTACAGTGGATGTGGACAGAGCAGGAGAATTTGCCGGACACACAGCTGGGGATCAGCTGACGTTACTTAACCCCAATAACACGGCAGCAAGCATTGACTGTGCAGACGGCACTTCTGAGCAGCAACTGGCGGTGTTGGAGCTCAGGGATTACAGTTCAGGTGGTAGAAACATGAACACAACAGGAGACCTGGATACTGTTGCCAACCAATTATTTATTCTGGAAGAGGACTGGCAAATTCCTGCGAGATCCAGGCCTTGTTCATTTTCAGAAAATTAAGCCGGTCAACGTTATCGGAGGATAGTAGCATACGACGGTCTATAAGTACACCACCTGCGGCACTAAAGACGTGTTCCGATAATACACTAGCAGCAGGGCAAGCTAGCACCTCCAATGCGTACTGGCTAAGCTCTGGCCATGTATCCAGCTTAGAGACCCAAAACTTGAAGGGGGAAGAGCCGTCTGGGAGTACACTGAGAGGGCAAGACATGTAGTCTGTCACCATCTGACGGAAACGTTGCCTCCTGCTGACTGGAGCCGTCTCTGATGGTGTAGACATTTGTGGCGGCAGGGACACAAAACTTTGCCACATTTGGGCCATACTGGTCTTGCCTTGTGCTGAGGCGCTGCTTCTGCTCCCTCTTTGTGCAGAGCTTCCTCCACTGCCTCGACGCACTGAGCTGCTTTGTAAAGCACTAGCAGCACTGCTCTCGGTTGGAATGGAGAACATGATGGAATGCACCAGTGCGTCTTGGTACTCCCGCATTTTACGCTCCCGGTTCAACGGTGTTATGAGGCTTTGTAAGTTGTCCCGGTAGCGAGTATCTAGGAGGGTGGACACCCAATAATCAGCCGTGTTGAGAATGTGGGCGATGCGGCGGTCGTTTCTCAGGCACTGCAGCATGAAATCAACCATGTGCTGCAGACTTCCAACTGGACAAGAAACGCTGTCCCCTGCTTGAGGCGTGATCTCTGCCTGCTCTGCTTCACCCCACCCTCGCTCTAGATACTGACTACTAGAGCACTGTGTACCTCCCTCCTCTGGACAGATGTCTTCCTCCTCCATTGACTCCTCCTCATCCTCCTCACAAAGTGTCCCCTGCCTAGGGCTTTGTGAGGAACCACGTTGCGCAGACTGTACAGAAGCAGATGGCATTTGTGACTCCTCATCCTCCACCACTTCCAAAACCTCCTCCCTTAGTGCTTGCAGTGTTTTTTCAAGCAGGCAGAGAGCCCTGGACAGGAGCCATCTCTACTTCTGTTCTCTGAATCTCTTGGCTTGGAAAGAGGGGGCCAGCCAAGGAGAATTCTAGAATTTGAAGAAGAGGTAGTATGCAGTGATGCGCAACCGTTTTGTCTCTCTGAATCTGAAGAGGCGGGTGGGCCAGTGCCTATGGTCAGCAGCACACCTCAGTATGCATCTGATGATGAGACTCAGGTGCCACTTTCTGGTACGTACTGTACTGTCGAGACTACCCAGGAGAAGCAGTTGTTTGAAGAGGGTGGTGTAGATGATGAGGTCCTTGACCCATCATGGCGTGAGGGACAGGAAGGTGGTGGGAGCAGCTCTGAGGAAGAGATTCCCCGAACGGCCCAAAAAGGAGGGAGAGGGAGGGGGCAGACTTGGTTGCCTGTAGCCTCCACTCCGGCACCCATTAGGAGCATGGCTCTTCCAAAATCCAAAGCGGGCGCTCCCAAGACTTGCAGTGCCTGGTCCTTTTTTGACACAGTTGCAGATGACATTTGCTTTGTCAAATGCAAGCTGTGTAATCAGAAGGTGAAAAGAGGGAAAAGTGTCAGCAACCTCAATACCACAAATATGTGGAAACATGTGCGGACCAAGCATGTGGTGGAGTTACAAAAACACACTGAAGACCTAGGCCAACCTACAGCGCCACCTACCACCTCTTCAGCTCGTGTTGTAGCCTCTTCCTCCAGCTCACACACAGCTGGTTCGGCTTCCTCACAGGATCGCCATGGAAGAATCTCTGGCACTGTTGTACAGAGACACAGTGTAATTCCACCCACAGCACCACTTTCCCTGTCATCCTCACATTCCCAGGCCAGTCTACAGCCATCGTTAGCACAGGCATGGGAGAAAAAGACTCCGTGGGGGCTGATGCACAGGCCCTGAACCAAGCCCCGTAGAAAGATCTACACCACCAAGTCGAGGAGCTGACCAGGAGCGTCGCGGCATTGACCAGGACCGTCCAGGCGTTACAAGTGGACCCGTCAAGACCCATCGAGCTGGCTTCAAGTCCGGAGGATGTTCCGTGGTGTCGACAGAGGAGGATCCCGTCGTTCCGAGGGAGGCCCACAGACCGCTACGAAGAGGATGGACAGCCCATTTGCCGTCGATGCAACCAGCCCGGCAGGGCCGGCGTCAGCACCCGGCGCACCCGGGAAAATGCCGGGGCCCTGAGCAGGCAGAGGGGCCCACTGGCGGTCGCGCACCCCGCTGGGCTATGGGCGGAGGAGAGCGGTGTCAGCGCCCGCCCTTCTCCGCCGCTTGCTCAGGGCCCCGGCAGCTGGATACTTACCTCTCCCCGTGCCGCCGCAGTTCAGCTGTCTTCCTGCTCTGCGCTCCCTGTGACGTCTCAGGTCAGAGGCGCGCCTTTCCCTGAGCCGTCACAGGGAGCGCTGAGCGGGAAGACGCCGACAACGCTGGAGTTCGGACCCGAGCAGCGGGCAGCGGGCAGCAGGCAGCAGGTAGCAGGTGAGGAGAAGGGAGGTGAGTAATTGATTTTTTTTTTTAATGTATGGAGGCATGGGGCATTATAAAGAGAGGGGGGGACATCCTGCATGGGGCATTATAAAGAGGAGGGGTGACAGCCTGCATGGGGCATTATAAGGTGGGGAACAGCCTGCATGGGGCATTATAAAGAGGGGGGGGACATCCTGCATGGGGCATTATAAAGAGGAGGGGTGACAGCCTGTATGGGGCATTATGTGGGGGGTAACAGCCTGCATGGAGCATTATAAGGGGGGTGCAGCCTGTATGGGGCATTATGCGGGGGGTAACAGCCTGCATGGAGCATTATAAGGGGGGGACAGCCTGTATGGGGCATTATGTGGGGGGTAACAGCCTGCATGCAGCATTATATGGGGGCCAGTATCCTGTATGGAGCGTTATAAGGGGACCGGTATCCTGTATGGAGCGTTATATGGGGGCCAGTGTCCTGTATGGAGTTTTATAAGGGGACCAGTATCCTGTATGGAGCGTTATATGGGGGCCAGTATCCTGTATGGAGCTTTATAAGGGGACCAGTATCCTGTATGGAGCGTTATATGGGGGCCAGTATTCCGTATGGAGCCTTATATGGGGGCCAGTATTCCGTATGGAGCCTTATATGGAGGCCAGTATTCCGTATGGAGCCTTATATGGAGGCCAGTATTCCGTATGGAGCCTTATATGGGGGCCAGTATTCCGTATGGGGGCCAGTATTCAGTATGGAGCCTTATATGGGGGCCAGTATTCCGTATGGAGCCTTATATGGGGGCCAGTATTCCGTATGGAGCCTTATATGGGGGCCAGTATTCCGTATGGAGCCTTATATGGGGGCCAGTATTCCATATGGAGCCTTATATGGGGGCCAGTATTCCGTATGGGGCCTTATATGGGGGCCAGTATTCCGTATGGGGCCTTATATGGGGGCCAGTATTCCGTATGGAGCCTTATATGGGGGCCAGTATTCCGCATGGAGCCTTATATGGGGTCAGTATTCCGCATGGAGCCTTATATGGGGGTCAGTATTCCGCATGGAGCCTTATATGGGGGCCAGTATTCCTTATGGGGCCTTATATGGGGGCCAGTATTCCTTATGGGGCCTTATATGGGGGCCAGTATTCTGTATGGAGCCTTATATGGGGGCCAGTATTCCGTATGGAGCCTTATATGGGGGCCAGTATTCCGTATGGAGCCTTATATGGGGGCCAGTATTCCATATGGAGCCTTATATGGGGGCCAGTATTCCTTATGGGGCCTTATATGGGGGCCAGTATTCCTTATGGGGCCTTATATGGGGGCCAGTATTCCGTATGGGGCCTTATATGGGGGCCAGTATTCCGTATGGAGCCTTATATGGGGGCCACTATTCTGTGTAGAGCGATTCACCGGTTTCTGAGCTATTGTGGAATTTACAATAGATATCACTCATGTAATGTAAGAAGTGAAATCTTTGCATTGTACTATATATATATATATATATATATATATATATATATATATATATATATATATATATTTCTCCGCCGTATCTCTGCATCATGAATCGTGGTATGTGTTAAAGGGGCCCACTGAGACTCTTTCGCCCGGGGCCCAGCAAAACCTGGAGCCGGCCCTGCAGCCCGGACACATTTCTAGGTACTGTAATTTAAACGGGTCCAACCTGGGGCAGAGGGCCAACCCCCAGGCATAAGATCACCAGGCCCTTATAATTGGCGTGATAAGTATGTTGGGGGGTGCCCGGTTTTACCCGTGGTGCTGGACGGTATCCCCATGAGCGCCTTGCTGGATACCGGGTCGCAAGTAACCACTATCCCTTATGTACTTTTTAAGCAGTATTGGACTGATGCTGATATAACGCGGTATCCAGACAGTAACTTGAGCATCATCGCCAGTAATGGCTTACCCGTGCCGCAGATGGGGTTCAAGGAGATGACCATTAAAATTGGTAAAGTTGAACTACCGACACAGGGAGTAATTATTGTGGACATTGACCATCGTGAAAGTCACCCTAAAATAACTGTGGGTACTAACGTGATTGAAAATTGTCTTTCAGAGGTAATTGTAATTCTACAACAGGTGGCGGTGAATGCTAGTTCCAGCCAACAGAGAGTCCTCAACAAGGAGATAAAAGCCCTGATGAGACGGCAGCAGGTAGAACTGTCTGGTGGTGAGATCGGTAGCGTAAGACTGAGTGACCCATTCCCCATTTCCATGCCTCCCAAAAGTGAAATGATGATCTGGTGTCGGACTGCAATCGGGTTGAGAGGTAGAGACTACCAAGCCATGGTAGAACCCGTGTACTCAGACAGCAGGCCAACCATTTTGACAGCCCGGGGGGTGGTTGATGTCCGTCATGGGAGGGTGCCCGTCCGCATCCTCAACATTGGGGAGAGGGAGGTACACTTACCCAGGTACGCTAAACTCGCCAAACTGTTTGTTGTCGAACACAAAGCTATCAGGGCCGTGGAACCCTTGCCTCCATCTCCACAGGCGGAGGGTAGTGGCTCCCAGAAACAAAAGGAGGACTGGTGCCAGAAACTCCACGTGGGTGCTGACTCCACTCCCCTGCACCAAAAACAAGGAGTCTACCGGGTGGTACAGGAGTACGAGAGAGTCTTTAGTAAGCACCCACTAGACTTTGGCAGAGTAAAAGGGATAGAACACCACATCCCCACAGGGAGCCACCCACCAATAAAAGAGAGACACAGACCTGTACCCCCTGCACATTATCAGAACGCAAAGGGCATGCTAAGAGAAATGAAAGAAGCTGGGGTCATTCGAGATAGCTGTAGCCCCTGGGCAGCCCCCTTGGTTCTGGTGAAAAAGAAAGACGGCACCATGAGAATGTGCGTAGACTATAGACAAATCAACCATATCACCCACAAAGACGCATATCCGCTGCCTAGAATAGAAGAGTCTTTAGCCGCACTAAAATCAGCTAACTTCTTTTCTACTTTGGACCTTACTAGCGGGTACTGGCAGGTTCCTGTGGCAGAGGCTGACAAGGAGAAGACCGCCTTCACCACCCCGATGGGACTGAGCGAATTCAACTGCATGCCTTTCGGGCTCTGCAATGCACCAGGGACCTTCCAGAGGCTGATGGAATGCTGTCTAGGGCACCTAAACTTCGAGACGGTCCTCCTTTACTTGGACGACGTGATCGTCTATTCGAAGACCTACGAGGACCATCTCAAACACCTGGCTGAGGTGTTCGAAGCCCTGGCAGGCTATGGCCTGAAGGTGAAACCATCGAAGTGTCACCTGCTGAAACCAAAGGTCCAGTACCTAGGGCACGTGGTAAGCGCGGAAGGTGTAGCCCCCGACCCTGACAAGGTCACGGCAATCAAGAGCTGGCCAAGCCCCTCGAACATCAAAGAGGTGAGACAGTTTCTCGGGTTGGTAGGCTACTACCGAAGGTTCATCCCCAGGTTCACTAAGATGGCAACTCCTATGCAGGACCTCCTGATCGGACAGTCTAAGTCCAGAAGTCAAAAGCCACCCTTCAAGTGGGATAAACCGGAAGAGGAGTCCTTCCGCCAGGTGAAGATGGCCCTCACAGGAGATGAGATCCTGGCCTACCCTGATTATGGCCAGCCTTTTATTCTCCACACGGACGCCAGTAATGTGGGACTGGGAGCCGTACTGTCCCAAAATCAACAGGGCAGAGAACGGGTGTTCGCGTACGCCAGCCGGAAGCTGAGGCCCACCGAGAGGAACCCGGAGAATTACAGCTCCTTCAAGCTAGAATTCGTGGCGGTGGTGTGGGCCGTGACGGAACGCTTCAAGCATTACCTGGCCTCCACAAAGTTCACCGTGTACACGGACAACAACCCGTTGACACACCTGGACAATGCAAGGCTGGGTGCCCTGGAACAGCGGTGGCTGGCGCGACTCTCCAATTATGACTTCGTGATCAAGTAGCGGGCAGGCAAAACCAATGCCAACGCTGATGCCCTATCGAGAATGCCTCACTTACCTGAAGGTGACGAATACCCAGAAGAGCTGGAGGAGGTAGAACTCCCCGCGTTTCACCGGTATGGAGCCGCTCAATACTCTCACTGCGTGAAGGAGGAAGATTTAACAACCGTTATGATCAATCCCCTACCTCACCACAGCTGGGCCAAGACCCAAGATAGTGACCCTGCAATCCGCCTGGTGAAAGATCTGCTGACCCAGGAAGATGCCCGCTTAGATCCGGATGCTCCAGAGGAAGCCAAGCAGCTATGGAAAGAGAAGAGCAAGCTGTTCCTCTACGAAGGCAAGCTGTGCAGAAGACTTGTCAACCACCGGACACACGAGCTGACCTGGCAAGTCGTGGTCCCAAGGCGGGATGCAGCTATGGTCCTGGGGGCTTACCATGACAGAGCGGGGCACTCCAGTTGGAAGAAACTGGAGTTCCTGCTAAGAGGACGGTTCTTTTGGGTCGGCATGAGAGGGGCTGTAGAGAAGTGGTGCAGGGACTGTGGCCCTTGTAACTTAAGGAGAAAAGACCGCACCAGCCAGAAGACACACTTGAAGCCCATCGTCACCCAGCAGCCTCTTGAGCTGGTAGCTCTGGACCACGTCAAATTGGCTCCAAGCCGGTCAGGATACATCTACGCCCTGACAATCGTGGACCACTATTCCCGTTTTCTAGTGGTGGTCCCGGTGAAAGACTTGACAGCCCAAACGGCGGCCAGAGCCTTCCAACAATACTTCTGCCGTCCACACGGGTATCTGGAACAGGTCCTGACAGACCAGGGTCCAGCGTTCGAGGCCGAAATCTTCCAAGAGTTCTGCAACCTCTATGGCTGTAAGAAGATTCGGACAACGCCTTACCACCCACAAACCAACGGGATGTGTGAGAAAATGAACAATATAGTCATTGATCTCCTGAAGACGTTGCCCCTGGAGGAACGCAGCCTGTGGCCAGAAAAACTGTCGGACCTGATAGACTTATACAACCATATCCCGGTGAATGCTACAAACTGCACCCCGGCTTACCTGATGCGATCCAGACCAGGTAAGCTGCCCGTAGACCTGGAGATGGGAGTCCTAACATCTGAGGACACCTCCCCGGATGCGGAGTGGGATAAGGAAAGGCAACTGCAGTACAAGAAGGTACAGGAGAGTGTGGAGAAGAGCCTGGCCCAGGTGAGAGAGAGGCAAGAAAAACTCTTCAACCAACACGCCCCTGCTGGTCCCCTGGTGAGCAGCTCCTGAAGCGAAAGAGAAGGCTACATAAGTTGGACGACCAGTGGGAAAGGGAACCCTACACCGTACTGCAGTCTGATCACGACAACCCGAAGGTGTGCGTGATCACCAAGGATGGAGGAGAAACTACTAGTACCGTCTCCAGAGACCACCTAAAAAGGTGCCCCGAGCAACTCCGTAGTGCAGAAAAGGATCAAAGTGACCTTGAACCCGCAGAGGACAAGGAAGAAATGATCAGCACCGTTCTTGGAGAGTTCCCTCAGTCCTGGACTCGAATAAACGATGCCATAGTGGTACCCGTCCTGCATTTCATGCAACCGGCTCAGCAACAACCTACACCAGAGCTGGAAGGTGAAGAGGAGCAAGCAGTTCCAGAGGCAGAAGAGCCTGTACCTGCAGCCCAGGAGAGTCAACCCTCTGCTGACAGTGAGCCTGCCATGCCTGCGGTGAGCCAAAGGACCCGCAGACAGCTGCCTGCCCTACCTGTACACCCAGCTGGTAGCTGTAACCCTAACGCTAGTGGGGAAAGCCAGGTCGGTCCACCACCAGACAGTGGGTTAAGGAGGTCAACCAGGAGCACAAAGGGGCAGATACCCGCTCGCTGGAGAATATAGGATGCACTAGAACTGTAAATAACCCTGTTGCCAAATGTTGAAATGTTTGCCAAGTTACCTGCATGATTATTAATAGTGTATTTCAGTTTCTTGCAGTTACCGTACGGACTCAAAGGTCATGGACTTTTAATAACCGGGACTTTGTATGGACTGCTTACGGAGCCTGACCAAGGAATGAACTAAGACTGTAAAGGACTTGTGGCTAGGACAGATCCCCACCTGGTTAAGGCTCCCCGTTGTGTTGGTGATATGGACACCCGGTCACAGACCACACTGTGACCTTAAGAAGTCAACCTGTGCGTCGTTGGATGCCACAAATATAATAAAGCTGTGTCTGAGAGCAAGGGGGAGGTTCTCTAGTCAGGGGAACATTAGCATGCAATACCTCCTGTCTCAGGCCAGTAGGGGGAGCAGGCTGCCCCTATAAAAGCTGGAACTGGGGGCAGGGTTAGGGAGAACTGGACGACCTGTCTCAGGACTGAGAGGTGTCCCAGAGCAGAGACAAACAGTTGTGTTGCACCCTAATAGGACGTGTGGCAGTAGGAGAGCCACAAGCAAGGGACAAGAGGTGAAGTACGCCTGTCCTGGCAGACAAAGAACCAAATTTACCAGACTTTGGTGTCTGAGGCTGTGAGGATTCCACGTCCTGCAGCAGATAACCAGTCCGCGGGGGACTGTATGTTCCTTGGCCTAAGAAGCCCGGAGGCTCCGCCACAGCAGAAGGGACCAGCAAAGCCGTACCAGGCCGAGAGTAGAAAGGGACCCACGTTGCAAACCATACGGGCGAGAGGACACGGTGAGATCGGGAACGTGGGCTGTTACCCTATAAGGAGGAGATAGCCAGAAGGAGCGCAGAGAGCACGGTAGGCCTACACCCTCACCCTGACCAGGGCCAACTTCCCATTTGCTCTCAGACATCCAGGTCCCCTCTTAGCCGGGACTGTTTGTGGGTAAATTCACCTGTTCTAGTAAAGACCCTGGACTGCAACCTGTTGTCTGTGTGCTCCTTGCTCCTCCAGCACTAACGGTACTGGGACGCCCTACACCATCACCCCCATCCTCCATTATACTGCCCTGGGGCCGCACTCTTCCAGTGGGGAGTCACACTACCCCAGCTGCATACATCATCAGCCCCAGCGGTCTGCCTGGCAGCGGCGGTTCGCACTGACCGCAATCCAAGGGTGGCGTAGTCGGACATACCAACAGCGCATAGCAGACTACCACCGGTCTGACCACCCTGAGCCACGGAACCGTGGTGCCACCACTACCCCCATCGTTTCCCTATTGCCCGGATCCGAGTGCCCCACGACCCAGGGGGCGAGTCATTAGTACACCACCTGAGGCACTAAAGACGTGTTCCGATAATACACTAGCAGCAGGGCAAGCTAGCACCTCCAATGCATACTGGCTAAGCTCTAGCTATGTATCCAGCTTACAGACCCAAAACTTGAAGGGGGAAGAGCCGTCTGGGAGTACACTGAGAGGGCAAGACATGTAGTCTGTCACCATCTGACGGAAACGTTGCCTCCTGCTGACTGGAGCCGTCTGTGATGGTGTAGACATTTGTGGCGGCGGGGACACAAAACTTTGCCACATTTGGGCCATACTGGTCTTGCCTTGTGTTGAGGCACTGCTTCTGCTCCCTCTTTGTGCAGAGCTTCATCCACTGCCTCGACGCACTGAGCTGCTTTGTAAAGCACTAGCAGCACTGCTCTCGGTTGGAATGGAGAACATGATGGAATGCACCAGTGCGTCTTAGTACTCCCGCATTTTACGCTCCCGGTTCAACGGTGTTATGAGGCTTTGTAAGTTGTCCCGGTAGCGAGGATCTAGGAGGGTGGACACACAATAATCAGCCGTGTTGAGAATGTGGGCGATGCGGCGGTCGTTTCTCAGGCACTGCAGCATGAAATCAACCATGTGCTGCAGACTGCCAACTGGCCAAGAAACGCTGTCCCCTGCTTGAGGCGTGATCTCTGCCTGCTCTGCATCACCCCACCCTCGCTCTAGATACTAACTACTAGAGCATTGTGTACCTCCCTCCTCTGGACAGATGTCTTCCTCCTCCATTGACTCCTCCTCATCCTCCTCACAAAGTGTCCCCTGCCTAGGCCTTTGTGAGGAACCACGTTGCGCAGACTGTAGAGAAGCAGATGGCATTTGTGACTCCTCATCCTCCACCTCTTCCAAAACCTCGTCCCTTAGTGCTTGCAGTGTTTTTTCAAGCTGGCTGATAAGGGGAATAGTCATGCTGACTAGTGCATCATCTGCACTCGCCATCCGCGTGGAATAGTCGAAGGCACGAAAAACGTGGCAAATGTCCTTCATAGAGGCCCACTCATTGGTGGTGAAGTGTGAACGGCGTGCACTGCGACTTGTTTGCGCCTGCTGCTGCTGGTACTCCATTACTGCTGCCTGCTGCTCACACAACCTCTCCAACATATGTAACGTTGAATTCCACCTCGTGGGTAGGTCACATATGATGCGATGTTCCGGAAGACATAATCAGCGCTGCAGAGTTGCAATGCGCGATCTTGCATTGCTGGAACACCGCAAGTGAGCGCACTCTATGCGGACCTTGTGAAGCAGTGCATCAAGATCCGGATAGTCCCTCAAAAAACTCTGCTCGACCAAGTTGAGCACATATGCCAGACATGGGATGTGAGTGAGCTTGCCTAGGCCCAGAGCTGCCACCAGATTTCGACCATTTTCACACACTACCATGCCTGGCTGGAGATTCGCTGGCACAAACCACACGTCGCTCTGCTGCTTGATGGCATTCCAGAGCTCCTGCGCTGTGTGGCTTCGATTCCCCAAAGAAATTAATTTTAATACGGCCTGTTGACGTTTGGCCACGGCTGTGCTCATATCGGTCATCATAACAGGTAACCGTTCACGGGTCAATGTGGAGGTAGACCGTGACGGCTCCAGCAGCGCTGATTCAGAGGAACTGGAGTATGAGGAGGAGTCAATGTGTACAGACTGGATTCCTGCAATCCTTGGAGTTGGCAGAACACGTACAGCGCCACTCTCAAGATCTGTACCCGGCTCCACAACATTTACCCAATGGGCAGTGAGGGAAAGGTAACGTCCCTGTCCATGCTTACTGGTCCACGCATCGGTGGTCAGGTGGACCTTGCTACTGACGGCGTTTTGTAGCGCATGTTTAATTTTTCCCTCCACATGCTGTTGCAGGGCAGGGACGGCTTGCCTGCTGAAATAAAAGCGGCTGGGCACGTTGTATTGTGGGACTGCCAATACCATAAAGTTATGGAAGGTGTCAGTCTCCACCAGCCTGAATGATAGCATTTCAAGGGCCAGTAGTTTAGCAATGCCAGCATTCAGTGCCTGTGCTCGGGGGTGGTTTGCCGAGCATGGGCGCCTTTTCTCCCATGCCTGTGCTAACGATGGCTGTAGACTGGCCTGGGATTGTGAGGATGACAGGGAAAGTGGTGCTGTGGGTGGAATTACACTGTGTCTCTGTACAACAGTGCCAGAGATTCTTCCATGGCGATCCTGTGAGGAAGCCGAACCAGCTGTGTGTGAGCTGGAGGAAGAGGCTAGAACACGAGCTGAAGAGGTGGTTGGTGGCGCTGTAGGTTGGCCTAGGTCTTCAGTGTGTTTTTGTAACTCCACCACGTGCTTGGTCCGCACATGTTTCCACATATTTGTGGTATTGAGGTTGCTGACACTTTTCCCTCTTTTCACCTTCTGATTACACAGCTTGCATTTGACAAAGCAAATGTCATCTGCAACTGTGTCAAAAAAGGACCAGGCACTGCAAGTCTTGGGAGCGCCCGCTTTGGATTTTGGAAGAGCCATGCTCCTAATGGGTGCCGAAGTGGAGGCTACAGGCAACCAAGTCTGCCCCCTCCCTCTCCCTCCTTTTTGGGCCGTTCGGGGAATCTCTTCCTCAGAGCTGCTCCCACCACCTTCCTGTCCCTCACGCCATGATGGGTCAAGGACCTCATCATCTACACCACCCTCTTCAAACAACTGCTTCTCCTGGGTAGTCTCGACAGCACAGTACGCACCAGAAAGTGGCACCTGAGTCTCATCATCAGATGCGTACTGAGTTGTGCTGCTGACCATAGGCACTGGCCCACCCGCCTCTTCAGATTCAGAGAGACAAAACAGTTGCGCATCACTGCATACTACCTCTTCTTCAAATTCTAGAATTCTGCTTGCTTGGCCCCCTCTTTCCAAGCAAAGAGATTCAGAGAACAGAAGTAGAGATGGCTCCTGTCCAGGGCTCTCTGACTGCCTGGGCAATTTGGCAGGTGGTGAAGAGACAGATGGGTGCTCTTCAGTGCTCAGGACCTGAGAGGATCTGGAACTAATTGAAGTCGATGCGTTCGCTGCCATCCATCCGACAACGGCTTCAATTTGGTCCTCCCGCAGCAGTGGGGTACGGCTAGCTCCTACAAAGCTGCGCATAAAGGACTGTTCCCTGGTAAAACTGGGGGATGCTGAGTCACTGGTGCCCGCAGCAGGCACAGAATCCCCACATCCTCTCCCTGCAGGCACAGAATCCTCACGTCCTCTCCCTGCAGAAACTGCACGCCCACGACCACATGCCTTACTCCCTGCCTTCTTCATCTTGGTAGACTGATAAAGATAGGCAGAAAAGTACTAAGGGCTTAGTGTGCTTATTCCTGAACAGCTGCTAACAGGTATAAGAAACACTAATTTTATAAAGTGTAGACTTTAATATGAGCTAATGTGGCCTACATAACTGTAAAGTGGAGTGTTTGGTGAACTTTATTTAGATCTTTTTGTCACAAAAAGACACTGGATGTGCCCAAAGATGTAATACCGATAGTATCACAAACTTTTTGTAGCTATTACAATGCAGGAAGGTAACCTACAATTAAATAGATGAGGCTACAAAAAATAGGCTAATACTAATCTGGCTGGGGCTGCAGGGCACAATGCTGCAGAAAGGCTCCTCTATCTACTCCTATATAGTGTGTTTGGAACCAGTTTAGCTGAATACGGATGGAACCACCACACTAATAGGAGAAATCAGGAAAAATGATCAATTAGCAAAAAAGGACAATGTATGAGGCAGTGACGCACGCTAAGAGCACTACAACCAGACGTGGCTGAAGCACACACTACAGCGTGAGCTGCACTCACACACAGAGACCTTGCAGACAGTGGTGAATAGCACAGAGAACTGTGCACTAGCGCTGCAAGGCACAGCGATTTATAAAGTAGCTTGGGTAAAGCAGAATAGAGCTAATAGGTAGATAAAACTGTCCCTCAGAACAACAGCGTCCTATCCCTAACTGAATTCACAGCAGAGTGAGCTCAAAATGGCGGCGGCGGCTTTTATAGTGCATCATGACATCATTTCAGCAGCCAATCACAGCTATGCCATTAGTTAACATGCCTACATGCCTAACAGGATGTGCCCACACTTCTTAGGATCCTCATTGGCTGAATAAAATGAAACTGGCTCATTGCATTATGGAAACTTCCGATTCCGGTATACGATATTGCAAAAGTATCGGAATTCCGATACCGCAAATATCGGCCGATACCCGATATTTCAGCATCGGATGCTCAACACTACTGATGACACAATAATGACGTTGCACCAGCCAGACTAATCAAAAGCCACGTTAGGGACCCCTCCAAAGTAAGAGATTTGCGAGCCTCCTATCCAGAGGCCAGAGACTACTGACTTGGCTGATGGATCGGGATCCCACAAATGAGTACACCCCTCTGTAAAAACAAATCTTTTTTTTCTGTTTTATTGTTTTCATATTCTTAGGATCATAACGTGTTTTATTGGTACTATTTTGGGATATGTAAGTCTTTTTGGTCATCCTTATTTTTGTGTTAAAATGCCAAATGTGTGTGTTTTTTTTGTTGGAATTTGTTTTTTATTTGATAAAAAAAAATTATTGGGAAAACAAAACCTGTTTTTCAACGTTTTTGTAAATGATTAGTTTCACAACGGGAACACGCAATGCGTTAGTTGCATAAATAATCCATTAGTGCAGTTCAATGTCCAGCCTGTGTGTGTTATATTGGCAGGCCGCCTATTAGATGGGGTCTCCAGTCGGATCTAATATCTCCAGTGACCATGGCATGTAAGGAGTTAACGGAGCAGCGGCAGAGTGCTGACAGTGCACCCTTTCACTGCTGGGTCCCTGCTTGATGTGGGTAGTGAGCACTGTTGGATGGAGCCCTGGGATCATGATTCCAGGATGAAGATGCAAGTCCTAATGTCAATGGGCATGTTCCATTAGGAAGTGCTTTGACGGGAAGTGGTTTATCTACTACATTTTTTTTATCTTAACATCCAATATTATGAAAGCTTAGGTTTGATCTCTCGTATCAAAGGGTTTTTCAATCTCCAGCATTCATGGTATATGCACAGGATATGCCATAATAGCTGGATAGGTGATGGTGTTACCTCCCGGGCCTCTGCCTGTCAGGAGTACAGGAGTTCCACTTTGCATTGGCTAACATTCTGAAGCCCGCCATCCTGTTCTTGGTTAGATATGGGTACCCATACTCATCTGCTTTTTCTTTTCTTTTCCAAGGACTTGAGAAGGTTCCTTTACAAAAAACTTCCAAGGTACTTTCTTTCCATAGTTTTTCGTATGATTAATGATTGCTATTATGTAATTATATTTAATAATTTAAGACCTCAACTCCCAAGGTCTGAATAACAAAACTCCTGCCCTCCTCTCTCTGACGATACAGCCTGGTCTCTGGGGCCTTTATTTCTGATACCAATGCCCATGCGTTGGCTCGTTAACAATGGTCATTCTGATGTGAGGTGTGTAGTAAATTATGTCTATTACTAACATAACCTTTTGATTGTTGTTTTATTAGTGTTGAAGGACTTCATGCCATTGTAGTGTCAGACAGAGATGGGGTACCTGTAATTAAAGGTAAGGAACTAGAATGGACATGCATGTCTCGGCATGCAGTTCTGCTGTAATGTGGTTCTCTGCCCTTATACCCACTCTTACAGCTAGGTTACACACCTCAACTCTTATCTCAAACTTCCAAATTAATGATGCGGATATGATGAACCACTGGTGAGCCCACAAGCAACTATCTGACCAGCAGATTTGTTCCTGCCAATATTGGAACTCAATCTAATAATTTCAGCCATAATGATAATTGAGATTAAAGAAGTTGTCCACTACGTGTACATTAATGCCCTATCCGTAGGATAGGACATCAATGTCTGGTTGGTTGGGGTCCCACACCCGGCACTCCCGCCGATCCGCTGTTATCGGTGCCGCCGGCTGTAAGTGCTTACTTGCGGAGCTTGGCCATCAAGTTGTAGTGGCCACCGCAGGGTACTTCACATTCGCCTCCTATTCAGTTCAATTTAATAAGAGGCGGATGTGTAGTACTCCACGGCGGCCACTACAACTAGGCGGCCAAGATCTGCAAGTAAGCACTTCCGTCCGGCAGCACCGATTACAGCTGATCATCAGGGGTGCTGGTTGTGGGACCCCAGTTGATCAGACATTGATGCTCTATCCTACGCATGGGGCATCAATGTAAAAGTAGTGGATGGGTTTGTTTCCATGTTGAGATTTTTTTTTTTTTTTAAGCGGTTTTTGTAGCTAAAGCCAGAAATGAATAATAAATGGTAGATGTCTCTTTTTTTAATCCACTCTTGGTTTTGGCTTCAAAAACTGCATCAAAATCTGAAGTTGGAAACCACTTTTATTATTTTTAAAAGGAAAAAGAGGGTGATATGAATCTTAATACAATTAGTTTACTTTATTTTTTAGTCCGCTTAGAGGACTTGAAAACCTGTGATCCTTTGCTTTTTCTATATACTGCAAAACTATGATTGCTCTATTTAACTGCCACTGCCAGTGATTGACAGCAGCGCCTAGGTAGTTAAACATCAGCGACTGGAACAAGCGCTGCTGCTGAAGACTGATGGTGGCTGTATAGCAGCCGGTATATGGCGCAAGCTGAGTACCCTCCACACATGCAGACCCCAGTACGAAAATACAGGTACATGCATTTGCTCCAGAGTTGTAAAGAGCCATGCCACATGACTTGGGCTATAAAGCCAAACCAGGACCCTCTATTTGTGTACAGCCATTTTGGGCTGCTTGTACCTCATCAACCAAAAGTAGGAGACTGGATTATAGAAATGTTCACATTCAAACACTTATTGCTGTTTTCTTTATCAGTTGCAAATGAGAATTCCCCTGAACATGCTCTGAGGCCATGTTTCCTATCCACATTTGCACTGGCCACTAACCAGGGAAGCAAGCTGGGACTCTCCAAAAACAAAAGCATCATATGTTACTACAACACGTATCAGGTAGGTAAGGCTGTAGACCCAGGACGGCTTTGTGAGCATCGGGTGTGATTATCACAATCGGTGGTGGTGATGGACATGCTCATCCCAACCAGATACAAGTGGTATCATCTTCTGGTTTAGAGTTTTTTGGGGGCAGGTATTTTCGGGCAGGTCTGTCTGACCTGCTATACAGTTGGCTTTAGATATGTAGATTGTAAATATTTTCCAAAGTTCTCAAAGAGATTGTCCCAAATCAGAAAATCGTGATCCCTGGGTGCAGTTTGTTATAAAACGATTGTAAAATTGTCTGGTGTAAGCCACCCTCTTCCGGTCCGGTGCTGAGCCTCTCCGGCTGCTCCATGTGTCCAGTATTACCTGCGGGGCCGATGTCACATCAGCAGCTTGGCAGCCAGTCAGTGAGCTCAGGTGTTTTGAGTGGGGTGTTTTGTCTACACCGCCAAGCCACTGAGCTCTCTGATTTGCTGGTGTGCTGTCGACATGACGTCAGCGCTGCAGCCCATATCCGTTACCGAGAGCTATGGTGGAGACTCAGCCCTGCACCTGGGGAGGGGGAGTAAAGCGTAGGGTCCAAGAACAAGCTAAACCCTGATGAAACACTTTGTTTTAATTCCATTTGTTATGAGGATTGTGTGTAAAGTGCCGGTGTTAATAGACATATTAATAGGCCCATCCTCCTTTTAGAATTGCTGTTTCAGTCCTCATTGCACTGATATTAACCGGATCTCACTGTGTTTTCTTTGTGGTCCACAAGTCACTTTCTCCATGCATACCTCACATTACGGTTCATAGGGATCCATTGGAAGTGTTTTCCATGTTCATTGTACAGTAAAGCATCATTTACACAATAGAAAACGCCTTTAAGCAGCATGGAAATATGGAGGTTATAAGTATCACTTCATTTCTATTGTCTGTAAGTCATTGATTTGTGTTTCAGGTTGTCCAGTTTAACAGATTGCCGTTGGTTGTGAGCTTCATAGCTAGCAGCAATGCCAATACAGGTAGGCGTTCTTCTGTATTATTTACATTGTATTTACATGTCTAGCCCGATAAAAGGTGCAGTGTACAGTACAGACCAAAAGTTTGGACACACCTTCTCATTTAATGATTTTTCTGTATTTTCATGACTTTGAAAATTGTACATTCACACTGAAGGCATCAAAACTATGAATTAACACGTGGAATTATATACTTATACAAAAAAGTGTGAAACAACTGAAAATATGTCTTATATTCTAGGTTCTTCAAAGTAGCCACCTTTTGCTTTGATGACTGCTGTAACATACCTGGCGGCGTCCTTGCATAGTGGTCCATCTCCCACTGTGCAAGAGCGCGCACTTGATCTCCAGTCCAGTCTGCTAGCCTGGCTTCCCTCCGTGCTGTCTGTTTGCCTCTGTGTCTGCTGCTTAAGGGCGGCGCCCGATCACTTCCTGCTTTTTGTACCTGCTGCAGGCACACCCCTTGTGCGTCCCCAGCCTATTGCTGTCTGTCATTTGGTATTTAACCCAGCTGCTCCAATGAATCCCTGCCTGAGCATTGTGTTTCATTCAGTGTGGTCTTTCACTCTGAATGTGCCAGGTCCCCTTCTGTGTTCTCTTGTCTGCCTATCCTGGAGGCTGTATTTCCAGGCCTGTCTGAACACGCTCCTTGCCTGTTCGTCTCGCCTTCTAGGGGCCGCATACCTAGACCTGCTCCTGTATCTTGTCTGTCCTGTCTGAACACGCTCCTAGCCTGTTCCTCCCGCCTTCTAGGGGCTGCATTCCTAGACCCGCTCCTGTATCTAGTCTGTCCTGTCTGAACACGCTCCTGGCCTGTTCCCACCTTCTAGGGGCTGCATTCCTAGACCCGCTCCTGTATCTTGCTACTGTGTCTGTTCTTGTCTGTATAATCTTCTAGCCTGTTTTCCCGTGTTTCTCTATGTCCGTACCTTTCCGTTTTCTGCAGAGTCTGAACTCGTACCTTACTCCTGCTCGTTGTCACTGTACTCCCGTTTATGAGTTTGTGGTCCACTCGCTACTTCACTGCAAGTACCCTGTGGGTATCTGGTTCTGCCTTTCCCTTCTTGTCTGTTCCGTGTGAACAGAGCCCTGTCCCCCCTGCTCTGCCTTGCTCACCGCTCCGGCGGTTCTAGCCTGCTCTGCCTTTGCTCACCGCTCCGGCGGTTCTAGCCTGCTCTGCCTTTGCTCACCGCTCCGGCGGTTCTAGCCTGCTCTGCCTTTGCTCACCGCTCCGGCGGTTCTAGCCTGCTCTCCCTTTGCTCACCGCTCCAGGTGACCTTGTCCTGCTCTACTCTTGCTCACCGCTCCAGGTGGCCTTGTCCTGCTCTACTCTTGCTCACCGCTCCAGGCGGCCTTGTCCTGCTCTACTCTTGCTCACCGCTCCAGGCGGCCTTGTCCTGCTCTACTCTTGCTCACCGCTCCAGGCGGCCTTGTCCTGCTCTACTCTTGCTCACCGCTCCAGGCGGCCTCGTTCTGTTCCACTCTTGCTCACCGCTCCAGGCGGCCTCGTCCTGCTCTACTCTTGCTCACTGCTCCAGGCGGCCTCGTCCTGCTCTACTCTTGCTCACCGCTCCAGGCGGCCTCGTCCTGCTCTACTCTTGCTCACCGCTCCAGGCGGCCTCGTCCTGCTCTACTCTCACTCACCGGTCTAGGCGGTCTCGTCCTGCCCTGCTCTCGCTCACCTCTCTAGGCGGCCTCACTCTGCTGTGTTTGTCCGCCACATCTGTGGTTCTGTTCCTGAGTCCCAGTGTGTACTGGGTCCTATCCCGCCTGTGTTCCTACCTGCTAGCGCCTCCCTGTCTGCACTCTAGCCGTGCTTGCCTGTACCCCCCTGCCTGCATACCCGCCTGCCTGCATACCAGTCGTGCCTGCCTATACCCACCAGTCTGTGGCCAGCCTAACCAGTCTGTTCCTGTATTCCCCTGTGTGGGTCAACAGCCGTGTCCGGGGTCTGTCCTGGAGTAGCACCTGGTCCCTCTGCTCGGTTCCTCCTTGGTGCACTGGCGTCGTATGCCGTCGTGCGACCCTGGTCGGATCGGGTGAATACCTAGTTACGCCCCTCCAGGCATTCACTCTCCGGCACGGTCCAGTGGAATCACACGCACACGCCGCTCAGCCCGGGCGTGTGCATTACAACTGCTTTGCACACTCTTGGCATTCTCTTGATGAGCTTCAAGAGGTAGTCACCGGAAATGGTTTTCACTTCACAGGTGTGCCCTGTCAGGTTTAATAAGTGGGATTTCTTGCCTTATAAATGGGGTTGGGACCTTCAGTTGTGTTGTGCAGAAGTCTGGTGGATACACAGCTGATAGTCCTACTGAATAGACTCTCAGAATTTGTATTATGGCAAGAAAAAAGCAGCTAACTAAAGAAAAACGAGTGGCCATCATTACTTTAAGAAATGAAGGTCAGTCAGTCTGAAAAATTGGGCAAACTTTGAAAGTGTCCCCAAGTGCAGTTGCAAAAACCATCAAGCGCTACAAAGAAACTGTCTCACATGAGGACCGCCCCAGGAAAGGAAGACCAAGAGTCACCTCTGCTTCTGAGGATAAGTTTATCCGAGTCACCAGCCTCAGAAATCGCAGGTTAACAGCAGCTCAGATTAGAGACCAGGTCAATGCCACACAGAGTTCTAGCAGCAGACACATCTCTACAACAACTGTTAAGAGGAGACTTTGTGCAGCAGGCCTTCATGGTAAAATAGCTGCTAGGAAACCATTGCTAAGGACAGGCAACAAGCAGAAAAGACTTGTTTGGGCTAAACACCACAAGGAATGGACATTAGACCAGTTGAAATCTGTGCTTTGGTCTGATGAGTCCAAATTTGAGATCTTTGGTTCCAACCGCCGTGTCTTTGTGTGATGCAGAAAAGGTGAACGGATGGACTCTACATGCCTGGTTCCCACCGTGAAGCATGGAGGAGGAGGTGTGATGGTGTGGGGGTGCTTTGCTGGTGACACTGTTGGGGATTTATTCAAAATTGAAGGCATACTGAACCAGCATGGCTACCACAGCATCTTGCAGCGGCATGCTATTCCATCCGGTTTGTGTTTAGTTGGACCATCGTTTATTTTTCAACAGGACAATGATCCCAAACACACCTCCAAGGCTGTGTAAGGGCTATTTGACCAAGAAGGAGAGTGATGGGGTGCAACGCCAGATGACCTGGCCTCCACAGTCACCAGACCTGAACCCAATCGAGATGGTTTGGGGTGAGCTGGACCGCAGAGTGAAGGCAAAAGGACCAACAAGTGCTAAGCATCTCTGGGAACTCCTTCAAGATTGTTGGAAGACCATTTCCGGTGAATACCTCTTGAAGCTCATCAAGAGAATGCCAAGAGTGTGCAAAGCAGTCATCAAAGCAAAAGGTGGCTACTTTGAAGAACCTAGAATATAAGACATATTTTCAGTTGTTTCACACTTTTTTGTTAAGTATATAATTCCACATGTGTTAATTCATAGTTTTGATGCCTTCAGTGTGAATGTACAATTTTCAAAGTCATGAAAATACAGAAAAATCTTTATATGAGAAGGTGTGTCCAAACTTTTGGTCTGTACTGTATGTCTGTTGTGAAAGAAGAATTTCTCAACTGGAAGCCGAGGAGAAAATCCAATCTACCCTGTCCCAATTTACATGAAATGGTTCTTGGTTCTTGTCAGAGTTGATGAGATACAACTACTGATCCCTTAATGATACTGTAGATGTTCTGTATCCAGTAATGGTGTGATGTGGTCCTTACACAAAGATAATTTAAAATGTGCAGTCAGTGCAATAACAACAACAAAAAATACTAGTAAAGTGTCCTTAAAATATTTTTAGATGTGTTTAGAAAAATATATAACTTATACTTAACGTCAAAAAAGTGCTCTGGTCTCCAATTATCAACACTAGTCCTGGCAGATCCACTTCCAACTTGTGCCCGCTTTCCTGGACTATAATACGGGGGTCCTATTCTTCAGAGGATAGCATGCCCATCATTCAGCTGAATGGAAGCAATGGATCTAAATTGACTCTCACATCAAACATTTGCTTAAAATCTGTCTGGTGAAAACAAGTAACCGCCTATGCACAAGGTGGCTGATAACTGATTGATTGGTGGAGGTATGACCACTGCAACCTGCACCGATTGGTAAAAGGGGGCACTTTCATGCCCATTAGAAAGATGGTTGACCGCTGCTCTACTCATTCCCTGTGGGCTGTGGAATGCTGCATTCGGCTTTTTCTGGCCGCCCCATAGAGAACGAATGGTCCTGCAATCAGGCATGTGCACTGCTGATGAACTTTAATGAGGATAAAAGTACCCTGTTGGGGATAAAAATTTCTTGATTTGCCCCCACTAATCAATAAGTGATAACTCGTCTTTGGAGAATCCCTTTAGCCAAAATGTTTTGGCTTCATGTGTGCTCTGAATGGAAGCCACTACAATAGTAATTACACTGCACAACAAATGCCATCAATAACCAGTCTCAGACGCATCCAGCACTATGTCTACCATATTGTCCACCTGAACTAAGATTACACAGTGGGCTAGTCATCACTGACCAGTTATCAGCCACTAACAAATGTCACAACTGGCTCAACATAGTCAAGTTTTAGTTCTATCTGCATAATATTGGTTTCATTTTGTAATGAGGATTAAAGTTCCTTCTGCTTCCAAACAGTGCGACACGACCTCCACGATCAGTAAGTTACAGAACTTGTCTTCACTCAATATCCCCTTTAAGCAGTTGGACAAAGAGCAGTTCCCAGAACAGGTTCCTCTCATTTCTACCGTTTGATGCAGTTTTATGCCGGATGATGGAAAGTTTCAGGTTCCCACTTTCTGCCCTGAAATCGGAGTACACATATTGTCTACAGCAGCTTGTAGTCTGCCAACAGCTAGAATATACATAGAAATATGGACTTCTGCATTCAATTTTCACTATTTATTCATATATATTTTTTTTTAGGTCTAATCCTTAGTTTGGAAAAAGAACTTGGCCCCTTGTTTGAAGAGCTTCGGCAAGTGGTGGAGAATTCTTCATCTGCGTGGTCCTCAAAAGAAGTCATGAACTTTTGGTGTGGGGAAAAAAAAAAAGGTTGCCATTTCCAAAGCAATGAAACACTTTGTACTTGTAGTTCTGCCAGTGCACTGAGTAATATTCCTCTCTGCTAGAGAAATGAAGGAGAACTGCTGGATTTCTAGGGTGCATCAGCCCTAACATTTCACATTCCCTCTAAGTGAAGGAGCTTATCCACTGCAGAGATGGATCCAGTTGTGGTTATGACTCGCCCCCTGGGCCGTGGGGCACTCGGATCCGGGCGACAGGGGAACGATGGGGGTAGTAGTGGCAACCCGGTTCCGTGGCTCAGGGTGGTCAGGCCAGTGGCAGTCCGTTATGTGCTGATGTTTATGTCCGACTACGCCACCCGTGGATTGCGGTTATTAAGAACCGCCGCTACATGCAGACCGCTGGGGCTGATGAGGTGTACAGCTAGGGTAGTGTGACTCCCCACGGGAAGAGTGCGGCCCCAGGGCAGTATAGTGGATGGTGGGAGTGATGGTAGTGAGAGTCCCAGTGCTGGTAGTGCTGGAGGAGCAAGGAGCACACAGACAACAGGTTGCAGTCCAGGGTCTTTACTAGAACAAGTAAACTGACCCAGAAACAGTCCCGGCTAGGAGGGGACCTGGATGTCTGAGAGCAACGGGGAAATTGGCCCTGGTCAGGGTGAGGGTGTAGGCCTACCGTGCTTTCTGCGCTCCTTCTGGCTATCTCCTCCTGATAGGGTAACAGCCCACGTTTCCGAGCTTTCCGTGTATTCTCGCCTGTATGGCCTGCGACGTGGGTTCCTTTCTGCTCCCAGCCTTGTACGGCTTTACTGGTCCCTTCGGTTGTGGCAGGGCCTCCAGGCTTCTTAGGCCAAGGAATATACAGTCCCTTGCGGACTGGTTCTCTGCTGGGGGATGTGGAATCCTTCCAGCCTCAGACACCAAAGTCTGGTAAAATTAAGTCTTTTCTCTGCCAAGACAGGCTCTCTTCGCCTCTTGTCTCTGGCTTGTGGCTCTCCTACTGCCACACTTCCTCTTAGGTGCAACACAACTTTCTGTCCCTGCTCTGGGACACCTCTCAGTGCTGAGGCAGGTCGTCCAGTTCTCCCTAACCCTGCCCCCAGTACCAGCTTTTATAGGGGCAGCCAGCTCCCCCTACTGGCCTGAGACAGGAGGCATTGCATGCTAATGTTCCCCTGACTAGAGAACCTCCCCCTTGCTCTCAGACACAGCTTTATTTACACTTGTGGCATCCAGGCCAGGGTGACACATTCCCCCCTAGTGAAATTTAGTACTCCGGGACTAAACAGTAAACAAAGACAATATGCATAACAATAAAACATTAATAGACAGATGACGCACAAATTGAGTTCTTTAGGTCACAGTGTGGCCTGTGACCGGGTGTCCATATCACCAGCACAACGGGGAGCCTTAACCAGGTGGGGGTCTGTCCTACCCCAAGTCCTTTACAGTCTTAGTTGATTCCTGGGTTAGGCTCCAAATGCAGTCCATACAAGGTCCCGGTTATAAAAAGTCCATAACCTTTGAGTCCTTACGGTAGCTGCAAGAAACTGAAACACGCTATTAATAATCACGCAGGTAACTTGGCAAACATTTCAACATTTTTCAACAGGGTTATTTACAATTTTAGTACACTCTATATTTTCCAGCGAGCGGGTATCTGCCCCTTTGTGCTCCTGGTTGACCTACGTAGCCCACTGTCTGGTGGTGGACCAACCTGGCTTTACCCACTAGCGTTAGGGGTACAGCTACCAGCTGGGTGTACAGGTAGGGCAGGCAGCTGTCTGCGGGTCCTTTGGCTTACCGCAGGCATGGCAGGCTCACTGTCAGCAGAGGGTTGACTCTCCTGGGCTGCTGGTACAGGCTCTTCTGCCTCTGGAACTGCTTGCTCCTCTTCACCTTCCGGCTCTGGTGTTGGTTGTTGCTGGGCCGGTTGCAGGAAATGCAGGACGGGTACCACTATGGCATCATTTATGCGAGTCCAGGACTGAGGGAACTCTCCGAGAACGGTGCTGATCATTTCTTCCTTGTCCTCTGCGGGTTCAAGGTCACTCTGATCCTCTTCTGCACTACGGAGTTGCTCGGGGCACCTTTTGAGGTGGTCTCTGGAGACGACACTAGTGGTTTCTCCTCCGTCCTTGGTGATTACGCACACCTTTGGGTTGTCGTGGTCAGACTGCAGTACGGTGTAGGGTTCCCTTTCCCACTGGTCGTCCAACTTATGTAGCCTTCTTTTTCGCTTTAGGACTTGCTGACCAGGTTCTAGGGGACCAGCAGGGGCGTGTTGATTGAAGAGTTTTTCTTGCCTCTCTCTCACCTGGGCCAGGCTCTTCTCCACACTCTCCTGTACCTTCTTGTACTGCAGTTGCCTTTCCGTATCCCAGTCCGCTTCCGGGGAGGTGTCCTCAGGTATTAGGACTCCCATCTCCAGGTCTACGGGCAGCTTACCTGGTCTAGCTCGCATCAGGTAAGCCGGGGTGCAGTTTGTAGCATTCACCTGTATATTGTTGTATAGGTCTATCAGGTCCGGCAGTTTTTCTGGCCACAGGCTGCGTTCCTCCAGGGGCAAAGTCTTCAGGAGATCAATGACTATATTGTTCATCTTCTCACACATCCCGTTGGTCTGTGGATGGTAAGGCGTTGTCCGAATCTTCTTACAGCCATAGAGGTTGCAGAACTCCTGGAAGATTTCAGCCTCGAACGCTGGACCCTGGTCTGTCAGGACCTGTTCCGGATACCCGTGTGGACGGCAGAAGTATTGCTGGAAGGCTCTGGCCGCTGTTTGGGCTGTCAAGTCCTTTACCGGGACCACCACTAGAAAACGGGAATAGTGGTCCACGATTGTCAGGGCATAGATGTATCCTGACCGGCTGGGAGCCAATTTGACATGGTCCAGAGCTACCAGCTCAAGAGGCTGCGTGGTGACGATTGGCCTCAAGAGTGTCTTCTGGCTGGTGCGGTCCTTCCTCCTCAGGTGACAAGGGCCACAGTCTCTGCACCATTTTTCTACAGCTCCTCTCATGCCGACCCAAAAGAACCTTCCTCTTAGCAGGAACTCCAGTTTCTTCCAACCGAAGTGCCCCGCTCTGTCATGGTAAGCCCCCAGGACCATAGCTGCATCCCGCCTTGGGACCACGACTTGCCAGGTCAGCTCGTGCGTCCGGTGGTTGACAATCCTTCTGCACAACTTGCCTTCGTAGAGGAACAGCTTGCTCTTCTCCTTCCATAGCTGCTTGGCTTCCTCTGGGGCATTTGGATCTAGGCGGGCGTCTTCCCGGGTCAGCAGATCTTTCACCAGGCGGACTGCAGGGTTACTATCTTGGGTCTCGGCCCAGCTGTGGTGAGGTAGGGGATTCATCATCACAGTTGTTAGATCTTCCTCCTTCACGCGGTGAGAGTGTTGAGCGGCTCCATACCGGTGAAACGCGGGGAGTTCTACCTCCTCCAGCTCTTCTGGGTCTTCGTCACCTTCAGGTAAGTGAGGCATTCTTGATAGGGCGTCCGCGTTGGCGTTGGTTTTGCCTGCCCGGTACTTGATCACGAAGTCATAGTTGGAGAGACGGGCCATCCACCGCTGTTCCAGGGCACCCAGTCTTGCATTGTCCAGGTGTGTCAACGGGTTGTTGTCCGTGTACACGGTGAACTTTGCGGAGGCCAGGTAATGCTTGAAGCGTTCCGTCATGGCCCACACCACTGCCAAGAATTCTAGCTTGAAGGAGCTGTAATTCTCCGGGTTCCTCTCGGTGGGCCTCGGCTTCCGACTGGCGTATGCGATCACCCGTTCTCTGCCCTGTTGGTTTTGGGACAGTACGGCTCCCAGTCCCACATTACTGGCATCTGTGTGGAGAATGAAAGGCTGGCCGTAATCAGGGTAGGCCAGGATCTCATTCCCCGTGAGGGCCATCTTTAGCTGGCGGAAGGACTCCTCTTCCGGTTTATCCCACTTGAAGCGTGGCTTTTGACTCCTGGACTTAGACTGTCCGATCAGGAGGTCCTGCATAGGAGCTGCCATCTTAGTGAACCCGGGGATGAACCTTCGGTAGTAGCCTACCAACCCGAGAAACTGTCTCACCTCTTTGATGTTCGAGGGGCTTGGCCAGCTCTTGATTGCCGTGACCTTGTCAGGGTCGGGGGCTACTCCTTCCGCACTTACCACGTGCCCTAGGTACTAGACCTTTGGTTTCAGCAGGTGACACTTCGATGGTTTCACCTTCAGGCCATAGCCTGCCAGGGCTTCGAACACCTCGGCCAGGTGCTTGAGATGGTCCTCGTAGGTCTTCGAATAGACGATCACGTCGTCCAGGTAAAGGAGGACCGTCTCGAAGTTTCGGTGCCCTAGACAGCATTCCATCAGCCGCTGGAAGGTCCCTGGTGCGTTGCAGAGCCCGAAAGGCATACAGTTGAATTCGCTCAGTCCCATCGGGGTGGTGAAGGCGGTCTTCTCCTTGTCAGCCTCTGCCACAGGAACCTGCCAGTACCCGCTAGTAAGGTCCAAAGTAGAAAAGAAGTTAGCAGATTTTAGTGCGGCTAAAGACTCTTCTATTCTAGGCAGCGGATATGCGTCTTTGTGGGTAATACGGTTGATTTGTCTATAGTCCACGCACATTCTCATGGTGCCGTCTTTCTTTTTCACCAGAACCAAGGGGGCTGCCCAGGGGCTACAGCTATCTCTAATGACCCCAGCTTCCTTCATTTCTCTTAGCATGCCCTTTGCGTTCTGATAATGTGCAGGGGGTACAGGTCGGTGTCTTTCTTTTATCGGTGGGTGGCTCCCTGTGGGGATGTGGTGTTCTATCCCTTTTACTCTGCCGAAGTCTAGCGGGTGCTTACTAAAGATTCTCTCGTACTCCTGTACCACCCGGTAGACTCCTTGTTTTTGGTGCAGGGGAGTGGAGTCAGCACCCACGTAGAGTTTCTGGCACCAGTCCTCCTTTTGTTTCTGGGAGCCATTACCCTCCGCCTGTGGAGATGGAGGCAAGGGTTCCACGGCCCTGATAGCTTTGTGATCGACAACAAACAGTTTGGCAAGTGTAGCGTACCTGGGTAAGTGTACCTCTCTCTCCCCAATGTTGAGAATGCGAACGGGCACCCCTCCCATGACGGACATCAACCACCCCCCTGGCTGTCAAAATGGTGGGCCTGCTGTCTGAGTACACGGGTTCTACCATGGCTTGGTAGTCTCTACCTCTCAACCCGATTGCAGTCCGACACCAGATCATCATTTCACTTTTGGGAGGCATGGAAATGGGGAATGGGTCACTGAGTCTTACGCTACCGATCTCACCACCAGACAGTTCTACATGCTGCCGTCTCATCAGGGCTTTTATCTCCTTGTTGAGGACTCTCTGTTGGCTGGAACCAGCATTCACCGCCACCTGTTGTAGAATTACAATTACCTCTGAAAGACAATTTTCAATTAGGTTAGTACCCACAGTTATCTTAGGGTGACTTTCATGACGGTCAATGTCCACAATAATCACTCCCTGTGCCGGCAGTTCAACTTTACCAATTTTAATGGTCATCTCCTTGAACCCCATCTGCGGCACGGGTAAGCCATTACTGGCGATGATGCTCAAGTTACTGTCTGGATACCGTGTGATATCAGCATCAGTCCAATACTGCTTAAAAAGTACATAAGGGATAGTGGTTACTTGTGATCCAGTATCCAGCAAGGCGCTCATGGGGATACCGTCCAGCACCACGGGTAAAACCGGGCGCCCCCCAACGTACTTATCACGCCAATTATAAGGGCCTGGTGATCTTATGCCTGGGGGTTGGCCCCTTGCCCCAGGTTGGACCAGTTTAAATTACAGTACCTGGAAATGTGTCCGGGCTGGTTGCATCGACGGCAAATGGGCTATCCATCCTCTGCGTAGCGGTCTGTGGGCCTCCCTCGGAATGACGGGATCCTCCTCTGTCGACGCCATGGGACATCCTCCGGACTTGAAGCCAGCTCGATGGGTCTTGACGGGTCCACTTGCAACGCCTGGACGGTCCTGGTCAACGCCGCGACGCTCCTGGTCAGCTCCTGGACTTGGTGGTGCAGGTCTTTCGACGGGGCTTGGTTCAGGACCTGTGCATCTGCCCCCACGGGGTCCATAGAGGAGGGCGCCACCTCCTGGTGGTAGGTGAGAGCAGGGCGCCGGGGGTTTATAGCGCCACTGGTTGCAGATTCACAGAGCACCCTTATGGCCCTGTCCTTAAATTGGGCAAAAGTCAGGTCGGGGTTCTGAAAGAACATGAGGCGCAGTTGGGCCCTGTGGGCGCTAGACAGCAGACCTTCTATGAATTGTTCTGTTAGCAGCTTATCCGTTTCCTGCACACTGCCAGGGTCAGTTTGTTGAATTGCCCTCAAGGCTTCCTGCAGATTTAGGGCATAGTCTCTGATGCTGTCCTGTGCCCGCTGCTTACATCCATAGAACCTCATTTTAATCTCAGCGGAGGTACGTGTGTCAAAGGTACCCCGCATTTGGGCCAGAATACCCTTCACGGTTCTTTTCTCCTCAGTGGGCCATGATTTTACCTCCCTTTGGGCTGCGCCAGTTAACTGCCCTGTTAATATGCTGACCTTCTGTTCCTCTGTCAGGGGGTAAACGTGGAACAAACTGTATAGCCTTTCCTTGAAGTCAGTTAGGGCATGGGGCTCCCCTGAGTATTTGGGCAGCCAGGCCGCTCCAGGGATGTAGGGCAGGGAAAAGGGCATCACCGCTGCTGCAGCTGCGTTGGTGGTAGTGGGCGCCTCTGTGTCCGACATCTTCCTCCCCCCTAGTTAAGCGTGGCCTACCTTCCGACGATCCTCTTCTGTAGGCCGCGACTCCGCTGCTGCTGCTCTGGACGAGGACCTTGCGTCGCGTCCTGATGACGTCAGCGTCTCTCTCTCTCCCTTCCAGGACCTTGCGCAGTGTCGGTGCGTGGGGCGGAGCTTCGGGTCTCGCGCGCTTTCGGCGTCCACGCCCCTCTTCTTCCTGCTCGGCGTCCTGAAGATGGCGTCCGATGGCCGGAAGCAGCTGCGGATGGCGGGAAGACGGCAGAAGACGACGGGAAACGGTCCAAGATGGCGTCTGATGGCGGGAATCGGCTCCGGATGGCGGGAAACGACTCCGGACGGCGGGAAACTTCGCCACAGGTAAGTTACAAAAGTCTTTTTCAGGCACGCAGTACCCGGTGGTTGCGGGCACGAAATCCTGCCGACTACGCCAAAGCTGTCGCGATAATCTCAGCACACCAAACTGATATAAGAAGATACTTTTATTTGCAGTCCACAGTAAAGACGTTTCGGTCAATAAAGACCTTCATCAGTGTACAAGATACTGGGATGGGAGCAGGAGAAGAGAAGGAGATGTAACCCTGTGTAGGGATTCCGTTTTAGCCATAAAGATTAGGAGAAGTGCTGCCTAGATCGCGGTATCCACCGCTGGATGTATGCTGAGCATACATGGGGGGGTAGTAGTGGCAACCCGGTTCCGTGGCTCTGGGTGGTCAGGCCAGTGGTAGTCCGTTATGTGCTGATGTTTATGTCCGACTACGCCACCCGTGGATTGCGGTTATTACGAACCGCCGCTGCATGCAGACCGCTGGGGCTGATGAGGTGTGCAGCTAGGGTAGTGTGACTCCCCACGGGAAGAGTGCGGCCCCAGGGCAGTATAGTGGATGGTGGGAGTGATGGTAGTGAGAGTCCCAGTGCTGGTAGTGCTGGAGGAGCAAGGAGCACACAGACAACAGGTTGCAGTCCAGGGTCTTTACTAGAACAGGTAAACTGACCCACAAACAGTCCCGGCTAGGAGGGGACCTGGATGTCTGAGAGCAACGGGGAAATTGGCCCTGGTCAGGGTGAGGGTGTAGGCCTACCGTGCTTTCTGCGCTCCTTCTGGCTATCTCCTCCTGATAGGGTAACAGCCCACGTTTCCGAGCTTTCCGTGTATTCTCGCCTGTATGGCCTGCGACGTGGGTTCCTTTCTGCTCCCAGCCTTGTACGGCTTTACTGGTCTCTTCGGTTGTGGCAGGGCCTCCAGGCTTCTTAGGCCAAGGAATATACAGTCCCTTGCGGACTGGTTCTCTGCTGGGGGATGTGGAATCCTTCCAGCCTCAGACACCAAAGTCTGGTAAAATTAAGTCTTTTCTCTGCCAAGACAGGCTCTCTTCGCCTCTTGTCTCTGGCTTGTGGCTCTCCTACTGCCACACTTCCTCTTAGGTGCAACACAACTTTCTGTCCCTGCTCTGGGACACCTCTCAGTGCTGAGGCAGGTCGTCCAGTTCTCCCTAACCCTGCCCCCAGTACCAGCTTTTATAGGGGCAGCCAGCTCCCCCTACTGGCCTGAGACAGGAGGCATTGCATGCTAATGTTCCCCTGACTAGAGAACCTCCCCCTTGCTCTCAGACACAGCTTTATTTACACTTGTGGCATCCAGGCCAGGGTGACACATTCCCCCCTAGTGAAATTTAGTACTCCGGGACTAAACAGTAAACAAAGACAATATGCATAACAATAAAACATTAATAGACAGATGACGCACAAATTGAGTTCTTTAGGTCACAGTGTGGCCTGTGACCGGGTGTCCATATCACCAGCACAACGGGGAGCCTTAACCAGGTGGGGGTCTGTCCTACCCCAAGTCCTTTACAGTCTTAGTTGATTCCTGGGTTAGGCTCCAAATGCAGTCCATACAAGGTCCCGGTTATAAAAAGTCCATAACCTTTGAGTCCTTACGGTAGCTGCAAGAAACTGAAACACGCTATTAATAATCACGCAGGTAACTTGGCAAACATTTCAACATTTTTCAACAGGGTTATTTACAATTTTAGTACACTCTATATTTTCCAGCGAGCGGGTATCTGCCCCTTTGTGCTCCTGGTTGACCTACGTAGCCCACTGTCTGGTGGTGGACCAACCTGGCTTTACCCACTAGCGTTAGGGGTACAGCTACTAGCTGGGTGTACAGGTAGGGCAGGCAGCTGTCTGCGGGTCCTTTGGCTTACCGCAGGCATGGCAGGCTCACTGTCAGCAGAGGGTTGACTCTCCTGGGCTGCTGGTACAGGCTCTTCTGCCTCTGGAACTGCTTGCTCCTCTTCACCTTCCGGCTCTGGTGTTGGTTGTTGCTGGGCCGGTTGCAGGAAATGCAGGACGGGTACCACTATGGCATCATTTATGCGAGTCCAGGACTGAGGGAACTCTCCGAGAACGGTGCTGATCATTTCTTCCTTGTCCTCTGCGGGTTCAAGGTCACTCTGATCCTCTTCTGCACTACGGAGTTGCTCGGGGCACCTTTTGAGGTGGTCTCTGGAGACGACACTAGTGGTTTCTCCTCCGTCCTTGGTGATTACGCACACCTTTGGGTTGTCGTGGTCAGACTGCAGTACGGTGTAGGGTTCCCTTTCCCACTGGTCGTCCAACTTATGTAGCCTTCTTTTTCGCTTTAGGACTTGCTGACCAGGTTCTAGGGGACCAGCAGGGGCGTGTTGATTGAAGAGTTTTTCTTGCCTCTCTCTCACCTGGGCCAGGCTCTTCTCCACACTCTCCTGTACCTTCTTGTACTGCAGTTGCCTTTCCGTATCCCAGTCCGCTTCCGGGGAGGTGTCCTCAGGTATTAGGACTCCCATCTCCAGGTCTACGGGCAGCTTACCTGGTCTAGCTCGCATCAGGTAAGCCGGGGTGCAGTTTGTAGCATTCACATGTATATTGTTGTATAGGTCTATCAGGTCCGGCAGTTTTTCTGGCCACAGGCTGCGTTCTTCCAGGGGCAAAGTCTTCAGGAGATCAATGACTATATTGTTCATCTTCTCACACATCCCGTTGGTCTGTGGATGGTAAGGCGTTGTCCGAATCTTCTTACAGCCATAGAGGTTGCAGAACTCCTGGAAGATTTCAGCCTCGAACGCTGGACCCTGGTCTGTCAGGACCTGTTCCGGATACCCGTGTGGACGGCAGAAGTATTGCTGGAAGGCTCTGGCCGCTGTTTGGGCTGTCAAGTCCTTTACCGGGACCACCACTAGAAAACGGGAATAGTGGTCCACGATTGTCAGGGCATAGATGTATCCTGACCGGCTGGGAGCCAATTTGACATGGTCCAGAGCTACCAGCTCAAGAGGCTGCGTGGTGACGATTGGCCTCAAGAGTGTCTTCTGGCTGGTGCGGTCCTTCCTCCTCAGGTGACAAGGGCCACAGTCTCTGCACCATTTTTCTACAGCTCCTCTCATGCCGACCCAAAAGAACCTTCCTCTTAGCAGGAACTCCAGTTTCTTCCAACCGAAGTGCCCCGCTCTGTCATGGTAAGCCCCCAGGACCATAGCTGCATCCCGCCTTGGGACCACGACTTGCCAGGTCAGCTCGTGCGTCCGGTGGTTGACAATCCTTCTGCACAACTTGCCTTCGTAGAGGAACAGCTTGCTCTTCTCCTTCCATAGCTGCTTGGCTTCCTCTGGGGCATCTGGATCTAGGCGGGCGTCTTCCCGGGTCAGCAGATCTTTCACCAGGCGGACTGCAGGGTTACTATCTTGGGTCTCGGCCCAGCTGTGGTGAGGTAGGGGATTCATCATCACAGTTGTTAGATCTTCCTCCTTCACGCGGTGAGAGTGTTGAGCGGCTCCATACCGGTGAAACGCGGGGAGTTCTACCTCCTCCAGCTCTTCTGGGTCTTCGTCACCTTCAGGTAAGTGAGGCATTCTTGATAGGGCGTCCGCGTTGGCGTTGGTTTTGCCTGCCCGGTACTTGATCACGAAGTCATAGTTGGAGAGACGGGCCATCCACCGCTGTTCCAGGGCACCCAGTCTTGCATTGTCCAGGTGTGTCAACGGGTTGTTGTCCGTGTACACGGTGAACTTTGCGGAGGCCAGGTAATGCTTGAAGCGTTCCGTCATGGCCCACACCACTGCCAAGAATTCTAGCTTGAAGGAGCTGTAATTCTCCGGGTTCCTCTCGGTGGGCCTCGGCTTCCGACTGGCGTATGCGATCACCCGTTCTCTGCCCTGTTGGTTTTGGGACAGTACGGCTCCCAGTCCCACATTACTGGCATCTGTGTGGAGAATGAAAGGCTGGCCGTAATCAGGGTAGGCCAGGATCTCATTCCCCGTGAGGGCCATCTTTAGCTGGCGGAAGGACTCCTCTTCCGGTTTATCCCACTTGAAGCGTGGCTTTTGACTCCTGGACTTAGACTGTCCGATCAGGAGGTCCTGCATAGGAGCTGCCATCTTAGTGAACCCGGGGATGAACCTTCGGTAGTAGCCTACCAACCCGAGAAACTGTCTCACCTCTTTGATGTTCGAGGGGCTTGGCCAGCTCTTGATTGCCGTGACCTTGTCAGGGTCGGGGGCTACTCCTTCCGCACTTACCACGTGCCCTAGGTACTAGACCTTTGGTTTCAGCAGGTGACACTTCGATGGTTTCACCTTCAGGCCATAGCCTGCCAGGGCTTCGAACACCTCGGCCAGGTGCTTGAGATGGTCCTCGTAGGTCTTCGAATAGACGATCACGTCGTCCAGGTAAAGGAGGACCGTCTCGAAGTTTCGGTGCCCTAGACAGCATTCCATCAGCCGCTGGAAGGTCCCTGGTGCGTTGCAGAGCCCGAAAGGCATACAGTTGAATTCGCTCAGTCCCATCGGGGTGGTGAAGGCGGTCTTCTCCTTGTCAGCCTCTGCCACAGGAACCTGCCAGTACCCGCTAGTAAGGTCCAAAGTAGAAAAGAAGTTAGCAGATTTTAGTGCGGCTAAAGACTCTTCTATTCTAGGCAGCGGATATGCGTCTTTGTGGGTAATACGGTTGATTTGTCTATAGTCCACGCACATTCTCATGGTGCCGTCTTTCTTTTTCACCAGAACCAAGGGGGCTGCCCAGGGGCTACAGCTATCTCTAATGACCCCAGCTTCCTTCATTTCTCTTAGCATGCCCTTTGCGTTCTGATAATGTGCAGGGGGTACAGGTCGGTGTCTTTCTTTTATCGGTGGGTGGCTCCCTGTGGGGATGTGGTGTTCTATCCCTTTTACTCTGCCGAAGTCTAGCGTGTGCTTACTAAAGATTCTCTCGTACTCCTGTACCACCCGGTAGACTCCTTGTTTTTGGTGCAGGGGAGTGGAGTCAGCACCCACGTGGAGTTTCTGGCACCAGTCCTCCTTTTGTTTCTGGGAGCCATTACCCTCCGCCTGTGGAGATGGAGGCAAGGGTTCCACGGCCCTGATAGCTTTGTGATCGACAACAAACAGTTTGGCAAGTGTAGCGTACCTGGGTAAGTGTACCTCTCTCTCCCCAATGTTGAGAATGCGAACGGGCACCCTCCCATGACGGACATCAACCACCCCCCTGGCTGTCAAAATGGTGGGCCTGCTGTCTGAGTACACGGGTTCTACCATGGCTTGGTAGTCTCTACCTCTCAACCCGATTGCAGTCCGACACCAGATCATCATTTCACTTTTGGGAGGCATGGAAATGGGGAATGGGTCACTGAGTCTTACGCTACCGATCTCACCACCAGACAGTTCTACATGCTGCCGTCTCATCAGGGCTTTTATCTCCTTGTTGAGGACTCTCTGTTGGCTGGAACCAGCATTCACCGCCACCTGTTGTAGAATTACAATTACCTCTGAAAGACAATTTTCAATTAGGTTAGTACCCACAGTTATCTTAGGGTGACTTTCATGACGGTCAATGTCCACAATAATCACTCCCTGTGCCGGCAGTTCAACTTTACCAATTTTAATGGTCATCTCCTTGAACCCCATCTGCGGCACGGGTAAGCCATTACTGGCGATGATGCTCAAGTTACTGTCTGGATACCGTGTGATATCAGCATCAGTCCAATACTGCTTAAAAAGTACATAAGGGATAGTGGTTACTTGTGATCCAGTATCCAGCAAGGCGCTCATGGGGATACCGTCCAGCACCACGGGTAAAACCGGGCGCCCCCCAACGTACTTATCACGCCAATTATAAGGGCCTGGTGATCTTATGCCTGGGGGTTGGCCCCTTGCCCCAGGTTGGACCAGTTTAAATTACAGTACCTGGAAATGTGTCCGGGCTGGTTGCATCGACGGCAAATGGGCTATCCATCCTCTGCGTAGCGGTCTGTGGGCCTCCCTCGGAATGACGGGATCCTCCTCTGTCGACGCCATGGGACATCCTCCGGACTTGAAGCCAGCTCGATGGGTCTTGACGGGTCCACTTGCAACGCCTGGACGGTCCTGGTCAACGCCGCGACGCTCCTGGTCAGCTCCTGGACTTGGTGGTGCAGGTCTTTCGACGGGGCTTGGTTCAGGACCTGTGCATCTGCCCCCAAGGGGTCCATAGAGGAGGGCGCCACCTCCTGGTGGTAGGTGAGAGCAGGGCGCCGGGGGTTTATAGCGCCACTGGTTGCAGATTCACAGAGCACCCTTATGGCCCTGTCCTTAAATTGGGCAAAAGTCAGGTCGGGGTTCTGAAAGAACATGAGGCGCAGTTGGGCCCTGTGGGCGCTAGACAGCAGACCTTCTATGAATTGTTCTGTTAGCAGCTTATCCGTTTCCTGCACACTGCCAGGGTCAGTTTGTTGAATAGCCCTCAAGGCTTCCTGCAGATTTAGGGCATAGTCTCTGATGCTGTCCTGTGCCCGCTGCTTACATCCATAGAACCTCATTTTAATCTCAGCGGAGGTACGTGTGTCAAAGGTACCCCGCATTTGGGCCAGAATACCCTTCACGGTTCTTTTCTCCTCAGTGGGCCATGATTTTACCTCCCTTTGGGCTGCGCCAGTTAACTGCCCTGTTAATATGCTGACCTTCTGTTCCTCTGTCAGGGGGTAAACGTGGAACAAACTGTATAGCCTTTCCTTGAAGTCAGTTAGGGCATGGGGCTCCCCTGAGTATTTGGGCAGCCAGGCCGCTCCAGGGATGTAGGGCAGGGAAAAGGGCATCACCGCTGCTGCAGCTGCGTTGGTGGTAGTGGGCGCCTCTGTGTCCGACATCTTCCTCCCCCCTAGTTAAGCGTGGCCTACCTTCCGACGATCCTCTTCTGTAGGCCGCGACTCCGCTGCTGCTGCTCTGGACGAGGACCTTGCGTCGCGTCCTGATGACGTCAGCGTCTCTCTCTCTCCCTTCCAGGACCTTGCGCAGTGTCGGTGCGTGGGGCGGAGCTTCGGGTCTCGCGCGCTTTCGGCGTCCACGCCCCTCTTCTTCCTGCTCGGCGTCCTGAAGATGGCGTCCGATGGCCGGAAGCAGCTGCGGATGGCGGGAAGACGGCAGAAGACGACGGGAAATGGTCCAAGATGGCGTCTGATGGCGGGAATCGGCTCCGGATGGCGGGAAACGACTCCGGACGGCGGGAAACTTCGCCACAGGTAAGTTACAAAAGTCTTTTTCAGGCACGCAGTACCCGGTGGTTGCGGGCACGAAATCCTGCCGACTACGCCAAAGCTGTCGCGATAATCTCAGCACACCAAACTGATATAAGAAGATACTTTTATTTGCAGTCCACAGTAAAGACGTTTCGGTCAATAAAGACCTTCATCAGTGTACAAGATACTGGGATGGGAGCAGGAGAAGAGAAGGAGATGTAACCCTGTGTAGGGATTCCGTTTTAGCCATAAAGATTAGGAGAAGTGCTGCCTAGATCGCGGTATCCACCGCTGGATGTATGCTGAGCATACATGGGGGGGTAGTAGTGGCAACCCGGTTCCGTGGCTCTGGGTGGTCAGGCCAGTGGTAGTCCGTTATGTGCTGATGTTTATGTCCGACTACGCCACCCGTGGATTGCGGTTATTACGAACCGCCGCTGCATGCAGACCGCTGGGGCTGTTGAGGTGTGCAGCTAGGGTAGTGTGACTCCCCACGGGAAGAGTGCGGCCCCAGGGCAGTATAGTGGATGGTGGGAGTGATGGTAGTGAGAGTCCCAGTGCTGGTAGTGCTGGAGGAGCAAGGAGCACACAGACAACAGGTTGCAGTCCAGGGTCTTTACTAGAACAGGTAAACTGACCCACAAACAGTCCCGGCTAGGAGGGGACCTGGATGTCTGAGAGCAACGGGGAAATTGGCCCTGGTCAGGGTGAGGGTGTAGGCCTACCGTGCTTTCTGCGCTCCTTCTGGCTATCTCCTCCTGATAGGGTAACAGCCCACGTTTCCGAGCTTTCCGTGTATTCTCGCCTGTATGGCCTGCGACGTGGGTTCCTTTCTGCTCCCAGCCTTGTACGGCTTTACTGGTCCCTTCGGTTGTGGCAGGGCCTCCAGGCTTCTTAGGCCAAGGAATATACAGTTCCTTGCGGACTGGTTCTCTGCTGGGGGATGTGGAATCCTTCCAGCCTCAGACACCAAAGTCTGGTAAAATTAAGTCTTTTCTCTGCCAAGACAGGCTCTCTTCGCCTCTTGTCTCTGGCTTGTGGCTCTCCTACTGCCACACTTCCTCTTAGGTGCAACACAACTTTCTGTCCCTGCTCTGGGACACCTCTCAGTGCTGAGGCAGGTCGTCCAGTTCTCCCTAACCCTGCCCCCAGTACCAGCTTTTATAGGGGCAGCCAGCTCCCCCTACTGGCCTGAGACAGGAGGCATTGCATGCTAATGTTCCCCTGACTAGAGAACCTCCCCCTTGCTCTCAGACCCAGCTTTATTTACACTTGTGGCATCCAGGCCAGGGTGACACAGTTACACTGGGCAATTAACCAACAAATTCCCTGCAGATAACCATTGTATTAACACAGTAAGAGGCGTAGATTTGTATCGGTCGTATTCTCTGTTGCTTTTCTATCTGGAACCACATTAAATTGTAACTTGCTGATATTAAACCTAGGACATTGTGTGCACAGAGCCAATGATGACGTGTGAGTGTCTCAGTGACATCTGCAGATCTTTGTAGCTGGTTTCATAGCGGCTTAAAATGACATTGGTCTGCACTGACGGGTAAAATCCAGAAGCAGAATACTGCTAGAATGGTTTGCTCTCTAGCTCCCCCTGTTGTTAGTCCTCCTCATGGTCACTATGGAGGACGACTGATCAGAGTGAAGCTGCCATCCACCTTCCAAACCACAAATTCTTACCAACACATTAGGACTATAATAGCTAGCTATCTTCAGTGAACTTTCCACCTAGAACGGAGCAGAGCAGTGGCAATGGGGAAAGTCAGATACCTTTAATAATAAACCTCTCGCCACTAGATGTCAGCATAGGACCATTGTGAAAAGTTATTTTCTGCAACTATTAAGCTTGCCTATAGAATATAATGCACTTACCACTGTCTCTTGAGGAACCGAGGCTTGTAGCCTTAAGATTTTTACCTACAAGATTACAGAAAAAATATTCCAGATGTAATTGTGTGTGGAATTCATTCTGCTTATGATGCAGTTTTTCAGCTCCCATTACTAGGACTGACACTGGTCTGAGGACGCTCCTGATTGTGGAAAGGAGTAAGCTCCTTCCAATATAAAGTGATGTGCGGCCGCTGCTTTTGGAGGAAAGCTGCTCTTTTGTCAGCGGCATCAAGATTTTCTAACTGTTCATGGGAGGAGAATCACCGATTTGTTAGTGCCACGTTAAACTGGGGTCTTTTGCGGTCAATGTATAATTAAAGTGACCCTACTGTCTAACTTTCTTCTGACATATCGCCATATCATTTGTGGGACTTAGTGAGTTTGAGACTCGTATGGAAGGTTATAATAAGCGATGCTGAAGCATTGGAATAGAAATGACGGCATTTGACACATTAACTGTTTTTACATCTTGCAATACAATTTAACTTTAAAAAAATAATAAAACTAATGCCTTGATTGCAGTTTTTGTGCTACTTGAAGTTGTGAAAAAATTTGGCAACTTTTGTCATTCTTAGACCATTACTGGCCGGCTTCACCAGCTTTTCCAAAAGTGGGTGGAACTTGGACTGGTCGTGAGCGTGCAAACCCGACAAATTCACCATGAAAGGAGCCACAAAGTAGTGTCAATTACTACAGCCATCTACACCAGCTCAGGGGTGCTGGATATTTCTTGGGGTGGCGTACGGCTCCTAATTCATTAAGAATAGCAACTTACTCCAGGGCGCTCATTATTAACATTGATGTACAAAAGGCCAGTCTTAATGAATCAGGGCCTTTATCTTTAATAGGTTGAGAATGACCATTGAATTTATAATTCATCTTAATGCACACCATATAGTATTACATTAAACCAGAGTCGTATATGATTATTTCATTTTCTGTACAACTTTGGTTAATATTTTGTATACGAATAAATTGGCAAATCCTAACAGTATACTTCCTAAAGAATGTCCAAAACCTGAGACAGAAACAAAATGCACATATACCCTGCTGTGAGTAAAAGCAATAGTGCATAGAAATAACATGGAGTACTTGGTAAAAAAGCGTAAAAGCCATCCCACCAGCGTTAAGGTGTACCCAAAGCGGGATGGTCCTAACCTCTAGTATTAAAACCTTACCATGTGTCAGTGACGTCAATGTGAATAAGGGACTAAATGGCCTTCTTCCTGAATAGTTGGTAAACATTAAAAACATTAAAATACCTGGGACTGTAAAGGACTATGTGGCTTCTATGGCGGCTTGTTTCCTCGCTGATTGATAAATTCTTCATTTCATTCTTCAATGATCTTGTTCTGAGGGGAGTTTGTAACTGTTTTTGTTGTTACTGAGCTTCTCTGGCAGACCATAGCACTCCTTGTATTATATGGACACTTGGACAGTCATTCATCTGAATTGCTGATTTCTAATACAAAAACAATATATTGTTTACTGCTTTCTCAGCAAGATAAGCTTTGATTAGACATCTCTTTTTAGATTTGCAGGGCTGCCACCGGCAAGTTCAGGGCCCCATACTGGCAAATTTTTCAGGCCTCCTTGAGACTGTGCCCATGCTCCACCCCCAGCCTAGCCTCAACACCTCCCACTGCCCAGGCTCCACCCCCAGCCTAGCCTCAACACCTCCCACTGCCCAGGCTCCACCCCCAGCCTAGCCTCAACACCTCCCACTGCCCAGGCTCCACCCCCAGCCTAGCCTCAACACCTCCCACTCTTGGAAAAACTCCACTTCTGCGCCACATCTTCACCAATCGCACATTAACAGTTCCCATTGAACACCATATCACACACATAGCCATCAGCTTTTGTTTTGACCAAAAGATTGTTTTAAGCCTGCCACCACAACAAGGGTAGACTCCTTTGGCAGTAACCTACTCTTCCTTAACTTATTAAAAATTTGTTAAAATATCCAATACTCTTTTTAGGCATTTTTATTTGTTTTTCTTTAAGGGAATTCGTCACATACCGTATATACTTGAGTATAAGCCAAGTTTTTCAGCACATTTTTTGTGCCGCTGCTCCTGCTAATGGTGCTTGCTACTAAAGAGAATGCATATTCGCTCCTTTCCATGCACATAATCCCGACGTGGAGAGGAGTGAATATGCCGGCAGCTCACATCAGTGTCTGAGAGCGCATGGCAGTGACGCCGTGCGCTGCTCAGATGCTGACATGAGCTGCAGCAGAACAGGATGCAGCGCTGGACATTAGGTGAGGAAGGAAGGTGAGTATATGTGTTTATTTTTTTGTGTGTGCAGTCATGTGGCCGTACATACCAGGATTGGGGGATGAACAGGCCATGCATACCAGGATTGGGGGATGAGGAGGCCATGCATACCAGGATTGGGAGTTAGGAGGCCATGCATACCAGGATTGGGGGATGAGTTGTACCATACATACAAGAATTGGGGGATGAGGGGGGGACATGCATACCATGATTGGGGATGAGGGGGCCATGCATACCACGATTGGGGATGAGGGGGACATGCATACCAGGATTGGGGATGAGGGAGCAATGCGTACCAGGATGCGGAAATTTACCAGTAGCTGCTGCATTTCCCACCCTAGGCTTATACTCGAGTCAATACATTTTCCCAGTTTTTTGTGGTAAAATTAGGTACCTCGGCTTATACTCTAGTATATATGGTACATTTTTTAAAATGACCAATAGTACCATATATAAGGGAAAAATACCAGCACACCATGGCCCGACCACATATTACCACCACATAGTGACCGAACAATACCACATACAAGGGACAAATACCGCCACACCATGACCAGACTACATATTGGCACTAGTGACATTATACACAGGAGCTCTGTATATAGTGTCAGTGTACAGGTAATACAGGGATCACTGATGACATTATACTCAGGAGCTCTGTATATAGTGTCAGTGTACAGGTAATACAGTAACTCACCGCTGACAACATACACAGGAGCTCTGTACATACAGTGGGGAAAATAAATATTTTATACACTACCGTTTTTGCAAGTTTTCCCACCTACAAAGAATGGAGAGGTCTGTAATTTTTATCGTAGGTACACTTCAACTCTGAGAGACAGAATCTAAAGATAAGAACCAGAAACTCATGTTGTATGATTTTTAAATAAATTGCATGAAATAAGTTTTTGATCACCTACGAACCAGCAAGAATTCTGGCTCTCACAGGCCTGTTAGTTTTTCTTTAAGAAGCCTTCCTACTCTGCACTCATTACCTGTTTTAATTGCACCTGTTTGCACTCATTACCTGTATAAAAGACACCTGTCCACACAATCACACTCCAACCTCTCCACCATGGCCAAGATCAAAGAACTGTCTAAGGACACCAGGGACAAAATTGTAGACCTGCACAATGCTGGGATGGGCTAAAGGCCAATAGGCAAGCAACTTGTTAAGAAGGCAACAACTGCTGGCACAATTAATAATATTTTTTTTATTTATATAGCGTCAACATATTCCGCAGTACTTTACAATTCAGACACATTATCAGCACTGTCCCCATCAGGGCTCACAATCTAAATTCCCTATCAGTATGTCTTTGGCGTGTGGGAGGAAACCCACACAAACACAGGGAGAACATACCAACCCCTTGCAGATGTTGTCCTTGGTGGGATTTGAACCCAGGACCCCAGTGCTGCAAGGCTACAATCCTAACCACTGACCCACTGTACTGCATTTTATTTGAAAATGGAAGAAACATAAGATGACTGTCTATCTTCCTCGGTCTGGGGCTACATGCAAGATCTTGCCTTGTGGGTTACAGATGATTCAGAGAAAAGTCAGGCATCAGCCCAGAACAACATGGGAGGACCTGATCAATGATGTGAAGAGAGCTGGAACCACAGTCTCAAACATTACCATTAGTAACACACTATGCCGTCATGGATTAAAATCCTGCAGGCCACGCAAGGTCCCCCTGCTCACGCCAGCAGGTCAATGCCCATTTGAAGTTTGCCGATGATCCAGAGGAAGTATGGGAGAAGGTCATGTGGTCAAAGGAGACCAAAATAGAACTTTTTGGTATCAACTCCACTTGCCGTGTTTGGAGGAAGAACACCGCCCTAACCGTGAAGCATGGTGGGGGAAACATCATACTTTGGGGGTGCTTTTCTGCAAAGGGGACAGGACGACTGCTCCGTATTGAAGAGAGGATGGATGGGGTCATGTATCGCAAAATTTTGGCCAACAACCTCCTTCCCTCAGTAATAGCACTGAAGATAGGTCGTGGCTGGGTCTTCCATCATGACAATGACCCGAAACACACAGCCAGCGCAACTAAGGAGTGGCTCCATAAGAAGCATTTCAAGGTTCGGGAGTTTCCTAGCCAGTCTCCAAACCTGAACCCAATAGAAAATCTTTGGAGGGAGCTGAAATTCAACATTGTCAAGTGACAGCCCCGAAACCTGAAAGATCTGGAGAAGATCTGTATGGAGAAGTGGGCCAAAATCCCAGCTGCAGTGTGTACAAATGTGGTGAAGAACTACAGGAAACGTCTGACCTCTGCAATTGCAAACAAAGGTTTCTGTTTTTCTATTGTATCAAATACTTATTCCATGCAATAAAATGCTAATTAATTATGTAATAATCAATAAAAATTACAGACCTCTCCATTCTTTGTAGGTGGAAAAACTTGCAAAATTGGCAGTGTATCAAATACGTATTTTCCCCACTGTAGTGTCAGTGTACAGGTAATATAGTGATCACCGGTGACATTATACACAGGAGCTCTGTATGTAGTGTCAGTGTACAGGTAATACAGGGATCACCAGTGACATTATACACAGGAGCTCTGTATATAGTGTCAGTATACAGGTAATACAGTGATTACCAGTGACATTATACACAGGAGCTCTGTATATAGTGTCATTGTACAGGTAATACAGTGATCACCAGTGCCATTATACACAGGAGCTCTGTATATAGTGTCAGTGTACAGTTAATACAGTGATCACCAGTGACATTATACACAGGAGCTCTGTATATAGTGTCATTGTACAGGTAATACAGTGATCACCAGTGACATTATACACAGGAGCTCTGTATATAGTGTATAGTATACAGGTAATACAGTGATCACCAGTGACATTATACACAGGAGCTCTGTATATAGTGTTAGTATACAGGTAATACAGTGATCACCAGTGCCATTATACACAGGAGCTCTGTATATAGTGTATAGTGTACAGGTAATACAGTGATCACCAGTGACATTATACATATGAGCTCTGTATATAGTGTCAGTGTACAGGTAATACAGGGATCACCAGTGACATTATACACAGTAGCTCTGTATATAGTGTCAGTGTACAGGTAATACATTGATCACCAGTGACATTATACACCGGAGCTCTGTATATAGTGTATAGTGTACAGGTAATACAGTGATCACCAGTGACATTATACACAGGAGCTCTGTATATAGTGTCAGTGTACAGGTAATACAGTGCTCACCAGTGACATTATACACAGGAGCTCTGTATATAGTGTCAGTGTACAGGTAATACAGTGATCACCAGTGACATTACACACAGGAGCTCTGTATATAGTGTATAGTGTACAGGTAATACAGGGATCACCTGTGACATTATACACAGGAGCTCTGTATATAGTGTCAGTATACAGGTAATACAGTGATCACCAGTGACATTACACACAGGAGCTCTGTATATAGTGTCAGAGTACAGGTAATACTGGGATCACCAGTGACATTATACACAGGAGCTCTGTATATAGTGTCAGTGTCCAGGTAATACAGGGATCACCAGTGACATTATACACAGGAGCTCTGTATATAGTGTCAGTGTACAGGTAATACAGGGATCACCAGTGCCATTATACACAGGAGCTCTGTATATAGTGTCATTGTATAGGTAATACAGTGATCACCAGTGACATTATACACAGGAGCTCTGTATATAGTGTCAGTGTACAGGTAATATAGTGATCACCAGTGACATTTTACACAGGAACTCTGTATATAGTATCAGTGTACAGGTAATACAGTGATCACCAGTGATATTATACACAGGAGCTCTGTATATAGTGTCAGTATACAGGTACTACAGGGATCACCAGTGCCATTATACACAGGAGCTCTGTATATAGTGTCAGTATACAGGTAATACAGTGATCACCAGTGACATTATACACAGGAGCTTTCTATATAGTGTACAGGTAATACAGTGATCACCGGTGATATTATACACAGGAGCTCTGTATATAGTGTCAGTATACAGGTAATACAGTGATCACCAGTGACATTATACACAGGAGCTTTCTATATAGTGTACAGGTAATACAGTGATCACCGGTGATATTATACACAGGAGCTCTGTATATAGTGTCAGTATACAGGTAATACAGTGATCACCGGTGACATTATACACAGGAGCTCTGTATATAGTGTCATTGTACAGGTAATACAGTGATCACTAGTGCCATTATACACAGGAGCTCTGTATATAGTGTCAGTATACAGGTAATACAGTGATCACCGGTAACATTATACACAGGAGCTCTGTATATAGTGTCAGTGTACAGGTAATACAGTGATCACCGGTAACATTATACACAGGAGCTCTGTATATAGTGTCAGTATACAGGTAATACAGTGATCACCGGTGACATTATACACAGGAGCTTTGTACATAGTGTGTAGTGTCAGTGTACAGGTAACACACTAGTCCTTCATCTTCGCTTTTTTCCTTCCAGCGCAGACTACCATCACTTCTTCCAGCCACGACTCATCTCTGCATATAATAACAGAGTTATCTAGAGCACCGCTTCCAGAGCACATTCCCCAGTTTTTCCCCAACTTCTACACTACGCAGCTGAATACACACGTGAACCCACCATTAATATATAATTAGGTATTATGCAACCCACCATTCGAAATATAAATTTCAATCTATCACTGTACCCTCACTAACTATTAATAGCCACTTTCCCCCACCCAATAAATATATAAATTAATTAGCACATGTACTCTATTCCCAAATTCAATACCAGTCACACTCCTGCATCAACACCCCCCACTCTGTACCTCCCGCTCCCCCAATTCATTATATTTACATGCCCCCTTTCGCCCCAATTCATTATGTCATGTCCTCTCTCTCCCACCCCCACCCTCTATTCATTATCAGCTGCTGTTCCCCACCCTCCATGCATCATATGCTCTCCCCCACCCTCAATACAGCATCTTTTGCTCTCCCCCACATTCAATACATCATTTACTCTCCCCATGTTCAATGTATCGATATCTGCTGCTCCCGACCCCAATTCATCATTTGTTGTCCCCTACCCTCCATTCTCAATTCATCATCATTTGCTCTCCCCCACCTTCAACACATAATTCTTTACTCTCCCACCCTTAATTCATTATCATTTGCTGTCCCTTACCCTCAACTCATCATTATTTGCTCTCCAGTCCTCATCATTTGCTGTTACCCCCAGTCTCATTTCATCACATTTTTTTAATCACTGATAACAAATGAATAAAATCATTCTGAATATAAGAGTGGGAGATATAACCTTGCCAACATGTCTATCAGTTCTGGCATTCTCATGGAGTCGTTTGATAATCATTATCTCCGATACATTACATCTACCTGGCACACACTGAGCAGGGGGTGCAGCGGGACCCCATTCATATGAACTGGGCTGCCTTAGAAGCGGATGCATTACATCAGCATTAGGGAACCTTCACTTTTAGGATTGAGGATGATCCTAAAGGTCTTGGTCACATAGGTTTGACCAGCAATTTATAGTATAAAACAGGACTTCTATTTGGTACTTGTTTGGGGATTTTATCAAGACCGGCTATAAGCTTGCTGGAGTAAAGTAAGCCCAATCTATCAAAAGGCTCATGCCTCTTGGCACATTTGGCACATTTTGGGGGCTGTTTGTGCACCAGAAATAAAATATTTTCCAGCTGTGGGCTGTTTTACATTTTAGCTACAAAGTATGCCAGTTTTCTAGTCATTAAAGTATATTTGTAATGTGGCAGGTGGCCATGCCCCTTTACCTTAGAAAAATGTTGGAGGCACAGTAAAAGGGGCAAAACGCATGCCGGAATTACAAGGTTATTCTCACAATCACATTATTCTTCACAAATCGTAGTGCATACTTATTGTTAATATACAGACGAAGCTCAATATAATGTTTCTTTCCTATTCGTACACTACTAGAACTACAATTCCCAGCAACACTCTGCTGCCAACTCCTTTCTCTGACGCGGACAAATCAGTGAAACTGCAAATGTCACTTTGTTGATGCACATGGCAGAGGATTATCTTCTGTCAGAGCTGCAGGCACCGCAGAGCTATGATAGAAGAAAACCAGCTGAGAGACCCTGCACTCTGCATGATTGACCACAGCAGGAGAACTACAGAAGCACAGATCTAAATGCAATACAGCCTGCAGGCACCGCAGAGCTATGATAGAAGAAACCAGCTGAGAGACCCTGCACTCCGCATGACTGACCACAGCAGGAGAACTACAGAAGCACAGATCTAAAGGCAATACAGCCTGGAGGCACCGCAGAGCTATGACAGAAGAAACCCAGCTGAGGGACCCTGCACTCTGCATGACTGACCAGAGCAGGAGAACTACAGAAGCACAGATCTAAAGGCAATACAGCCTGGAGGCACCGCAGAGCTATGATAGAAGAAACCCAGCTGAGGGACCCTGCACTCTGCATGATTGACCACAGGAGGAGAACTACAGAAGCACAGATCTAAATGCAATACAGCCTGCAGGCACCGCAGAGCTATGATAGAAGAAAACCAGCTGAGAGACCCTGCACTCTGCATGATTGACCAGAGCAGGAGAACTACAGAAGCACAGATCTAAAGGCAATACAGCCTGCAGGCACCGCAGAGCTATGATAGAAGAAACCAGCTGAGAGACCCTGCACTCTGCATGATTGACCAGAGCAGGAGAACTGCAGAAGCACAGATCTAAATGCAATACAGCCTGGAGGCACCGCAGAGCTATGATAGAAGAAACCAGCTGAGAGACCCTGCACTCTGCATGATGGACCAGAGCAGGAGAACTACAGAAGCACAGATCTAAATGCAATACAGCCTGCAGGCACCGCAGAGCTATGATAGAAGAAACCAGCTGAGGGACCCTGCACTCTGCATGATCGACCAGAGCAGGAGAACTACAGAAGCACAGATCTAAATGCAATACAGCCTGGAGGCACCGCAGAGCTATGATAGAAGAAACCAGCTGAGAGACCCTGCACTCTGCATGATGGACCAGAGCAGGAGAACTACAGAAGAACAGATCTAAATGCAATACAGCCTGCAGGCACCTCAGAGCTATGATAGAAGAAACCAGCTGAGAGACCCTGCACTCTGCATGACTGACCAGAGCAGGAGAACTACAGAAGCACAGATCTAAAGGCAATACAGCCTGCAGGCACCGCAGAGCTATGATAGAAGAAACCAGCTGAGGGACCCTGCACTCTGCATGACTGACCAGAGCAGGAGAACTACAGAAGCACAGATCTAAAGGCAATACAGCCTGGAGGCACCGCAGAGCTATGATAGAAGAAACCAGCTGAGGGACCCTGCACTCTGCATGACTGACCAGAGCAGGAGAACTACAGAAGCACAGATCTAAAGGCAATACAGCCTGGAGGCACCGCAGAGCTATGATAGAAGAAAACCAGCTGAGAGACCCTGCACTCTGCATGATGGACCAGAGCAGGAGAACTACAGAAGCACAGATCTAAAGGCAATACAGCCTGGAGGCACCGCAGAGCTATGATAGAAGAAACCAGCTGAGAGACCCTGCACTCTGCATGATGGACCAGAGCAGGAGAACTACAGAAGCACAGATCTAAAGGCAATACAGCCTGCAGGCACCGCAGAGCTATGATAGAAGAAACCAGCTGAGGGACCCTGCACTCTGCATGACTGACCAGAGCAGGAGAACTACAGAAGCACAGATCTAAAGGCAATACAGCCTGGAGGCACCGCAGAGCTATGATAGAAGAAAACCAGCTGAGAGACCCTGCACTCTGCATGATGGACCAGAGCAGGAGAACTACAGAAGCACAGATCTAAAGGCAATACAGCCTGCAGGCACCGCAGAGCTATGATAGAAGAAACCAGCTGAGAGACCCTGCACTCTGCATGATTGACCACAGCAGGAGAACTACAGAAGCACAGATCTAAAGGCAATACAGCCTGCAGGCACCGCAGAGCTATGATAGAAGAAACCAGCTGAGAGACCCTGCACTCTGCATGATTGACCAGAGCAGGAGAACTACAGAAGCACAGATCTAAAGGCAATACAGCCTGCAGGCACCGCAGAGCTATGATAGAAGAAACCAGCTGAGAGACCCTGCACTCTGCATGATTGACCAGAGCAGGAGAACTACAGAAGCACAGATCTAAAGGCAATACAGCCTGCAGGCACCGCAGAGCTATGATAGAAGAAACCAGCTGAGAGACCCTGCACTCTGCATGATTGACCAGAGCAGGAGAACTACAGAAGCACAGATCTAAAGGCAATACAGCCTGCAGGCACCGCAGAGCTATGATAGAAGAAAACCAGCTGAGAGACCGTGCACTCTACATGATGGACCACAGCAGGAGAACTACAGAAGCACAGATCTAAAGGCAATACAGCCTGGAGGCACCGCAGAGCTATGATAGAAGAAACCAGCTGAGAGACCCTGCACTCTGCATGACTGACCACAGCAGGAGAACTACAGAAGCACAGATCTAAATGCAATACAGCCTGGAGGCACCGCAGAGCTATGATAGAAGAAACCAGCTGAGAGACCCTGCACTCTGCATGATTGACCACAGCAGGAGAACTACAGAAGCACAGATCTAAAGGCAATACAGTCTGGAGGCACCGCAGAGCTATGATAGAAAAAAACCAGCTGAGGGACCCTGCACTCTGCATGATTGACCACAGCAGGAGAACTACAGAAGCACAGATCTAAAGGCAATACAGCCTGCAGGCACCGCAGAGCTATGATAGAAGAAACCAGCTGAGAGACCCTGCACTCTGCATGATTGACCACAGCAGGAGAACTACAGAAGCACAGATCTAAAGGCAATACAGTCTGCAGGCACCGCAGAGCTATGATAGAAAAAAACCAGCTGAGGGACCCTGCACTCTGCATGATTGACCACAGCAGGAGAACTACAGAAGCACAGATCTAAAGGCAATACAGCCTGCAGGCACCGCAGAGCTATGATAGAAGAAACCAGCTGAGGGACCCTGCACTCTGCATGATTGACCAGAGCAGGAGAACTACAGAAGCACAGATCTAAATGCAATACAGCCTGGAGGCACCGCAGAGCTATGATAGAAGAAACCAGCTGAGAGACCCTGCACTCTGCATGATTGACCAGAGCAGGAGAACTACAGAAGCACAGATCTAAATGCAATACAGCCTGCAGGCACCACAGAGCTATGATAGAAGAAACCAGCTGAGAGACCCTGCAATCAGAATGACTGACCACAGCAGGAGCACTACAGAAGCACAGATCTAAAGGCAATACAGCCTGCAGGCACCGCAGAGCTATGATAGAAGAAAACCAGCTGAGAGACCCTGCACTCTGCATGATTGACCAGAGCAGGAGAACTACAGAAGCACAGATCTAAATGCAATACAGCCTGCAGACACCGCAGAGCTATGATAGAAGAAACCAGCTGAGAGACCCTGCACTCTGCATGATTGACCACAGCAGGAGAACTACAGAAGCACAGATTTAAAGGCAATACAGCCTGGAGGCACCGCAGAGCTATGATAGAAGAAACCAGCTGAGGGACCCTGCACTCTGCATGATTGACCACAGCAGGAGAACTACAGAAGCACAGATCTAAAGGCAGTACAGCCTGCAGGCACCGCAGAGCTATGATAGAAGAAACCAGCAGAGAGACCCTGCACTCTGCATGATTGACCAGAGCAGGAGAACTACAGAAGCACAGATCTAAAGGCAATACAGCCTGCAGGCACCGCAGAGCTATGATAGAAGAAACCAGCTGAGAGACCCTGCACTCTGCATGATTGACCACAGCAGGAGAACTACAGAAACACAGATCTAAATGCAATACAGCCTGGAGGCACCGCAGAGCTATGATAGAAGAAACCAGCTGAGGGACCCTGCACTCTGCATGATTGACCACAGCAGGAGAACTACAGAAGCACAGATCTAAAGGCAGTACAGCCTGCAGGCACCGCAGAGCTATGATAGAAGAAACCAGCTGAGAGACCCTGCACTCTGCATGATTGACCAGAGCAGGAGAACTACAGAAGCACAGATCTAAATGCAATACAGCCTGCAGGCACCGCAGAGCTATGATAGAAGAAAACCAGCTGAGGGACCCTGCACTCTGCATGATTGACCACAGCAGGACAACTACAGAAGCACAGATCTAAAGGCAATACAGCCTGGAGACACCGCAGAGCTATGATAGAAGAAACCAGCTGAGAGACCCTGCACTCTGCATGATGGACCAGAGCAGGAGAACTACAGAAGCACAGATCTAAATGCAATACAGCCTGGAGACACCGCAGAGCTATGATAGAAGAAACCAGCTGAGAGACCCTGCACTCTGCATGATTGACCACAGCAGGAGAACTACAGAAGCACAGATCTAAATGCAATACAGCCTGGATGCACCGCAGAGCTATGATAGAAGAAAACCAGCTGAGGGACCCTGCACTCTGCATGATTGACCAGAGCAGGAGAACTACAGAAGCACAGATCTAAAGGCAATACAGCCTGCAGGCACCGCAGAGCTATGATAGAAGAAACCAGCTGAGAGACCCTGCACTCTGCATGATTGACCAGAGCAGGAGAACTACAGAAGCACAGATCTAAATGCAATACAGCCTGGAGGCACCGCAGAGCTATGATAGAAGAAACCAGCTGAGAGACCCTGCACTCTGCATGATTGACCAGAGCAGGAGAACTACAAAAGCTCAGATCTAAATGCAATACAGCCTGCAGGCACCGCAGAGCTATGATAGAAGAAACCAGCTGAGAGACCCTGCACTCTGCATGACTGACCAGAGCAGGAGAACTACAGAAGCCCAGATCTAAAGGCAATACAGCCTGCAGGCACCGCAGAGCTATGATAGAAGAAACCAGCTGAGAGACCCTGCACTCTGCATGATTGACCACAGCAGGAGAACTACAGAAGCACAGATCTAAATGCAATACAGCCTGGAGGCACCGCAGAGCTATGATAGAAGAAACCAGCTGAGAGATCCTGCACTCTGCATGATTGACCACAGCAGGAGAACTACAGAAGCACAGATCTAAATGCAATACAGCCCGGAGGCACCGCAGAGCTATGATAGAAGAAACCAGCTGAGGGACCCTGCACTCTGCATGATTGACCAGAGCAGGAGAACTACAGAAGCACAGATCTAAATGCAATACAGCCTGGAGGCACCGCAGAGCTATGATAGAAGAAACCAGCTGAGAGACCCTGCACTCTGCATGATTGACCAGAGCAGGAGAACTACAGAAGCACAGATCTAAAGGCAATACAGCCTGGAGGCACCGCAGAGCTATGATAGAAGAAACCAGCTGAGGGACCCTGCACTCTGCATGATTGACCAGAGCAGGAGAACTACAGAAGCACAGATCTAAATGCAATACAGCCTGCAGGCACCGCAGAGCTATGATAGAAGAAAACCAGCTGAGGGACCCTGCACTCTGCATGATTGACCACAGCAGGAGAACTACAGAAGCACAGATCTAAAGGCAATACAGCCTGGAGACACCGCAGAGCTATGATAGAAGAAACCAGCTGAGAGACCCTGCACTCTGCATGATGGACCAGAGCAGGAGAACTACAGAAGCACAGATCTAAATGCAATACAGCCTGGAGGCACCGCAGAGCTATGATAGAAGAAACCAGCTGAGAGGCCCTGCACTCTGCATGATGGACCAGAGCAGGAGAACTACAGAAGCACAGATCTAAATGCAATACAGCCTGGAGACACCGCAGAGCTATGATAGAAGAAACCAGCTGAGAGACCCTGCACTCTGCATGATGGACAAGAGCAGGAGAACTACAGAAGCACAGATCTAAAGGCAATACAGCCTGGAGGTACCGCAGAGCTATGATAGAAGAAACCAGCTGAGAGACCCTGCACTCTGCATGATTGACCACAGCAGGAGAACTACAGAAGCACAGATCTAAATGCAATACAGCCTGCAGGCACGGCAGAGCTATGATAGAAGAAACCAGCTGAGAGACCCTGCACTCTGCATGATGGACCACAGCAGGAGAACTACAGAAGCACAGATCTAAATGCAATACAGCCTGGAGGCACCGCAGAGCTATGATAGAAGAAACCAGCTGAGAGACCCTGCACTCTGCATGATTGACCACAGCAGGAGAACTACAGAAGCACAGATCTAAATGCAATACAGCCTGCAGGCACGGCAGAGCTATGATAGAAGAAACCAGCTGAGAGACCCTGCACTCTGCATGATGGACAAGAGCAGGAGAACTACAGAAGCACAGATCTAAAGGCAATACAGCCTGGAGGTACCGCAGAGCTATGATAGAAGAAACCAGCTGAGAGACCCTGCACTCTGCATGATTGACCACAGCAGGAGAACTACAGAAGCACAGATCTAAAGGCAATACAGCCTGGAGGCACCGCAGAGCTATGATAGAAGAAACCAGCTGAGAGACCCTGCACTCTGCATGATGGACCACAGCAGGAGAACTACAGAAGCACAGATCTAAAGGCAATACAGCCTGCAGGCACCGCAGAGCTATGATAGAAGAAACCAGATGAGAGACCCTGCACTCTGCATGATTGACCACAGCAGGAGAACTACAGAAGCACAGATCTAAAGGCAATACAGCCTGCAGGCACCGCAGAGCTATGATAGAAGAAACCAGCTGAGAGACCCTGCACTCTGCATGATGGACCAGAGCAGGAGAACTACAGAAGCACAGATCTAAATGCAATACAGCCTGGAGACACCGCAGAGCTATGATAGAAGAAACCAGCTGAGAGACCCTGCACTCTGCATGATTGACCACAGCAGGAGAACTACAGAAGCACAGATCTAAATGCAATACAGCCTGGAGGCACCGCAGAGCTATGATAGAAGAAACCAGCTGAGAGACCCTGCGCTCTGCATGATTGACCAGAGCAGGAGAACTACAGAAGCACAGATCTAAAGGCAATACAGCCTGGAGGCACCGCAGAGCTATGATAGAAGAAACCAGCTGAGGGACCCTGCACTCTGCATGATTGACCAGAGCAGGAGAACTACAGAAGCACAGATCTAAATGCAATACAGCCTGGAGGCACCGCAGAGCTATGATAGAAGAAACCAGCTGAGAGACCCTGCACTCTGCATGATTGACCAGAGCAGGAGAACTACAGAAGCACAGATCTAAAGGCAATACAGCCTGGAGACACCGCAGAGCTATGATAGAAGAAACCAGCTGAGAGACCCTGCACTCTGCATGATGGACCAGAGCAGGAGAACTACAGAAGCACAGATCTAAATGCAATACAGCCTGGAGACACCGCAGAGCTATGATAGAAGAAACCAGCTGAGAGACCCTGCACTCTGCATGATTGACCACAGCAGGAGAACTACAGAAGCACAGATCTAAATGCAATACAGCCTGGATGCACCGCAGAGCTATGATAGAAGAAAACCAGCTGAGGGACCCTGCACTCTGCATGATTGACCAGAGCAGGAGAACTACAGAAGCACAGATCTAAAGGCAATACAGCCTGCAGGCACCGCAGAGCTATGATAGAAGAAACCAGCTGAGAGACCCTGCACTCTGCATGATTGACCAGAGCAGGAGAACTACAGAAGCACAGATCTAAATGCAATACAGCCTGGAGGCACCGCAGAGCTATGATAGAAGAAACCAGCTGAGAGACCCTGCACTCTGCATGATTGACCAGAGCAGGAGAACTACAAAAGCTCAGATCTAAATGCAATACAGCCTGCAGGCACCGCAGAGCTATGATAGAAGAAACCAGCTGAGAGACCCTGCACTCTGCATGACTGACCAGAGCAGGAGAACTACAGAAGCCCAGATCTAAAGGCAATACAGCCTGCAGGCACCGCAGAGCTATGATAGAAGAAACCAGCTGAGAGACCCTGCACTCTGCATGATTGACCACAGCAGGAGAACTACAGAAGCACAGATCTAAATGCAATACAGCCTGGAGGCACCGCAGAGCTATGATAGAAGAAACCAGCTGAGAGATCCTGCACTCTGCATGATTGACCACAGCAGGAGAACTACAGAAGCACAGATCTAAATGCAATACAGCCCGGAGGCACCGCAGAGCTATGATAGAAGAAACCAGCTGAGGGACCCTGCACTCTGCATGATTGACCAGAGCAGGAGAACTACAGAAGCACAGATCTAAATGCAATACAGCCTGGAGGCACCGCAGAGCTATGATAGAAGAAACCAGCTGAGAGACCCTGCACTCTGCATGATTGACCAGAGCAGGAGAACTACAGAAGCACAGATCTAAAGGCAATACAGCCTGGAGGCACCGCAGAGCTATGATAGAAGAAACCAGCTGAGGGACCCTGCACTCTGCATGATTGACCAGAGCAGGAGAACTACAGAAGCACAGATCTAAATGCAATACAGCCTGCAGGCACCGCAGAGCTATGATAGAAGAAAACCAGCTGAGGGACCCTGCACTCTGCATGATTGACCACAGCAGGAGAACTACAGAAGCACAGATCTAAAGGCAATACAGCCTGGAGACACCGCAGAGCTATGATAGAAGAAACCAGCTGAGAGACCCTGCACTCTGCATGATGGACCAGAGCAGGAGAACTACAGAAGCACAGATCTAAATGCAATACAGCCTGGAGGCACCGCAGAGCTATGATAGAAGAAACCAGCTGAGAGGCCCTGCACTCTGCATGATGGACCAGAGCAGGAGAACTACAGAAGCACAGATCTAAATGCAATACAGCCTGGAGACACCGCAGAGCTATGATAGAAGAAACCAGCTGAGAGACCCTGCACTCTGCATGATGGACAAGAGCAGGAGAACTACAGAAGCACAGATCTAAAGGCAATACAGCCTGGAGGTACCGCAGAGCTATGATAGAAGAAACCAGCTGAGAGACCCTGCACTCTGCATGATTGACCACAGCAGGAGAACTACAGAAGCACAGATCTAAATGCAATACAGCCTGCAGGCACGGCAGAGCTATGATAGAAGAAACCAGCTGAGAGACCCTGCACTCTGCATGATGGACCACAGCAGGAGAACTACAGAAGCACAGATCTAAAGGCAATACAGCCTGGAGGTACCGCAGAGCTATGATAGAAGAAACCAGCTGAGAGACCCTGCACTCTGCATGATTGACCACAGCAGGAGAACTACAGAAGCACAGATCTAAATGCAATACAGCCTGCAGGCACGGCAGAGCTATGATAGAAGAAACCAGCTGAGAGACCCTGCACTCTGCATGATGGACAAGAGCAGGAGAACTACAGAAGCACAGATCTAAAGGCAATACAGCCTGGAGGTACCGCAGAGCTATGATAGAAGAAACCAGCTGAGAGACCCTGCACTCTGCATGATTGACCACAGCAGGAGAACTACAGAAGCACAGATCTAAAGGCAATACAGCCTGGAGGCACCGCAGAGCTATGATAGAAGAAATCAGCTGAGAGACCCTGCACTCTGCATGATGGACCACAGCAGGAGAACTACAGAAGCACAGATCTAAAGGCAATACAGCCTGCAGGCACCGCAGAGCTATGATAGAAGAAACCAGATGAGAGACCCTGCACTCTGCATGATTGACCACAGCAGGAGAACTACAGAAGCACAGATCTAAAGGCAATACAGCCTGCAGGCACCGCAGAGCTATGATAGAAGAAACCAGCTGAGAGACCCTGCACTCTGCATGATGGACCAGAGCAGGAGAACTACAGAAGCACAGATCTAAATGCAATACAGCCTGGAGACACCGCAGAGCTATGATAGAAGAAACCAGCTGAGAGACCCTGCACTCTGCATGATTGACCACAGCAGGAGAACTACAGAAGCACAGATCTAAATGCAATACAGCCTGGAGGCACCGCAGAGCTATGATAGAAGAAACCAGCTGAGAGACCCTGCGCTCTGCATGATTGACCAGAGCAGGAGAACTACAGAAGCACAGATCTAAAGGCAATACAGCCTGGAGGCACCGCAGAGCTATGATAGAAGAAACCAGCTGAGGGACCCTGCACTCTGCATGATTGACCAGAGCAGGAGAACTACAGAAGCACAGATCTAAATGCAATACAGCCTGGAGGCACCGCAGAGCTATGATAGAAGAAACCAGCTGAGAGACCCTGCACTCTGCATGATTGACCAGAGCAGGAGAACTACAGAAGCACAGATCTAAATGCAATACAGCCTGGAGGCACCGCAGAGCTATGATAGAAGAAAACCAGTTGAGGGACCCTGCACTCTGCATGATTGACCAGAGCAGGAGAACTACAGAAGCACAGATCTAAAGGCAATACAGCCTGGAGCCACCGCAGAGCTATGATAGAAGAAACCAGCTGAGAGACCCTGCACTCTGCATGATTGACCAGAGCAGGAGAACTACAGAAGCACAGATCTAAATGCAATACAGCCTGGAGGCACCGCAGAGCTATGATAGAAGAAACCAGCTGAGAGACCCTGCACTCTGCATGATTGACCAGAGCAGGAGAACTGCAGAAGCTCAGATCTAAATGCAATACAGCCTGGAGGCACCGCAGAGCTATGATAGAAGAAACCAGCTGAGGGACCCTGCACTCTGCATGATTGACCAGAGCAGGAGAACTACAGAAGCACAGATCTAAATGCAATACAGCCTGCAGGCACCGCAGAGCTATGATAGAAGAAACCAGCTGAGGGACCCTGCACTCTGCATGATTGACCAGAGCAGGAGAACTACAGAAGCACAGATCTAAATGCAATACAGCCTGCAGGCACCGCAGAGCTATGATAGAAGAAACCAGCTGAGGGACCCTGCACTCTGCATGATTGACCAGAGCAGGAGAACTACAGAAGCACAGATCTAAATGCAATACAGCCTGCAGGCACCGCAGAGCTATGATAGAAGAAACCAGCTGAGGGACCCTGCACTCTGCATGATTGACCAGAGCAGGAGAACTACAGAAGCACAGATCTAAATGCAATACAGCCTGGAGGCACCGCAGAGCTATGATAGAAGAAACCAGCTGAGAGACCCTGCACTCTGCATGATTGACCAGAGCAGGAGAACTACAGAAGCACAGATCTAAATGCAATACAGCCTGCAGGCACCGCAGAGCTATGATAGAAGAAACCAGCTGAGAGACCCTGCACTCTGCATGATTGACCAGAGCAGGAGAACTACAGAAGCACAGATCTAAATGCAATACAGCCTGGAGGCACCGCAGAGCTATGATAGAAGAAACCAGCTGAGGGACCCTGCACTCTGCATGATTGACCAGAGCAGGAGAACTACAGAAGCACAGATCTAAATGCAATACAGCCTGCAGGCACCGCAGAGCTATGATAGAAGAAACCAGCTGAGAGACCCTGCACTCTGCATGATTGACCAGAGCAGGAGAACTACAGAAGCACAGATCTAAATGCAATACAGCCTGGAGGCACCGCAGAGCTATGATAGAAGAAACCAGCTGAGAGACCCTGCACTCTGCATGATTGACCAGAGCAGGAGAACTACAGAAGCACAGATCTAAATGCAATACAGCCTGGAGGCACCGCAGAGCTATGATAGAAGAAACCAGCTGAGGGACCCTGCACTCTGCATGATTGACCAGAGCAGGAGAACTACAGAAGCACAGATCTAAAGGCAATACAGCCTGCAGGCACCGCAGAGCTATGATAGAAGAAACCAGCTGAGAGACCCTGCACTCTGCATGATTGACCACAGCAGGAGAACTACAGAAGCACAGATCTAAAGGCAATACAGCCTGCAGGCACCACAGAGCTATGATAGAAGAAACCAGCTGAGAGACCCTGCACTCTGCATGATTGACCACAGCAGGAGAACTACAGAAGCACAGATCTAAAGGCAATACAGCCTGCAGGCACCGCAGAGCTATGATAGAAGAAACCAGCTGAGAGACCCTGCACTCTGCATGATGGACCAGAGCAGGAGAACTACAGAAGCACAGATCTAAAGGCAATACAGCCTGCAGGCACCGCAGAGCTATGATAGAAGAAACCAGCTGAGAGACCCTGCACTCTGCATGATTGACCAGAGCAGGAGAACTACAGAATCACAGATCTAAAGGCAATACAGCCTGGAGGCACCGCAGAGCTATGATAGAAGAAACCAGCTGAGGGACCCTGCACTCTGCATGATGGACCAGAGCAGGAGAACTACAGAAGCACAGATCTAAATGCAATACAGCCTGGATGCACCGCAGAGCTATGATAGAAGAAACCAGCTGAGAGACCCTGCACTCTGCATGATTGACCAGAGCAGGAGAACTACAGAATCACAGATCTAAAGGCAATACAGCCTGGAGGCACCGCAGAGCTATGATAGAAGAAACCAGCTGAGGGACCCTGCACTCTGCATGATTGACCAGAGCAGGAGAACTACAGAAGCACAGATCTAAAGGCAATACAGCCTGCAGGCACCGCAGAGCTATGATAGAAGAAACCAGCTGAGAGACCCTGCACTCTGTATGATTGACCAGAGCAGGAGAACTACAAAAGCTCAGATCTAAATGCAATACAGCCTGCAGGCACCGCAGAGCTATGATAGAAGAAACCAGCTGAGAGACCCTGCACTCTGCATGATGGACCACAGCAGGAGAACTACAGAAGCACAGATCTAAATGCAATACAGCCTGGAGGCACCGCAGAGCTATGATAGAAGAAACCAGCTGAGAGACCCTGCACTCTGCATGATTGACCACAGCAGGAGAACTACAGAAGCACAGATCTAAATGCAATACAGCCTGGAGGCACCGCAGAGCTATGATAGAAGAAACCAGCTGAGAGACCCTGCACTCTGCATGATTGACCACAGCAGGAGAACTACAGAAGCACAGATCTAAATGCAATACAGCCTGGAGGCACCGCAGAGCTATGATAGAAGAAACCAGCTGAGAGACCCTGCACTCTGCATGATTGACCAGAGCAGGAGAACTACAGAAGCACAGATCTAAAGGCAATACAGCCTGGAGGCACCGCGGAGCTATGATAGAAGAAACCAGCTGAGGGACCCTGCACTCTGCATGATTGACCAGAGCAGGAGAACTACAGAAGCACAGATCTAAAGGCAATACAGCCTGGAGACACCGCAGAGCTATGATAGAAGAAACCAGCTGAGAGACCCTGCACTCTGCATGATGGACCAGAGCAGGAGAACTACAGAAGCACAGATCTAAATGCAATACAGCCTGGAGGCACCGCAGAGCTATGATAGAAGAAACCAGCTGAGAGGCCCTGCACTCTGCATGATGGACCAGAGCAGGAGAACTACAGAAGCACAGATCTAAATGCAATACAGCCTGGAGGCACCGCAGAGCTATGATAGAAGAAACCAGCTGAGAGGCCCTGCACTCTGCATGATGGACCAGAGCAGGAGAACTACAGAAGCACAGATCTAAATGCAATACAGCCTGGAGGCACCGCAGAGCTATGATAGAAGAAACCAGCTGAGAGGCCCTGCACTCTGCATGATGGACCAGAGCAGGAGAACTACAGAAGCACAGATCTAAATGCAATACAGCCTGGAGGCACCGCAGAGCTATGATAGAAGAAACCAGCTGAGAGACCCTGCACTCTGCATGATGGACCAGAGCAGGAGAACTACAGAAGCACAGATCTAAATGCAATACAGCCTGGAGGCACCGCAGAGCTATGATAGAAGAAACCAGCTGAGAGGCCCTGCACTCTGCATGATTGACCACAGCAGAAGAACTACAGAAGCACAGATCTAAATGCAATGCAGCCTGCAGGCACCGCAGAGCTATGATAGAAGAAACCAGCTGAGGGACCCTGCACTCTGCATGATTGACCAGAGCAGGAGAACTACAGAAGCACAGATCTAAATGCAATGCAGCCTGCAGGCACCGCAGAGCTATGATAGAAGAAACCAGCTGAGGAACCCTGCACTCTGCATGATTGACCAGAGCAGGAGAACTACAGAAGCACAGATCTAAATGCAATACAGCCTGGAGGCACCGCAGAGCTATGATAGAATAAACCAGCTGAGAGACCCTGCACTCTGCATGATGGACCAGAGCAGGAGAACTATAGAAGCACAGATCTAAATGCAATACAGCCTGGAGGCACCGCAGAGCTATGATAGAAGAAAACCAGCTGAGAGACCCTGCACTCTGCATGATTGACCAGAGCAGGAGAACTACAGAAGCACAGATCTAAAGGCAATACAGCCTGGAGGCACCGCAGAGCTATGATAGAAGAAACCAGCTGAGAGACCCTGCACTCTGCATGATGGACCACAGCAGGAGAACTACAGAAGCACAGATCTAAAGGCAATACAGCCTGCAGGCACCGCAGAGCTATGATAGAAGAAACCAGCTGAGAGACCCTGCACTCTGCATGATTGACCACAGCAGGAGAACTACAGAAGCACAGATCTAAAGGCAATACAGCTTGGAGGCACCGCAGAGCTATGATAGAAGAAAACCAGCTGAGAGACCCTGCACTCTGCATGATTGACCACAGCAGGAGAACTACAGAAGCACAGATCTAAAGGCAATACAGCCTGGAGGCACCGCAGAGCTATGATATAAGAAAACCAGCTGAGAGACCCTGCACTCTGCATGATTGACCACAGCAGGAGAACTACAGAAGCACAGATCTAAAGGCAATACAGCCTGCAGGCACCGCAGAGCTATGATAGAAGAAGCCAACTGAGAGACCCTGCACTCTGCATGATTGACCACAGCAGGAGAACTACAGAAGCACAGATCTAAAGGCAATACAGCCTGCAGGCACCGCAGAGCTATGATAGAAGAAACCAGCTGAGAGACCCTGCACTCTGCATGATTGACCACAGCAGGAGAACTACAGAAGCACAGATCTAAATGCAATACAGCCTGGAGGCACCGCAGAGCTATGATAGAAGAAAACCAGCTGAGAGACCCTGCACTCTGCATGATTGACCGCAGCAGGAGAACTACAGAAGCTCAGATCTAAAGGCAATACAGCCTGCAGGCACCGCAGAGCTATGATAGAAGAAACCAGCCGAGAGACCCTGCACTCTGCATGATTGACCAGAGCAGGAGAACTACAGAAGCACAGATCTAAATGCAATACAGCATGGAGGCACCGCAGAGCTATGATAGAAGAAACCAGCTGAGAGACCCTGCACTCTGCATGATTGACCAGAGCAGGAGAACTACAGAAGCACAGATCTAAATGCAATACAGCATGGAGGCACCGCAGAGCTATGATAGAAGAAACCAGCTGAGAGACCCTGCACTCTGCATGACTGACCACAGCAGGAGAACTACAGAAGCACAGATCTAAAGGCAATACAGCCTGGAGGCAACGCAGAGCTATGATAGAAGAAACCAGCTGAGAGACCCTGCACTCTGCATGATTGACCACAGCAGGAGAACTACAGAAGCACAGATCTAAATGCAATACCGCCTGCAGGCACCGCAGAGCTATGATAGAAGAAACCAGCTGAGAGACCCTGCACTCTGCATGATGGACCACAGCAGGAGAACTACAGAAGCACAGATCTAAATGCAATACAGCCTGCAGGCACCGCAGAGCTATGATAGAAGAAACCAGCTGAGAGACTCTGCACTCTGCATGATTGACCAGAGCAGGAGAACTACAGAAGCACAGATCTAAATGCAATACAGCCTGCAGGCACCGCAGAGCTATGATAGAAGAAACCAGCTGAGAGACCCTGCACTCTGCATGACTGACCACAGCAGGAGAACTACAGAAGCACAGATCTAAAGGCAATACAGCCTGGAGGCACCGCAGAGCTATGATAGAAGAAACCAGCTGAGAGACCCTGCACTCTGCATGATTGACCAGAGCAAGAGAACTACAGAAGCACAGATCTAAATGCAATACAGCCTGGAGGCACCGCAGAGCTATGATAGAAGAAACCAGCTGAGGGACCCTGCACTCTGCATGATTGACCACTGCAGGAGAACTACAGAAGCACAGATCTAAATGCAATACAGCCTGGAGGCACCGCAGAGCTATGATAGAAGAAACCAGCCGAGAGACCCTGCACTCTGCATGACTGACCACAGCAGGAGCACTACAGAAGCACAGATCTAAAGGCAATACAGCCTGGAGGCACCGCAGAGCTATGATAGAAGAAACCAGCTGAGAGACCCTGCACTCTGCATGATGGACCACAGCAGGAGAAATACAGAAGCTCAGATCTAAAGGCAATACAGCCTGGAGGCACCGCAGAGCTATGATAGAAGAAACCAGCTGAGGGATCCTGCACTCTGCATGATTGACCACAGCAGGAGAACTACAGAAGCACAGATCTAAAGGCAATACAGCCTGCAGGCACCGCAGAGCTATGATAGAAGAAAACCAGCTGAGAGACCCTGCACTCTGCATGATGGACCAGAGCAGGAGAACTACAGAAGCACAGATCTAAATGCAATACAGCCTGGAGGCACCGCAGAGCTATGATAGAAGAAAACCAGCTGAGAGACCCTGCACTCTGCATGATTGACCACAGCAGGAGAACTACAGAAGCACAGATCTAAATGCAATACAGCCTGCAGGCACCGCAGAGCTATGATAGAAGAAACTAGCTGAGAGACTCTGCACTCTGAATGACTGACCAGAGCAGGAGAACTACAGAAGCTCAGATCTAAATGCAATACAGCCTGCAGGCACCGCAGAGCAATGATAGAAGAAACCAGCTGAGGGACCCTGCACTCTGCATGATTGACCAGAGCAGGAGAACTACAGAAGCACAGATCTAAATGCAATACAGCCTGGAGGCACCGCAGAGCTATGATGGAAGAAAACCAGCTGAGAGACCCTGCACTCTGCATGATTGACCAGAGCAGGAGAACTACAGAAGCACAGATCTAAATGCAATACAGCCTGGAGGCACCGCAGAGCTATGATAGAAGAAACCAGCTGAGAGACCCTGCACTCTGCATGATGGACCAGAGCAGGAGAACTACAGAAGAACAGATCTAAATGCAATACAGCCTGCAGGCACCGCAGAGCTATGATGGAAGAAAACCAGCTGAGAGACCCTGCACTCTGCATGATTGACCAGAGCAGGAGAACTACAGAAGCACAGATCTAAATGCAATACAGCCTGGAGGCACCGCAGAGCTATGATAGAAGAAAACCAGCTGAGAGACCCTGCACTCTGCATGATTGACCAGAGCAGGAGAACTACAGAAGCACAGATCTAAATGCAATACAGCCTGGAGGCACCGCAGAGCTATGATGGAAGAAAACCAGCTGAGAGACCCTGCACTCTGCATGATTGACCAGAGCAGGAGAACTACAGAAGCACAGATCTAAAGGCAATACAGCCTGGAGGCACCGCAGAGCTATGATAGAAGAAAACCAGCTGAGAGACCCTGCACTCTGCATGATTGACCACAGCAGGAGAACTACAGAAGCTCAGATCTAAATGCAATACAGCCTGCAGGCACCACAGAGCTATGATGGAAGAAAACCAGCTGAGAGACCCTGCACTCTGCATGATTGACCAGAGCAGGAGAACTACAGAAGCACAGATCTAAATGCAATACAGCCTGCAGGCACCGCAGAGCTATGATAGAAGAAAAGCAGCTGAGAGACCCTGCACTCTGCATGATTGACCACAGCAGGAGAACTACAGAAGCACAGATCTAAATGCAATACAGCCTGTAGGCACCGCAGAGCTATGATAGAAGAAACCAGCTGAGAGACCCTGCACTCTGCATGATTGACCAGAGCAGGAGAACTACAGAAGCACAGATCTAAATGCAATACAGCCTGGAGGCACCGCAGAGCTATGATAGAAGAAAACCAGCTGAGGGACCCTGCACTCTGCATGATTGACCACAGCAGGAGAACTACAGAAGCACAGATCTAAATGCAATACAGCCTGCAGGCACCGCAGAGCTATGATAGAAGAAATCAGCTGAGAGAACCTGCACTCTGCATGATTGACCAGAGCAGGAGAACTACAGAAGCACAGATCTAAATGCAATACAGCCTGGAGGCACCGCAGAGCTATGATAGAAGAAAACCAGCTGAGGGACCCTGCACTCTGCATGATGGACCAGAGCAGGAGAACTACAGAATCACAGATCTAAAGGCAATACAGCCTGCAGGCACCGCAGAGCTATGATAGAAGAAACCAGCTGAGAGACCCTGCACTCTGCATGATTGACCAGAGCAGGAGAACTACAGAATCACAGATCTAAAGGCAATACAGCCTGCAGGCACCGCAGAGCTATGATAGAAGAAAACCAGCTGAGAGACCCTGGACTCTGCATGATTGACCACAGCAGGAGAACTACAGAAGCACAGATCTAAAGGCAATACAGCCTGCAGGCACCGCAGAGCTATGATAGAAGAAACCAGCTGAGAGACCCTGCACTTTGCATGATTGACCACAGCAGGAGAACTACAGAAGCACAGATCTAAATGCAATACAGCCTGGAGGCACCGCAGAGCTATGATAGAAGAAACCAGCTGAGAGACCCTGCACTTTGCATGATTGACCACAGCAGGAGAACTACAGAAGCACAGATCTAAATGCAATACAACCTGGAGACACCGCAGAGCTATGATAGAAGAAAACCAGCTGAGAGACCCTGCACTTTGCATGATTGACCACAGCAGGAGAACTACAGAAGCACAGATCTAAATGCAAGACAGCCTGGAGGCACCGCAGAGCTATGATAGAAGAAAACCAGCTGAGGGACCCTGCACTCTGCATGATGGACCAGAGCAGGAGAACTACAGAAGCACAGATCTA